>NC_055671.1:8197500-8797500 GCF_017976325.1 Chelmon rostratus | reverse complement strand
TTGGCTACTCGCTCAGCGGTTACATTTCTGACTTTGTTCTATCTTCTGCACGTCCACATCTGGGATGAAGTTAAGCGAAGTTAAGTGCTGATGCTCAGCACACAGGATCAGGACTTACTAATGCTAAAGAGAAGCAAGGCCTTCATGCAGAGGAACTCTTCCTGAGTGATCTGCAGCAGCAGGAACTCCTGTGAAAGATGCCTCATCCGTATGCAGTGCTCGTACATGGTGGAGATGTGCATCCGATGTCTGCAGATGTAAAAAGGTCAGGATGAGAAATGCAAAACGATAAGAGACAAAGAACAAATGGCTTCACGCCTTGGACATTTATTCTGAAATGAATAACTGCCGAAGAACAACGAAAGTCAGAGGTTAGATCCATATCTATGAATGAGGTGATGGGGTCACTGACGGCGAATTATCTTGATAACAACACAGATTTCCGCTGTGTGATCTTTGACATCTGGAGCAAGACAGATCTTCAGTTACTTCAACAAGCCTTCGATGAGGAAGAGTGGGAGAAAGTTTCCCATCTCCTCCACTATGAAACGATTCTGCCTTTATTATAAATCAGGAAAAAGATAAAGGTCTGGAAGATAAAGGTTCAATAAGGCATATGTAAGGAATGAATTCAGCACTGACGCTTCTACTATTCAGAGCACAGAAGAGCTCACATTGAAAGCAAAAGAGAAATGACATGGAGTTCAATAGATCTGAAGGTTGTCCATCTCTCTGGAAATGGATTCAGAGTTTCAGATATGAGGTTATATGACTGTATAACATCACAGGCCAGTTTATCATCCATGTATAATACTGCTTTTGCAAAGTTTGTGGGTAAGCTCATAAACAAACAGCAGAACTACTGTACGCTGAGCTGCTCCACCCGCTTTTAATAAGCCATGCAGCCGACAGTATGACTTCAAACGTCATCATCACTCTCGGCTGATGCCCGACCCTGCTGTCATTGATTTTTACTGGCTCGTAAAGCAGAACAGTCACTTTACCACCTGTCACTGATAAAGTCAAAAGGGCAGCTGACACACCTAACAACCACACTTTAAACAACAGATGGCTTTTTTAATAGTTTGTACTGTAGAGTTGGTAGTAAGCAGTGCTATGGTTTTTTCCAGTCTTTATGCTAAGCTAAGGTGCCTGACAGCCGGCTGCATCCTTCAAACCAATCTTGTTTTAACAATTAAAGTAAACCAGATGCAGGAAACGTGTGCCTGATGTGATTGTGATAGGTCTTTTTTAAAGGTGAGATATACCTGCGTTTTTAGTTCAATGGCCAACAATTTCACTCCTTTTTTCAGGCTCCACTCACGCTGACTGCACCGGGGTTTTTCGCCCCTTTAAAGGACAGGCTTGACATGGCAGAGGACGGTAAGCAGCAAATTTAAAAGATGACAGGAAGCACTTCGGCCCATTAACACTTTATGCTCAGATTTCTCTCAAATAGCCTGAATTATCCACCTTTCTGAATCATAAGGGCTCCACCTGCCCTGCTTCGCTGCACCAACCTGTTCCTCCTTTAGTTTCTGAGATGTGGACTTTGGCTCTAGCAAAAGTGATAGAAAATTTGAGGAAACAATGAAATTTTCCCTGTAGGTACAACCTGAAACTTTCAACTTAAGTCTGTGAAACTGTCATCTGCTTCATGGATCAAGTTCATTATGATAAATAAAATGTGTGATCAAATTTTCTGCTGTGTTTTTGTATTGTGGGTTGATTTTTAATAATTATGTGCCTTTTATACTTTAAAGACGTGATGTCTTCTCGTCAGATATCTGTAATATTACAGTTATTGTTTTTGATGGAAACTGAAAATGAAGAAGAATCCAAATCGTTGATGTCACAGTGATGCCATCAGGGTTATCTGCTGACTTTTGTTTGCAGAAACCCTGATTTACAGATTTGTAGGAGTTTGAACGATGACCAAAATAACCATTGAGTTGATTTATGTGAAATGTAGGATTCAGTGTTTTAGTGATTATTATTATTATCAGTTTTATTATATTTCAGGTTAAAAAGTCTCTTGTAATCCTGTCGACTTGAATGAAAATGAAATAAATTGTCCATGAGGTTGTACTAAACTAACTGAAATCCTATTAACAACAAAATCACCATTTTCTTTCTGTCTGCCTACAGCTAATGTGCAACGAGTGTTTCAGTCACTATTTTCACAGACAGTCTAAGACTGACTGAACACTGAAAGGCTGGCTCTCAACGAGAAAGGGGAAAATTACCAGAGTGCACACAGCTACAGGTAATATGGAAGTGTCACAGAAACATTTGTAGGAGCACACACAAAAGCTGGTAATACAAAGATGTGCAGGCAATTCATTAGTGTAGACATCAACATTAACATTAAGTGACACAGTTTGGGTTTAGTGGACCAAACGGCAGCCTGAGAGCTGCCTAATTGCTAGATTCTCATACAATTAAAGGCAAACAGCTTAACGAACTTTGCCCTGAGCAGCTTCCATGGAGCAGTTTGGGTTTTTTGCTCATTTACTTCACTTTGCCATGATTTATCCTGCCATCGAGCCAACTACCACCCAGTTCCAAGGCTACGACTCTAAACCTCTCGTTACTGTCAACTCATTAATATAAATCCTTACTGGGGTTTCTGTCTACCACAAGATGTCACTTTTTTGTCTTTCAATACATTTCAAGATCTACTACTGCACACATGGACCCATTTATCAGCACCAAACTTCTGAAAGTTCTAAAATCGGTTCTATAAATGTATAAAATTGACATATTTTCAAACCACTATGTTGCTTAAATGTGGTAAAGATGGAAAAACACATACGTTTGTTTGGCTACAGTAGATGAACAGCAGCATTGCACATAAAGCATTCATAAAAAATTCATGCGTGGGAATATAGCTGAAATAGTGGTACTGTTGTACATTATATGTATATATATATATATATATATATATATAGAGAGAGAGAGACATAGATATATATATAAATTATATTACTATAGTAAGTAAAGAATAAGTAATTAATCCTGCATCCAGTATATCATCAGTTTACGCTAACATTAGATATTGAAGTAACCAGTGATTTATTGATCAACTTACATACTTCTACAAATCTATGGCAGTAAACATTTGACAGAACTAATCAAGACCATTAATGTTCCATATAATTAAATCTCTAACATTAATATTCCTCCCTAACACTCGTACTGACCTCACCACTGTTGGAGCCTGTCGTGTTATTGAGATCTGAATCCGCTTCACACACCACGGGTGTGAGGGTTTGAATGCTGAAAAACTAATGTGCCTCAATTTAATCTCACACTAATAAAAGAACACCTGAGGCAGAAATTGGATGAACATGGTCCCAAAAAGCCTGCAGCCGTTTCTACTTCACGTTTATAAAATTCTCGAGATGTCTTTGTGTTGGTGCATTCAGGAAAGCAAATGAGAGAGTGATGGAGAGAGAACGAGATGGAGACAGTGAAACTCGTCCAGCTGATCTCTGTATATGTGTAATGAGGAGTGCACCCGCTGATTAAATCGATTCAGAGGACATAGTTGAATATAGGAAATCAGAGCAGTACATACTCATTGAACACGAGATCCGGGGCAAAGTAAAGCATCCTCCCGTTGACGTTCTTGTAGGACCTCCATCCCAGTGCAAACACCATCACCCCCATCCATGAATGCTGAATGACAGTCATTTGGTCATCCACATGGAGATTTCTAAAACCTACGGACAAAGATGTGGCAGCATAGAATGTGTCACAGTATGGCACATTTTGTACTAAAACAACCAGAAATAACTTTTAGAATGTGATACTCCACCCAAAATCTTTTGAATATCAAACAACCTATTGTGAACAGACGGAGGGAACACATTGACCTTTCTGGAATCATTCTTAATTATTCTGCCTCCTACTCTATCCTGTTATTTGTCTCTACAGATGAGAACTTCTCAAAAAACTGTAAAATAACCTCTGGGGCTCCCCAAGGATTGATTTTAGTGCCACTGATTTTTCATCCATATACGATACCCCTTAATGGTAACATCAGGATGCCAAGTATCTCTTTCAATTCTATGCTGATGATACACAGGTTTATGTGGCCACATCTCGTGATGACCCAGGACTAACTGATGCTTTTTTAAATTTCAGATATTAGTGCCTGGATGTCACAAAATGTTTAAAGCAGAAATAAACTGAAAGCCTGGGCAGCAGGGCCGAGCCTGGTCTTATTCCCAGGGCATCAAATGCCAATATTTTGACACGCCCCTCTACTGTGTGTCAATTTGATGCTCTGGGAATGAGTGGGTGGCCTGGTCTGTCAACCTTTTGGGGTTATCAAAAAACTGGGATTTATGTATATATATGTATGCGTATGTACGTCTGTATATAATATATAATGTATATATTTCTGTCCTTTCCTTTGTTGATTATTTTTATCAAATCCTTTCCTTTTTTATTTCAACTTTTCTTCACTTCTTCTTTTTTAAAGTGATTATTTACCTCTTCTTTGCCATCTTTTTATTTAGTATTTTACACACTGTAAGAGAGTCACCACAAAGGAAACTCTGCCCTCCAGGGCCTTTTGTCATCCCACTCTGAATCTTTAACATGTAGGTCTAATGTTTGTTGTCGTCTCTGTTTGGACGTTGTCATGTCAAATCTGTCTGGTGACCCACTCTGTTATGTTTTGTTCACTCATTGTTGTGTCTAAATTGCTCTGTCAGTGTTGAGAGTCTATTTTAAATGCAAAATAAGACTTAAAACTTAAAAAAAGAAAAAACACATTTTACAACTTTTAAGAAACCCTGATATTATCTTTGACTGAAATTCAAGCATCACCAAATCTGCTGTTCATCATCTAAAAAGTAGGGCAGGGACTTCCTCCTCTGAGTGATTAATACCTTCTTTTATATCCAGCAGGCTGGACTACAGCAGTGCTCTCCCTTCTGGAATACCCCCAAGAAGTTACAAATCAGTTATAATTGACCCAAAGCTCTGCTGTGGAGTGCTGACTGAAACCAGAGGGACATCACACCTGATTTAAAGTCCTTACATTTGTCAGTTTTCTTTAAGTTTTAAAAAGCACTTCATGGTTCTACACCATGACATGTGTGTGACATGCTTGCAGTGTATGAACCAGGATGGCCCCTCTGGTCCTCTGACAACGAGTCTCTCAGTTGTTGCAGCTGTTTGAGTTTTTCTGCTCTGGTTAGCTGCCGGAACAATCTGCCAGATGATCTGAGAGCCAAGCTGATATCTTCAAACATAAATTTAAAACCACTTTCAAAACCTTTTCATTAGAATGTTTTATGGCCATTATTTAAATTTGTGAGAATTAGTCTCATATTGTTTTACTGCTTTAATGTCATCTTGTCATTCATACAAGTACAGCACTTTGAACTGCACCAAGTATGAATATTGCTTTAGAATAAGTCTTCATGTCGTCCCACCTGCTGCGGCAGCTGTTTTTATTTCTGCCAGCTCTGCCTCTCCATCCCTCCTGTCAGCCTCCTGCCCTGAAGTCACTGCCATTCTCCACCTGTCCACCAGATGCCCTCACACTTTGCCACCTGTCTCAGTCAGCTGACTCCTTCATCCACCTACTCACCTGTTTCTCCCCCCCCCCCCCCCCCCCCCCCCCCCCCCCCCTTTCCGCAGTCACTGGCCAAAAAAGTTAATGTTGCGTCATGTCCAGCCTCTTCAAACTGATCCTGAACTCACATCTGTCCCTGCCTGCCTTTTCCTTTCTGCCTCATGTACACCTGCGTGACAGTATGATCTGGTCTGTTATGGACTTGGCAGACAATCACCAGCCCTGCTTGCCAGTTTCTTGACTTGAGTTTGGTGCGACTATGGAAGTTTTCCTAAACTGAGAGCCAGGCTTCCTGGACGGCCTCGCTGCCATCTGGAAATGAGACCTTGAGTTTGCGGTGTCTCTCTTCATGCAGAAATACTCATCCTGATCCTGCTTCTCCTCTGCACGCCTTTCCAGCCTCCTCTGCATGTTCCAGTTTCTGCTCACAGACCTCCAGTGCCTCCACAGACCCTGCGAGCACTTCCCTCTGGCTAACCCCAGGCCTCCTAGCCTTCAGCATGCCTCCCTGACAGCTAGCCTCAAGCCTGCTCGGCTCTCATAAGATAGCTATGCCACTGCCGCCTGTCTCTTCTGAGTCAGCTAGTCCACCCTGGATTTCTAATCATCTGCCCTTTCTTCTGGTTGTTGTGCATCTACAGTTTACATCTGTATCTTCAGTGGCAACTCCACCCAGTGTCAAACATTAGCTACTTGTTACTTTGCAGATTCAGATTCTTCATACAAAACATAATTAACAAATAAATGGTGATATTATTATACATTTAACTGATCCTATTTTTTTAGCAGCTGTAACAGGAAAGTGATGAACACATTGATGCATCAATAATTATGATCTAATAATATAAATTATTCTGAAATGGTGATTCTGCATACACTTACGTTTTGCATACTGCAAGTATATTTTGATGCTCATACTTTTGAGCTTTTACTCAAGGAGAATTTTGAATGCAGGGAATTCTAAAAGTGTTTCTATTCTGTGGTAGTATAAGTACTTTAACCGGGGTAAAAGATCTGAGTCCCTCTTCCACCACTGTAGGCACGTGGGTTTGGTCTGCACACGTTAGAGCACCTGCCTCCTACAGTATTTATACAAATTGCGACACTTTATTCCTCAGTGAAAACTGTTCATGATGAGCTGCAGTAACAACACAGCAGCTCTTGTGGTAATCACACAACAGACACCTGTTCTACATATTTAAAGTTCCAAGTACATGTGTGGTGTTATCTGGTTTTCAGATGTTCAGATTTTTGTCAATCATCGAATTACCTGTAGGAAGAGGAGAATTTTTGAGGAATAATGGAGCTATACCGCTAGCTGTGTGGTTTTCCTGGTTTATGAGCACCATATAACGTTTCCCATTTTGTATTTTTCTGACAGCAATAAAAGGCCACAGATGTGTGGAGTCAGATTAAAGGGCCGCAGCTGACACATATAACGAGACCTGATCCACTGCATTGTGTCACACACAGGTTTGCTAGCTCATATGAGACCAAACCACGTCCTACCTGGCAGTCCTTTTGCCCATTTGACCACTTTGACCAGCTGTCTCTCTCCCAGCTCGTTGAGGCTGGTGAGCAGGGTCGCAGCTGAGTCTGGCTGGCCGTAGTCGTGTCCTGCATTCACCACCTCGGGCTCAATGGACTCGAGAATGTTGAGGAAGACCAGCTGGGAATTGAAGTTCAGGCCTGATTTAGGAGAGATGTTCTGGACGACCTCTGATGGGTCCTGAACAGGATGTTCCTCTTCAGGGTTTTTCTGTTGTCCAATCTTCTTTAGCTTACGTGCTACAAACAAAAGCAAGAAATTAAGAATCAGTTAATTTCTGAAAATGTCCAATTTAAGCTTTCACTATTAATGTTTATACGATTTTGTCGCACAACCATTTAACAAGCAAGCCTGGTCTTTGATCTCCTTTCCACCAGATCTGCATGTGTTTTGCAAATCATCCTAAATTACGTTCTTATTTTGTCTTTTCCAACATCAGTGGAAATGAATGTAATTCTACTTTCTAAATCATCTGTTAGAAATATCCCATACTGCAACTGTGGGTTTTAAGTAACCTTTTAAGGGAAATAGCAATTTTGCCCAACAATAGTCAGACTGATCTACTAATAGCTTTGAAGAAATTGAATCATATTCCATTTGAAAGAAACCTCTCTGAACAGATGAGTCTCATCTAATGGGAAGACCTGTGGTCATCATGTGTTAGAGCTTGCTGTTGGTGAAGATGTATAAATAATTTCTTTTCCAGTTATTACATTTTTTTCTCCCGAGAGGCTTTTGCAGTAGAGTGTTGAAAAGATATCTCTGAACTATACAGCTCACTAAGTCTTGAATATTTGCGTTGTGTTTCTGTTTCCTTATGCAGCATAAAGCATATAAAGATTAAGAGACAGAAAAATGCCCCAAACCAACAAATACTGTACCTTAAAGAAAAAAAAACTTCTTCTATCATCAATCCAATGACAAAGCAGCAATTTCTTTCCACACAAATGCTGAAACTCCTGAGGCAGCTGCTCGATATGACAACCTGCACTTTCAAGCTAAATTGGAGCGGCTCTTTGGTTTGGTGGAGCAGACTGTCATGCAGAGAAAGCAGCAGTACAATCAGTCTGCAATAACTCTGTTCCGCTAAACCACCGAAGAATACATTTGGTTCTTTAACAATCAGGTTTAAAACTGCACTCAGTAACTGACTGTTTTATTTCCACAAGTACCAGAGCTGCAAACAGTCGAGCATTATTATTTCAGAATGACAGCTGTGCTGCAGAGTGAGTGACAGGCGAATACAGATGGTGACTATGGGCTGAGTGCACTGAAGAACAGACATTTCTGTTGGACGCGTTAAAGAGGGGCACTCAACAAGACCTTAAAAACAGGAGCCATCTCCTTCATTTGACTATTAAAGTTTTAGCTTTATGAGGTTACAAAAAACCAAATCAAAATTTATATATATAGGATATCCTTTACCAGTGTTGACTGACTGTAAAAACTAACTGTTAATTGTCATGCCACTTGAAGCTTGTGTGTCGAGAATGTCTCATTAAAACTTCAGGCTGGCTTCAGTTGGATAAATATTGAACTGCCAGTTATAGACACGCCTTAAGACTCGCTCTAAAGTAGCAGGGTTGAAAGCAAACTGCAAATTGTATAAGAGGGATAATTTGCAAGTCTCACATTTCCATGTCTGATCCGATGACAAACATTTCGAATAAAAATGTCTGATTAAAAAATTCTTCCCTGGGATTCTCAATTGTGACACAGGCAGCCTTCTGATCTTTGCAGAGAGCAGTGCAAATAGGTTGGGTTGAGCTAACCTTCAGATCACCATGCTCGAGCTGAAACCAGTGTAAACAGGAGGCTGAGATCCAAACAATGAAGTCAAGCACAGCCTTTGCTACACTCACAGGTTGCAATCAGAGGAACAATTAGTCAAGATGTTGCCAGTTGTCTGTATAAAGAGTCATCATATGTTGGCTGACCAGCACACTGAGCTGTGTATCATTCACTGTTTCCACCTGAAACTGACCTGCAGTGAATACGCTGCATCATTACAAGCCCATTTTCCCTCAAAATTCACTGGACATTTTCTGCTCAATGTCTCATCACCTCTCATCATCATTCCAATCACCATCTTTATTGTAAATATCTCTTCAGTCAGTTGAGCAATTTGTCCTCCTCTTGAAATGCCTTTTTGTAATGTGTGCTGTTATAGATCCCACTTTGTGTGCGGGTTGTAGATGTCATTACAACATTAGCTCACCACCCTAAGCTGTGTTTCTGGCAGCGTATAAGGGAGGAAAGTCTGATAAAACCCTCCATGCGTCAGCTGTCACTTAAAAACCTCTTCCCCTGACATTGTAGTTGTCCTGTAGTTAACCTATCCGGCACAATCCAGAAAAACACTCAAAATGTAAACTCTTCCAATAACAGTAAGTTTAGTAATTGTGAAATAGCAAACTTATGGCATGAATTATTTAGCTACAGCAGTGGGCGACACTTTACATTAGAGCTCTGTATAAAAAGGTTCTGTCCTTTCTGAGGTAATAATGGGGTGCTATTAAAGTTTTACATACGGCCATTTCAATGAAATATCATTCATTCATGGGCTAGAAATGCAAAACCACCTTCATTCTATGGTTATATTAATTATAACACTTTGAATGCTGAGACTCATTACCTGGAAATATGTCTATACTTGTCTATGTGATAAGCTAAACCCGGGTGGGAAATGCAAAAACAGAAAAAAAAAAAAAAGTTTTTAATTACGAGAATCAGCTGTATTTATACACATTAAAGATATGTGACTCCACTTTTTACTTTAGGCTGAACATTAAAGGCCAGAAGTGGACAATTTTTGGAAACAAAAATTGTGGTTTCTCTGTAAAAATAACGGCTGCAAAATGCAAAAACTTGCTGTTACTTAACTCAGTAACATATTAATGAAAAGCCAGGGCCGTTACACTTTAACACCAAACACAACCAAAACCGAGGACCAAACACCTGCTGTGTTTTTCAGTGATGACCTGTTGACTGTATGTGTTTTCATGTGAGAAATGATGGTATCTGAGGCAGAATTTGACAGGAGCAAATGTTTGCGCTGGAGAAGAAGAGGAATTTCAGCATTACTTACATCTTCAAGAATGAATAAATGATAAATAAAACATAATCAACAAAAACTATAATAAGTAAGATAAGACTGGTCCATTATTCTTGAGAGAATAACATCCTTATTAATATTATTACTATTAATAGCTTGTTATAACACTGTAAACGGTGACTTGATTAATGAATTTGATGACTGACAGAAAATCAATCAGCAACTACTTTGATGATCGATTAATTGTTAATACCAGAGGGTGTCTGTTTCTAGCTTGTGAGGATTTATCATTTTAGGATCATTTATATTAACTCCACTGCTCTGAGCTTTGGGCAAAATGTCTGAAGATGTCCCTGGTCTGATCTCTGGGTAATTAGAACAAACAATTTTCACAATTTTCTGACATTTTATCCACATTCCACATTTTTGATCAATTAATTGAGAAAATCATGGTTCAATTATTTGCCTATATTACACTGTTATTTGTTAGTGGCCTGATCTGCTTCCTTATTGCAATATTTTCCCTAATGTTACCTTAAACTTTATCATTTCGTGTTACCCATCCACTCTCAGTGCATATAACTCTGTTAGTGTGATACCAAAGCATTACCCCGTGGTAATTTTGTTGTGGCTGAGCTGTAATGCAAAGTGCTGAGAGTTCAGTGATTCTCAGGGACTTGATGCACCACTACTTTGCATTTAGAGCAGGTAGAAGCGACTCTAGCTGCCTTCCTCTGAACAACCAACTGGAAGAAACCTCAGGACAGATGAGGACAAGAAGAAGACTTTGGGATCCCCCAGGAGAAGTCAAGGGACCCTCTGGGGACTACAACAACAACTACAAACACAGTTACATACTAATGCCCACAGAGCAATCTGGAAGTCTTGACAGTAAGTCGTGGCAGAACAGCCTTTATCTTTTTTTTTTCTCATTAAGCCTGCTCATCACAAAAGAGTAAAAACAAGTCTGCATGGAAGTATCCACTGAACTGTGGCTGTAAAGTTGATCATTCATTCATGGCATGAACTTTCTGACTATATTAGAAATATAGAACTTGTTTGAATAAGTCATATATTTAAACTGGCAGTGGGCTGACGCCAGGACAGTCTTTGATCACTGTATTATTTCTTTCCACCAAAAAGGTGGAGAGTGGCAAATCATTCATTGAATCAAAGTTTCACTTCAGTATAATGGAAAGTGGCTTTTGTGTGCAATTTGGGTTAGAGACACAATCAGGAAGCATCCACTTGTAGGAAAATGAGGGGTTTAGGTTCTAAGCTGTGAAAAGTCTGAGTGTGATCGACAGGATGATAAAATCAATGGAGTGTAAGAAGCACAAGTGCAGATGTGCAGTGAGCTTCCTGCAGGTTGCTGCAAAATGAGACTGCTATCATGGTTCGCTGCTCACTTTCTATTTGGGGATGTAATTAACATTCCAGGAAAAATACGGAATTGAAATGAAAAAAATGAAACTTTCAAGCAATTTATATTAACTGTGCTTTTCAGTCTTGAACAGACGCAAAGATTCAGAGACTTCGCTGCTTCTCTTGAGTCTCCCAAAAACGAGGAGGGAAGCAAATAATGGATCCTCATGAGCTGATCTGAAGATACAAAGTTCATCATTTCACTGATATAACTGTCAATACATTTGTTCTTTTTCCTATAAATGAATCAAACATCCAATAAGTGGGATTAGAAACTTTTTTCTTTCAGTGTTTCATGACTTGACTTTAAAGTATTTGAAGTAAAAAACATCAGGGATAATAAGACCAAATGTCTAATTTCTCTGCTCCCACAAATGATTGTCATGAACTTTCCTGTGAAGCGCTGCGAGTAAATCACGTTGCACATGTCTAGGATGAGAAGATAAGTGAAAGGAGGCTCCTTTTAGCCACAACTAGAAAAGGTGTGCCTTTTTACTTACAATCACAGCATTAGATCACATTTTCCCTCCATGGGTTTGTCAGTGACTGGTGGCAAAATTGCAGGCATGTCTGCTGCTTTAATTCACATGTCTCATGTCAGCTTTGTGCTTCCAGTACAATTTTCACCGTTAACAGAATGAGAAAATGGAAGAGAGTGAAAATTGAACACAGGACTAAAATTAGTCCACTACATGTCAATCTTTACAGCCTAATATGACGAACAGGTCTCGGTGACAGTAAGAAGAAGTGAATGGAATAGGTCTAAATTGCATGGCAGCTCAGTCAGGGGCTTGATTATCAGTAACATCCCCTATTGTGATGATGCTGCAATTGAAGAGAGCCCGGTAAGATGTGCAGTGCAGAGAGAATAAAGTACTTGGTCTTAGGAAACCATTAATAGTTTCACTTTTCGGACTTCACTTTCTCAGTAGTGAGCTTTATTCATATCGTATGCAGTGCACAGTGTTTATTATAGCCCATACTGCACAAATGTATACATTTTAAAAGCGTATTCATACTGTACACATCTCATGTCCGCAGTGAAATGAAGTGTTACTAATAAAACAGTTTGTGGTGCTAAAATATATGACAGCGATAAAATCAAATGCATGATAACGTTGTTGTTTTTTTACAAGCAGATTGTCATACATTAACCCAGCCTACCTCCGAGAGTCATCCCGGCTTCAAAACACTTCCTCAGCCGGCAGGACGGACAGTTCTTTCTCCTCAGCTTATCAATAGTGCAGTCATTTTTGCTTGCACACAGGTATTTCTGTTTGCCTGCATGAACAGAAAGCAGAGATTACGTGTAGTTAATGACGCTGTTGAGTGATGGAAAACATAAAACACTGGATGTTAGGAATCTGGATGCATCACTGCGTCTGAAATAAAAGGCTGCGCAGGTTTAGCTGCTGAGTACTGGCATCAAAAAAGCTCTTGAAGTACGGGACACCAAAGCTCAGCACCCGAGCTGCCCCCTCTAATCTGTACCTTCTGCGGCCCTTTTGAAGAAAACCTTGCAGCTGCCGCAGGTCAGCGCGCCGTAATGGCAGCCGGACGCCTCGTCCGAACAGATCAGGCACGTCCTCTGTGGAGGGAAGAAGAACTCCATGGGGAACATGTGTTCTCTGCCAGCCTCAAACCTGCAGCCAAACATATGAGACCAGACTTATATGAACCATGAACACCTACAGGACGATCGTGTACCAAAAAAACAAGGCGCTGACCTTCTGTTGATGACTGACATGTGATTGTTGGTCACTTTCTGATATCTTACATATCTTTTTTTTTTGGAACCCAGTGTTGATGTTCCCTAGCTTGGACATACCACTTAATATTCATCGTTCTGATATTTCTATTACTCTGTGTGGCTTTATTATGTTGTGAACCTAATTTGGGACAAATAAGGCCTAACCTTGAACTCATTAACTACCAAGTTCAAAATAACTGTTAACTCATGAACTACTGTCAAAACTGTAATCACAAAGCAGTTACTGTCCATTCCCCAGAACCGTGTCAAGGCCTCTCAGTGAGTGATTTAAAGAGGGCAGAAAGTGTGATGGCTGAGGACGGTGTGGGAAAGATTTGAGCGCCAACACCGCGGCCAAGGGGTTGGAGGTAAGGGGGCACGATGGGCGCCCGGTTTCAGCCTTGAACACTGAGAGATTGGAAAAGACTCAGACACAACGTTGCCTCAGTGACGTGCAGCTCAGATATCAAGGTTCACTGTAAAAGAGACAAGGATGAAGCTTGACTGAAGAACCACCGCTGCGCTCTGATGTGTTTTAGGCGAGAAAGGACAAAAGAAGGCAGATAAATTAAGAGACATTACAATCAATCAAAATGAATCATGCTGTGCATCTACTCTTTACATATCTTTCTGCACAATATTATTAGAAAACAATGGAGATGATCTTCACTGACTTCATTCATAACACTAATTAGCTTTAAAACCTGTTGTCAGGGCCGCTAATAAAGCGAGACATTCGACTAAGTAACGAGAGCAGAGGTGATGAATAGTGATTGAGTTCCATTGTTGGGATCCATCTACAATGAATGTGAAAAATGTGCCTGTGAAGATCAGTGTGGCAACGCTCTGTGTGCACAGATCAGCAAGGGAACCTGTTAATGATCCACGATGCAACAGATACAATTAACACTTCGTATTAGTTATATTTGCATGTTTAGAGTTAGGTTAAGCTGTTGTCCATCCAGCAGGTTTTTTTTAAATAACGTCTTGCTGCAGCTTCTCACTAAGATTACATACAGCGTAATGGGTTGATTATCCAGGATTATCCAGGAGCTTCCTGTTTTTTGAAAACAGGAAGCTCCCAGGATTGTTGTACATGTTTACAGTTTTAAAAAGAGATAATGTGTTTCTGACAAAAAGCATGGTCAACTTTTTTAAATAGTATAAAAAAGTCTTTCAATTTTAGAGAATAAAATATTATTGGGATTATTCATGGTTTGTGAAGGCATAGATAATACTCCAATTTTAAACTTAAATCCAGTCCAGAGGATACAGCACAGCGCTTTGTGAGGTTGTTCTGTTTACAACATACATACACTTATATCTACGAGTAAAATGTCATTATTTCATCAGGTGGTCTCAGCAAAATCAAGATCTCTAGTTTGGCAGACCAGAGAACAGAAATAAGGAGAAAATAAGTGCTTAAAAGTGTGGTAATTAAAGCTTTAAATCAGCCATGGGCGACTAGACATACTGACTTTCATTGCCCTTTGTTATTAGTTTCATTCCAAGTTGCTTGGTACCACAAAACTGTTTATCAAGTGTGGTATTTATGTGTGGAGCATCAAATACAGATCAGTCCTGTGACCTGGAAGTTTCTGGATTTACAAGCATGCAGGAATGAAAGACCCAGTTGTAGGAGCAGAGCATAACAGATGGATGGTGTCTGACTGTTTGGAGTTTTTATGTTACACTCATTCTACTTTTAAATGTGATGTCGCACGCTCTGTCAGGGATTGCAGACGATACAAAAATTCATTCTTCTTTCTACTTTCTGGCATGTGTGGTTAAAGGATTTTTTTTTTTTACATTAACTTTAATACATTGGTGTATTAGCTGGTTTGTTTAAATATTTTTGCTATAAATTCTGATCATATTCAGGTTTACGCACACCATCAGAATGCAAGTAATGCTATATATATATATATATTGTGTGATGTACATTTATTTTAACAGGGATTGTTGTGTTGGTCTGTTGGGCCTGTAAACAGATCTCAACATGCACTGATATTATCACTGACTATCGTTTGAATTCCTCAACTCTACATTTCTCTCACTGCAACTTGCACTCACTGTTCATAGATAAGTGATTTGCTTTCACTCCACATGACGATAAAAATGTTAAATTCTCAGAATTGGGTTGGTTGTCAAAGATAAATGCATCACTTTTCTGTGTTTGTGTGTGACAATTAAGACAAAAAATTAAGTAGCGCTCATGCCGCCAAAGGCAATCCTGTGAAAAACTCTGGCGAACAATTCCAGGAAATGACAATGACTGGCTAACCCCGGTGTCTTTACTGGTGCAAAGTGCAGGGAACTGTAAACAAAGTCTTGTTTAAAAAAAAAAAGAAACACCATAGAAGAACACAGACTACATCATCACACATTAAAAGTTATTAGTTAGAGAAAAACTAGAATGTTTCTTTAAAAGGCTCTGGCTTTCAGCAGGATCGTCCTAATGTGGCTCACAGACTTTTGACAGACCACTATCTGCCACACTTCCTGAAGTTCCTTTAACCAAAACTGCAACTACCCGGTAGCTGCCAGGACACAGACCTTCAGCCAGCTGTCCTAGTTCACTGCTGCAAGTTGCCAAAATGTAAAAAACACATTGATGTGTCCTCTGATGGCACTGCACTCTACAGTGAACTACGCACTGCTGATGTTCCACACATCACACAAGGTGAAACTGAAGCATATTTAATCTACGGCACTGGATTTTTTCCTGCAAACAGCACTGAGGCAGCTCGTCCAGTTAAGTCTGATTCATCAGCAGAAACAGGAGGGAATGCAGCAGGTGCTCATTCCATCAGAAAAGATATTTAACAATGAGGTGACAGGAAAAGGTTCAGCAGATGAGCAGCAGATCACTGCAGCTGAAGGGCCGGAGCATTTACAGTAAGCTCTATCGCTCATTTATCTGGACTTTTCCAATATCCGTCTCTTCTAAAAAATAAAAAAAAATCCAAGAAAGGCTGAACCCTGAAACCTGTTACAGCCAATTTCTCTAATTGGGCTATTACCAAAGAAATTTTCAAATGGAGCTGCCTACATGCAGAGGGTTGCTGTCTTATTTCAACAACATTTAGACACCTTTCCATTCATTTATCCTTAAAGTCTCCTCATCCTTGCTGCAGCTTAATGCTGCTACCATCATGCATTATGGTCATGTGCCATTTTTAATCAGTTTAAAGACGCTCCAAATGGAAGAAATTTGGAACAACAATCAAAACAGCTGTATGAGATGAACATGCGCATTACAGATGGGACTAACTTAAACTCTGATGGGGGAAAATTTTAACTTTCAGAGGTTTGTTTCTGGATAACTCTGCTTAGTAAAACTCAAATCTGGAACAGGCCCAGACTGAAGGCCTGCTCTGGATTTCATTCAGTACCATTGCTCAGATAAATTAATAAAGCCGCCTCTTAGGACAAGTCGCAGGACTTGAGACGGTAATAAGGGGGAAGCTGGATCCCCCGGCGCTCCAAGGCCTTCATGCTTGTGCACTTCGTGTGGACATCCTGCAGCAAGTCTAAACTGCACACAATCAAACCACCATGAATCCACTTTGACGTCTGGCTGGTGGCATGTGTGACATCTCTCTGTGTGTTTCCTGCCCATGCCTACAGTCAAAATATTCAATAAAGCCAAATTAACACACCAGAAAGTACATTTTGTTATTAGGCAAACTATGTTTAGGGATCTATGTCTTCTTGAGCAGATAAAGTTGGATCACAGCTCAGTAGCTCGGACAGACCACGCTGCTTTACCTCCGTGTCATTCTCTGCAGACGCGGGATTAAGAGCAGCTCCTGGTTTGGGGTTTTGCAGCTGGTTTCACTGTCCTCACATATAAGAACACTACTGATTTCTGCTTCCTTTAAATTCCTGGCTTAGATGCTCCTGGTTCAGTAGTTCACTGTAGATACACCGCTGTACAGGGTCTGAGTGTACTGAGCTTGAGCGTCATCGATGTCCATGTTCTCAATCATTCACCAGTTCGCTGAACTCACAGACAGTCAGAAAGAGGGCACGGTGACGTCAGCTGCGTGACACCTCTGTCTGGTGTACACATCCTACCTTGAGGCTGACAGTCAACCATGATTTAAAGCGTCTTGTATAATAGTGAAGGGCACAACACTAAAAAAACATGTAGAACCATTGGAGACATTTGGGAAATGACCAACTAATGTAGTAAACTGTCACAAAACTATTAGCACTGGCCTCCAAAAGAAAAGCAGATGTCAAACATTACTTCCACTGTGTGTGTTTACTGTGAAGTCACAGCTGACCTCTTTATTAAATCAGGGAAAATATTCTCTTAAAAGAAAACTATGTTTACAAGAAAAGCCTCACATGAGAAGACAAAGAGCACATTTCAGTGATGCATTTTTTCTTACCGATTGCCTTCAGAAATATCACGCTCGAACAGCACGAGCTGTGAGGAAAAGTGTTCCTGAATAGAACATAATGGATTTAATGTTTAACAAATTTCACAGATTTTTCTTTACAGCGTTGACCTTAATAAAGCATAACTTTAGAATGGGTTTTATAAAAGGGAATTGCTCAAATTAAAGAACAGGCAAAGGGGAAAATGTACTGTAGTTTGCACCCAAAAATACTCAGCAGGAACTTCCTTTAAAATGTAGTCATATTTTAAATGGAAAAACCTGAAATCAGCTGGCACTTTGCAAGTGCATTTAAGAGATCTGTATACAACTGCATTACAAGCTCAGGTTGATGAGCTGAAGTGTCCCAGTGCATTTACTGAAAGTAGCCTGATAATGTCCTAAAACATGGTTCAATCTGTGCAGCAGAAAGTGGGATGAATTGAATGTTTTGTTTGACATTTAGTTTCTAACTGAAAAAAATAACAAATAAGGCATTCACAAAAACATTCAGCTGTAAGAAATAGTTTTTTAAAAAGATGGATAAATGTCAAGATGAAGCACATCTATTTGTGGGTTGCGTTTTGGCCATATTGCTGCCCAGCAGATTGTCCAAAAACATCTGATGAGTGTGGGTGGCAGACTCTTAACACTGGTGTGGGGGGAAACATTCAGGTCAGACTTGGTCAAATTTAAAACATGTGGCATCAGATTAAGATCGGACTCTACCTGTTGTCGGAGGAAATCACCCTCTACCTACCTATTTTTATCACATGATACAAAATAACCTATAGATTATTATTATCATTATTATTATCATTATTACCTGGTGTCGTTGTAGGCGACATCGAGCCATTCCCCGACTTCAGCCTTCACGTAGTTGGAGTTGGGATAGGGCGGCCTCAGCATCCCGCCGGGGTACCACTGCTCCGGACGCGCGATGCTCCTGTCATATGGATTACATAACGCGATGCTGGGTCCTGCGCCGTGTGCGTTCATGCTGTGCCTCGAACCCCAAAACTGAGAGTTGTACTTGTCATTAAAGGTGTAATTAGTGGACCACAACGCCCCGGCGGACTCAGAGTCCTCAGATTTGATTTTCAGGTTAAACTGCTCTGGCTGATAACCGGCGAACTTGTTCTCCATGGCTTCCCCGAAGTCTCTCGCCTCGTCGGGTGGCTTGTAGACTCGGCACGGCCCCTCCGCAGCCGCCTGACCGAAGTGTGACAAATTGCTTGGCGCGGAATGGGCATAGGGGCAAGAGGCAGCGCGCGCTGTGTCCAGATGATCTATCTCTTCTAAAGTTATGTCATCATTCTTGCACAATGCGAAGTTTTGTTCGTCCGCACACGTCCGAGTGGCGGCGAGGTGCCGCAGACGCGCAGCCGTCTGTGAACTTTTGAACGCATCCACCAGTTGCTTCTGGCCGTGCGCCGGCCGGTCATCCCGGTCGGAGCACTTGTACTCGGTGACAGCAGCCTGGGCTGCGGGACAGCTCAGGGGCACGGCTCCGACTCCGAACAGGTACTCTCCTCGAAGGTGGTCGTTTGCAGCGCACGGGGGGAGAGCAGCGTCCATGTCGCTCGCCTCGCTGGTCTCCACGGCCAGTCCCAGCGACACGGACACAGCCTTGCACAGCTCCCTGGCTGTTTCTGAGATTGTGGCGCAGGCAGAAAACGAGCGGCTGTCGCCCACACGGCAGTCAGCGTTTAACAGCTCCTCCCGGGGAACAGCAGCTGTTTGACAGCACTGTCTCTCCATGTCACAGGCGAGCGCATTAACGTGTCCGGATCCGTAGGTGCTCGGGTCCGCATTGTGCGGCTCTTTCAGCCTTCCACCGTTCCCCGCTGAGTTTTTGGTGACATAGAGCGGACTTTCCTCGGCGTTTTGCGCCATGCTGGGAGCGCTCACAGCGTCGCCCGTCTTTATTTTCTTCCCCCGTGGCCAAACTGTGTTACAAGATAACTGTCGGTTAGTTTGGCTCATTTCCCAGAAAGTGTTTACTTGGCCAAGACACGGGAACTTTGCACGACTGAAGTGTCCCACTGATTGCACTCTCACGTTGTGGAAAGCGCTTTGGTGAAGGTCTTGGAGAGCAGCGGGAGTCACAAACTCCTCCTAAACTGAGATCTTCAGAGTCAGAGGCGCTCAAGTTCGCTTTGGCTGAGGGTGAATACAGAAAAGGACTCGTATCACCACTGAAACAAAAGCACTGCATTGATGATTAATTCGCCAGATTTGGCATTTTGAGATGCTCGGGCTGAGGGGAGACGTGAATTCACGTTTATCATTAACGTGCCGTGTCTGTAGGCCACAGACAAACCAACCCCCTCATTTATAGAATATTGCGCATTGTGTCTCCAGATGTTTCCTCTCAAAATCTGAAGTTGTTCTCTTCGATGTGTTTATTTCTTTACTGGAGCACAAGCCTCAGACCATACATTGCCTAACAGGATAAATCGAGAAGCTGAAGTTAATCATTATTCAAAGATGTTTCCACAGTGCTCCAAAGTTTGCGCGCTGATAACGTGTCAGAGTAACTGGTCAGTCACCGAGGTGATTCAGATGTTATTCCTGGTCATATGTGCATATAAATTCACTAAAGTAAATAAAGTATAACATTCAGTAATGTACAACACATTTTCTGACTGACACACAGGAATGTTTGACAGAGCAATCAAGAAAAGCAACGACGTTGCCTTCACGCACTCAATTTCACAATTGCATTTCTGCCATAAAGTGGGACTGCCAGGATTAATTTGCTGACCCATTAAACCCAAGGATTTTGGATGTTTGACCTTCCCCATGCAGAGTTTGACACTAGCAGGCTGTTTTCACGTTCATCTGAAGGATGTTTCCCTGTGCGCACCTTAAATGTGAGCTATGAGCAGGACTTTGTGACATCACGACTAGATTGGAAGCCAATCAGGGTCCATTATGAAACGTGCTCAAATGAGGTGTGGGAACAAGTGAGAATGGACATCGTGTGTCCCTAGATAAAACTTGCACATTCACAAATAATTTCTCACTAGGGAAAGATGTGTAGATGCAATTTAGGAATTTTGAGCAAGATATTGAGCTTTAATTAAATAGTTTAATGGGAGATAATTGAGCTTTTTGTGGCCGCAGGTACATCTTCATTTCCAGAGCTGCTTTCATCAAAGCCCTCTGAAAGAGAAGAAAATGCTGCTGGGCACTACACCTGACACCCAGGTGCTGCACCATCCTGTTACTGTGGCAGCCAGCTAATTTAAACAAACTTTTTTCATCATCGTGTATTTACTCATACTAACAGTGAGACAACAGTGCCACTTTGAGGCCAAATAGGAAAACACATTATCCACTTGCACCAGGATACCCTTATTAAAAACTCTCTTACATACCTCAGTCTCTACTAACCTAATACATTTTATAGTGAAAAAAGCGTCATCATTTTGGATGTTTTGGATATATATATAGTCATTCGTTTATATTTTTTTACAATGTTACCTAATTTTTTTCCCAGTAGGCCACAAATTAAATAACCATTTAGTAACCATAGTTGTACTTCTACAGGTGCAGTTATGCTACTTCAAAGACTGTACACCATGTTTGTGAGCACATTTTAGACACTGAAAGCTACATAATATTAATGTGTGCAGTAAAACACCATAGGAAACAAACAGCAGCAGACTTTTTCTAACAAACATGTTTTGAATAAACTGCTTTCATGGAGATTCTCGTCTCATGGTGTGTTTCATGTTGTATGAATTAATGTTGGTGCTTGTGCAATGTAGGAGGATTTGAAGGTCTGCAGCTCTTGGCAGCCATAGACATTAGCCCGACCCAACCATGAAACAACATGAACATTTGGGCCAGAACCACACACAGGCGCGGTTCTTTATATGCATGGGAACACCAAGGCACAAGGGCTTGTTTCAGTTTATTTTAAATTTGCTGCTCAATGAGCACAGTGTCAAATACTTGTTTAAAATGACAGTAACATCACCTGATTCGTGATGTTTGAGGCTTCAAATGAAACAGATGTATGCATACAAACAGTGGTAGAAGAAGTATTCACATGCTTTGGTGCAGTAAAAGTACTGATACCACACTGAAAAATACTTCACTATAAGTGATGCATTCATAACCTTAAAGTGTATAAATATTATCAGCAACATGCACTTTAAGTATCAAATAAAGGCTCTACAGCTTGCATTTCATTGCACAACTCTGTGTTGCAGAATGACAAATTGATGAACCTTGAACATTGAAAAGTAAAAATGCTCAATATGCAGTAAAATGGTCACTGTCAGTGTTTTACTAGTATATGTGATGTTTTTGGATTAATACAACTGCTGCATTCATGTTTGTGTTGCATTTTACTGCTGTAGAAGTTTAGGGATGAGCTAAATTGTACTTTATATACTGTTGGGTAGTTTAACCTACATCAAAGCATCACATTCTAGATTCTATACATCATATGTAGCGTTGCTTTCGTGTGAGGACCACGTATTTCTAAAAAGTCTTCTTTTCATAAGTCAGAAAATCAGACCTGTTTTCAGCTTTGTGACGATGCATTTCCCATGTGATCCAAACCATGTGGTCAAAATCCCAAAATCTGGAGATACATGGTTTTCATTGGACAGGAAGGGCATGAAAATGTAATCTGAACAGTAACTAATAATAAACACTGGTGTATTGAAAAAAATACAATATTTGCTTCTGAAATGTAGTGGAGTAGAAGTAGAAAGGTGCATAAAAGGGAAATACTCAAGTAAATCACCTGGTATTTGTACTTAAGTACAGTGCAAGAGTAAATGTACTTTACTAAATTAAAAGGTTCAAAGGTGGCTGACAAGTCATATTAAAGTGGCACTTGACCAATTTTATGAGTCTAAGTGGTGCTACTAAGCCTGTGAAAACAGTTATATAATGTCCTCTGTGGCACTGGAGGGAGCACTAAACTCTCTGGATGCGTTTCATTAGTAGTTCCACTTCGCCTCATTCCCTTCGCCTCAGTGTTTATCATTACATAACAGCATGTGCCGCACAGAGAGCCACTTGGAGAGCAGAGGGAAAGCGGGCGGGGGATTTAAAAGGAATGCGCTTGCCTATGTCAATGCATCACCGGCTAGTTATGCATGTGGTGCTTTATTGGGCCTTGCAGGTATGTTACCTTTCAATAAGGTGGCAGCATTTTCTTCAGATGATTGTATTATGTCTGCATTTTGTAAATAGGCTTGTGATGTCAGAAATGTCTCTTAGAAGAGCTCAGAATATCAGCATAAATTCTGTAGCCTATAATTCATGGGTATGGGAATAACTGGGTATACTGAGAAAACTACACCGTGTTACAGTAATTCAAGTATATAGTAACTGCAATTTGAAGGATTATGATAATTTAAAATTAATAAACAAGGTGGTGCAGCATTTTCTTCAAGGTCCTGGAGATGGACTCTACATTTGTGCCTGTGATAATAACTTGCTGTGCAGCCTTCCATACATGCCAAAGCGTGTAATAGACCCACTGGCCCAGGATTTGGCGTGATTCTGGGCTGCTCCGTAACATCTGCTTGGGAGTTGGGAACATTGTGGAGGCTGTAGGACACATGTACTGAGAAAGTGGTACAGTGGTCATGGGATCAAAACACTACTGTCTGTTTTTTTAACCACCGGTTGCGTAACTTCATTTCTCTAATAGACAGTAACATGACTTTTTTCCGTCTGATAGGTCAGTGGTGCAGCCAGGAGAAAAACACTTGCAGGCCTTTCTAGCATTTCTAACTGCAGATACATGTAAGTGGCACACAAATGTAAATTGCTGCAGCGTTTCTTTTATTTCTTTCATGTCTTTTTCTGGGTTCATCTCAAAATATTTGGACAAAGGTAAAAGCTGTAGACATATAATTAGATCACGAAAAACGAAAAAACACCTTCAAAATAAAAACAAGGGCCAATTGGTGATGAGGAAAAGAAGTGAGGTAAAGGAAGTGAGGTAGGTGAGGAAAGGAAGTGGAAAAAAGTAAAGAAAATAGGGATCTTTATTACTTCATTTATTTGATTTATTCCCCAAAGTTTTAGTAAGAAATACGATCAAAGACTAAACTTCAGATTAGTATTTGATTACAACTTCAGCCGTCCTTATTCAACCATCTTTGCTTTGTATGCAATGCAAATTTTACTGACATGTTATGCTCAATGACAATAAAGGCAATCTTGAATCTTTGTAGGAGATGGGCCACTTTCAGGCCAAATGGCTCTAGGTAGCTGATTGTCAAAATCATCACAATGGACTTTTGACTGCAGATCTACTTCATCCCTTTGCTATTTGTGTCATCTTTGTAGCAATGGTAGGTAGGATTTGGTGAAATGTGTCCAGAAATTATCAGACAATATCTGTGTATGGCACCAAGGCTGTCGACTGAGGAGACTGTGCAGAGTCAAGACGTACACATTGTGTTGTGAGGCATTTCAATATTATATCCCACCTCTTCTTAGATCACTGGCTAATCTTGACATTGTATGATCCCAAACAGTTTTTCCTGTTGAGTAGAAGGCAGATCTAAGTAACCTGAGAGGAGCTGCAGAAAAATCAGCCATCTTTGGGATGACTGGTTTTGCTGATTTGCTGATGTCGATGGACCACCTCTCATCCTCTCCAGGTCCAGAATTTCCATCTTATTTCACCAAATTGTCTTTTCTGAGCCAGAATGGTGCAAATTTTCATCATAATCCTGAATGATGAATTTTTGTCACATGGTGAGCAGGAATAAGTAAAAGTGGATGGATTGATTCAGATTCCAGTTGATGGCTTTGCCTCAATTGACCGCCAACTTGAATGAGTCCAGAGGTATTACGCAGTTCTAGGCAACTGAGCAAGCATGTGGAAGAATACGTGGTGGAAGTGATTTATGTGACTGGAGACAAATAGGTCCTCACCAGCTCCATCTGTGCTTGTCAAAGTATTTCCTGTTTCGCTCTCAGGTAGTCAGCTGCAGAAGGACTTCCACGGGTCAGATTGGAGGGCGCTTGGGCAGTGACATCCAGAAGATCTTGCTAAGCCTCAAAACTGTTGCTATTTGAAACATTAGCGAAGGTGTTGATGGCACCACAGAGGTAAGTCGTTTTCAACTCTGTATGATCATCATCAGGTTCAGCAGATTGAAGTTTGAGCCAAGAATCTGGAGATTGAAGATCTGAAGAATGGTGGGCCATTGGTGCATCTGGCAAGAATTTGCCTCTTGTTATGCCATCAGCAGGGTTAGTGGCTGAATTGGCATATCTCCATCTGTACTGTCTGTGAGATATTGGATTTCTGATACTTTTGCTCCTCCAGTTGTAGAAGTGTCCAAAGTGTAGTGTCTCTAATTGGCAGGGTGGGTTCATTTCTGAATAAGTCACAGACGTGTGTAAGATTCTAGTGAAGTAATTGCATTAAGCAAATTGTACAGCCCTGCGGAAATTTAATTTCATTACGACTTCTCTGATTATCTGGAAACTGTTACTTACATTTGTAGATTGCTTGCTCAGGCATTCCTCCTGTTTGTTTCCATCACAAACATCTGTTTTAAGTGCTGTATATCAGCAGCTTGTTGGCGTCATAGTCGAAATGACAAGAACCGCAATGCTCAGTGGTTGATGTGCAGCACTGAGTGAACCATCATTGATGATTTGCTCCCTCGGCCCTCGAAGGGTCGACCTCACGAAGTTCACTTAAATCTTCCAGGGAAATGGAATGACTCTTGTCAAGGCAGATTCCCAAGAGGGCAAGTGCTGACGGGAGGTCGACAAGGGGATTGCTAAACGGCTAATGAAACGCAGCTTTCAAAAATAACCCCAATGACGTCGTGGATATTTCCGCCTCTCCGCCTTTAAACTGTCTCTTTTAATTCTCACAACTTTATGAACGTACTGTAATATATTTCTGAAATGTCCATTTAAAGTGCTTTGAAATTACCGCTCTGATGTTTAGCTCGATATCTGCGTATTGATTTGTGAACACAGACTATTTCAAATATTTAGCCTGTTGTCTGTTCATGTGTGAAGATGTTGAGTCCATACAAATTTTGGGCAGGGATTACACTGTAACAGGTGGCAGCATTAGGCAAAGTGAATGCTGCTTGGGTTGTTGATGCTGCTGATGTGACACAGTAAACACCCACACAAGTGCTGAACTAATCCTCACCTGATCCTCTCTCATCCACCAGTTAAAGGCTAAAATGATGCAAAGCCTTCATTTAAAGCTGCAGTAGGCAACAATTAAACGTAGACACTGCACAACCTTTTGCCTCTCTGCTGCTTCGAGTCACTCCACTAAGACCTTCCCATCAAAGCCACAAGTTTGAATGGCAGCAGCAGGAGTCGGTTGCCCTGTTAAACCTCAGTCCTCATAGGGCCCGCCCTCCACGGCGTGAGCCCGCCAAGACCCCAGTATCTCTCACAGCGACTTGTCTTCTGAAAGACGCCCCTTCAGTGCCTCGCGGCCCGGGGCACAATGCCCCAGGCTTCATAGGCAGCTGCAATGGTGTCTAACAGTGGGATGAGAGGCTAGTTCTCCACACACACACACACACACAACGCTGTCCCCCCTCAAAAGTTATTCCCCACTGTTTGTCATTGGGCTTCTTCGCCACTCATCGATTCGAGCACCATGGCATCGAACATAATGAGGCCGAAGCTCCGTGTGCAGCCAGGACGTGTTCACACGTGTGTTTTGTACTATGTGCTGCTGCAGGCGACACTGCACTACAGCGCTGCCGCTAACACCATGCCTTCAATGTGTGTCACATGCAGTAATTATATATCAAGTTATCAAAGCACTGCTTTAAACATGTCGCACTCCATGCCTTCAGGTACAGCGTTAAGCTTATGTTAATTAGTACCAAATATGGACTTGTGTCTGTTGTTACAGTGTGTCAGTGTTACATATCAAATAATCACACATAAAGCTCACTACTAGGCGACCAACCAATGGAGACATCTTTAACTGAGTTAAAAAGGTATAATTGATCTGTATCTGTAGGGATGTTCCTCCTGTACATTCAACTGGATTTCCTGTGAATTATGTTCATATGCAAATCATTCACATTAGTTTTGAAAAACGTGTAATTTCACCCGGATTCTGTTTTTTAACATGTCCATAAAACAGAATATTTATATTGTACACATTTATAGTTGTGAATATACGGTGTCCCAGACTAAAGTGTTGGTCAGATGGCGTTAACTGTGGCGCATCTGTGATCCAGACCTACAATGGCTTTGTGTTTCTTTTAAAGCTGCAAACTGTTGTTGGTGTGTTTTGCCCTTTCGGCCCCGACCATCACCGTCCACATGATCTCCATTCTTAGTGCTGACCTTATAATTGAAAGTACATGGTCTGAATATTGATGTGAATACATTTGGGCCATGTGGACTCAACTACCACAGGACTGTGGTCCACAGAGCGCATCAACTGTACTTTGCTTCAGTTTTGCAACTAGAATTGTTCTCTGCATATTCAATTCACTTCTGGATTAACTTTATTTTAATGTACCTAAAACACATCTCTTCTAATACAAACAGGATTAATGGCTTGTTGCACGTCCTGTTGCTCAGTGGTGTTTGAAGATGCAGCAGGGTTATGTATCCAAGCTTTTATACTGCATACTAATTATTTTAAGTGGTTTAATCTAATGTAACCATGAATGTTAGAAAATGAATGTAGCACCATATATACAGCAAAAACCTAAACCTTCAGCCTTTTAACTCAGTATTTTTTTATTTAATTTTAACAGATAAAGCAACAGGACCAAGACCCCAATGTTTTTCTAAAAGCAGATAGTGTAGATCATAAAAACAGGTGATCTGAGTGTATCGTCACATAGCCAGTCCTTTATATAATATACCACTGTTCTACATCGTCACAGCAGTGACGACGTGTTTAGACGAAGGGTTAGTCTCTGCTCTTGCTGTGTCCTTGGTACCGTGAATCTGGTTTGAGACTGATCATGATAGTGGATCTGAGGGTTGTTTTTCTCAAAGGTTGAGTACTGATCTTAACTTAACTTTAAGGGTGGCCTTTTATTTTTTTAGATCTCCCTTATCTGACCATTTTACCCATCACCAGCTGGGAGAAGATGATTTGGTGTGGGAGGCAGCCTTCTGCCATTCTGACACAGTGGTCATTCTGGATGAACTACGAGAGCAGGGCCTCAGTGCTGGTGCTGTTTGTCTCTTGAAATATGCTGGCGTTTGTCCTGCAGCTCCCCCCTTAAAATGTCAAGGCTTCTCACGCACCATGAGAGGAACCCTTCAAATGGTGCACAACACCATGACTCCATGCCTGGTTACAACACATTTGAGTGGGTTAAGCCCTTGCACAACGGTGGCAGATGTAGAATTTTGAGGATTTGCTCATTTGTTTTAGTTTATATACTGTTGGTCGGGTCATGTGAGACTGCTTTGAACATCCCAGTGGGAACTGCAGTTGAGGTGTGCTGCTACAGTGTGTTTTGGTCAAATGTTTGAAACACCGACACTATTCCTAGTGTTTTACAAAGGGCTTAAAACAAGTCTCACCTTTGAAATAGACAATAAAAAGGAAAAGTTGAAATTAGAACTAGAACAGAGGAAGTTCTAAAAGTTTATTGCAGTTTCAGTGCACAAATAAATATCATCAATCTCAATGAAGGAAATAACAGTGTAGAAGAGAACATTCATCAAAGGAACATTTTCTTGCAGTTAATTTAACTAGTCAAATGAAAACTACCACAAAGAGGAAACCCAAGCCCAACATGCAGTCCTTCAGCCGCGCTCTGATGCTTCCTGTTGCTTTCTGTTCTCAGCTGTCCAATAAAGTCAAAAGGTCTGTCCTCAAGCACACTGAACTTTTAGCAACATTTGTTAATTCACAATAAATGAAACAGAACCAGCATGACAGCATCCACTCTTTTGTCCAACTGAAACCAGGCTAATGAGTCAGTTAGCTGATGTAGAAGTCTTGATTAAGACGATTAATTTATAATAGGAAGAAATGATATAATTGTACTAAATTAAATATTTGTTTTACAGATTGCATTTATCAGTTTTATTAACCGGGGGGCAGTAAGTGTTTGGGTACAGAGTCAAAAAAAAACATGGGTGTGGACATGGGTGAGGTAAACTGGTGGGATCAGCCTGTTAAGCCAGGAGGAGGAGAACTGAGGTCTTTTAAGGCAGTGAAAAGGGTGAAAGTGAGAAAAAAAAACAAGATGAGGTTCTGATGAAGAAACAGGTGGACAGGTGGAAAAAATTAAAACATGCACGCACCTCTCTAATGTGCACATTACTGGCAGTTATGCCACTCACATGAAAGGAAGTCACGATTAAAGTTATTTTTATTAGTATTGTGCAAGTGATGGCCGAAAATGATATATGTGCATGTTTAACACTCAGCTCAAAATCTCTGTTTCCCTGGCGAGGACTTGCAGTCCAAACTGGGAACCCTCACGCTATTTGTTTGTAACCTTGAATTTTCACTTTCACAGATTTCCCAGTTCGTCAGGAGAAGGTCTAAGGTCTCAGCCTTGGCATATTGCCTTTTAGAAACCTTGCTATTTCTTCTCTGCTCTCCCACACATTCCCGCCTTTATCTCCACCCTCTTTGAGCTTGAGGGTGAGGGTAATATTAGGTTTCTAACTTGAAGAAGGAGAAGTAATAGTGACAGTAAGTTGTTATTGTGAATTCTTGCCAAATATTTACGCTGGGATAGTGTAATCTGCATGTTGGCTGGAGCCTGTGAGGATTAAGCCAAAGTAAACACCAACTGGACAGTTTGATGCCACTGCGGAGGACTGTCCCATTTTGTCTTGAAACTTATCAAGTCAATTTAATTGAGCACAGCATATAAAATCTCTCTTGAAAGTCATTTTTGTTGAATTGTGTGTTTCCTAGACTCGCAGTTCCGCAGGATTAAACAGAGCGAGGAGAGAGGACGTACATATGCAGGTGTTAAGTGTTGCTGTCAGCGTTCTTATCTGGGACATTTTTGTCTGGCAGTCATTCATGGCCTTCGTAGCGCTTGATCCTGCTGGAACAAAATTCAGTCCTTCAAAAAAAAGGAGAGGGGTGGGCAATAAAGGGAATGACCTAACATGAAGTAGGGCTGTGTTGAAACTCATAACTAACTGTCTATAAAACATGCTTAAGTACACAGCATGTAGTTGTCTGCACCAAACAAATGGATGAGAAGGGAAGGATATCCAGGAGAAATATGTGGTAATTTTGGTTTAATGGCCATAGTGGAAACTGCATGTCACATGATGTCCTGATCCATACACAGCTACTGTATTAAAAAAAAAAAAAAAAAAAAAAAAAACCATTAAAGGAAAATGTGTTCATCAAAGTCATTTCACTTTTACTATAATCTTTGCTTCAGGTCAGAAATATGTTTGCACTGGGTTGAATATACTAGCAGTTTCTAGAAGCCCACTGTGTGCAGGTTTTTGTTGACAGTGTAGCTGATGAGTTTGTTCAGTTTAAGAGTTCATCATTCCCACTTACTGAGCTTCAGACTGTTTCCATTTTAAATAAATGCTGCCACAGTTTCCCTGATGTCCTACCTCATCGTATCAGTTCATTTGCAGTCACTAGTGTTTGTGACTCGCTTTAAGGTGTCAAAAAAGCAACTGTGACTATCATATTATCTATTCTGACCTTGTGTAATTAACATAATCAGGTGATCAGCGAGTTTCATGAGGACTGACTCTGGCCTGTAATTTGACTGAATGGAAACACATTTTGATGCATCACTTTCAAGTGTAAAACCCACTTGTGGGATCCCACAAGGAAGCTATCTAGGACCATCATTATTTGCTGTTTTTCCTACACAAGGACAAAGCTTGAATGTATGCTGATGATTCAACAACATATATACAAATATATTGAAGTGAATTGAATAGAGTTAACAGTTGGTTATGGAAGCTAAAGACATAAACAAACTGAACAAACTGTACTTTTGGGTATAATGACAGTGCATGTTAGCATGGACAAAGCATTGAAATTATTATGATTAAGATGGGGGCTAGTGTGTCAATGCTAAAGAGTCGCTTCCAGTTAAATATGAGGGCACAAAAGTTTAAAGTTTATCTTGGCTCAAAGTAAGTTGCTGGAAATTTTATATGAACAACTTGCTTTTCTTTTGAATGTACATGATCACGCCAGGACAGCGGAGGTAAATTCATATTGCCAAATCTTCAAAGAAATGCATTGAAAAATGCTGTGATGCAACGTGTAATTCAGGAAACAAGCAGAGATCAGTTTAAAGGTCTTGATGAAGAGCATTTCCATCCTCATCTCAGCCAAATTGTTGTATACGCTCACACTGAAATGTCATTTATATACAGTGTGTGATTTGGTGTACTCAGCGGTGTTATATGACTTACCCGTTAGTAAGTACAGCAGTTCTGAGCTGCTGTTACGGTGTGCTGGAATGAGATTTTATGTTGATGTTGTCTGTGACTGGACCCCAGAAAAAATAACCCCTGCTTTGATAAAGCTAATGGAGATCAGTAAGAGCTTTTTAGAACATATGAACTGTAATCTGAATAATGTCTTTCTGAAGACACAATTTGTTAAAAGCAGACACATAATCAGGTCAGTCTGACATTGCATGGCATGTACTCTAGTAGTAAACAACAGACGTATAAAAAGGTTCATTTTCTCGTGCGTGTTGATTAGAATCATTTTGTCTGCCATATTGCTGGATTAGTTGGTTGTAGGGTATTTTATAATTTTAGGTTTACATTACGTTACAGGTGCCAACTCTGCAGTCGCTGATTGTGCTTCATTTTCCCAAGTCCAGCATGGGAGCAGCTGTGTGGCAGTCAAAACACAGAAAATAATCAAAAAGGGGCCTTTATTCTCATTCCCGTCTGTGATTTTCTAAATATTATCACATCCAACTTTGTATTGTCGAGACTTCAGTTTTTCCACTGTCTTGATTTTTGTTTTTCTGTGAACTTAATAAAAAACACTTCATTGCAGACAATACACACTGCCTATCTCCAAACAACATTATACAGAATTGTCCTTTAGTCCAGGTGATGGTGGTCTGTAATGTCTATGTCTTGACTGTGTCTTCACAGTATGACGCAGGCTTTTCCTGTACATTTCATGGAAGAATAGTGGGAAAAAAAAGAATAATAAAAAGGACATTTTTGTTTATTGTTTCTTGCTTTATGGGAAATATATAACATATGTGTTTTAAATTTTAATAGGCTTCAAGTTTACCTAAACAATTCTATTACTGGCTAAAATAATTCATGTACATATGTATATATAAACTCCAGACTGTAGAAAAACATGGATTTCTGAAGGGATTCATATGCTTGCCTGATTAAAATAAAGCACTGACATCTCTTTAACCTTAACATCTACTTAATATAGTTGTTTTTAACCATTGTTAAATTTACTGACCTCAGACAACTGTAACACTGAGGGAGCTTTCTCCAGAACTGCTGGACAATCTGACTGTCCTTTTGCCCAGCATCTAGTGGCCAAGAGAGGAACTGCATGATAAGCATCCAGCATGTGCCAGTGGTAAATGCAGCCTCAGTTAAACCCATGTCAAAGAGTGAATCATCAGTGACTTCCAGGTTTGAAGTTCATACAAGTGATGGATCAACATAGAAAAACGATCATCAGCTAAAGAGATGGAAAGCCTGATACAATAGAAGTCTCTTCAACAGCTCGGACTTGTGGCAAAAGGGTGGAAAAAACGGTTACACAGTCTTTGCTTAACTGCATTGATCACACTTCAAATGTCTCTGAATCATTGTTGTGCCAAGTCTGACATCTATGATCTGTATCTAATACCAGGACCCCCATGTGTTCATGCTGAGCAAAAGGGCATTCACAAACCATTCAAAATCCACTGTCTGAATGCGAAACTTGCATGCCCAAACACATACGCAGCAGGAGGTGAATCACTCACACACCCTCTTGCTTTTCATGTGTCCATCAAGCTGTTAATTTCACTGCAGACATCTGGAAGGATTTTGTCTGTTAATGATGTTTAGAAGTTAAACAAAGATTTTGGAATTCTGAACTTGCACCTTGGTGTTTTGTGGTTTGCCTTGCAACCCATCCAGATAAGCCTTTGTGTCTGCAGGAAGAGGGTCCGTCATTTCGAATTCAGAGGTGTGCACGTTGTCCTCTCACACCACAGGGTTCGTAGCTGCTGTAGCGAAGCGGCGGTAGACCTTTAGTTCGCTCACATCTGCTTCACATTTGCTCACAGCCAGGGAAAGCTCTACTAAGCTGCAAAGTCTGAATTCAATTTTAAATCTCTGTTTGTTGAGTGTTTATGTAAATGCAGCACCTGTCAAATTACTTGGACAGTGAGCCTTGCAAACTGTGTGTGAACATGAGGCAGCTCTGTCCACATAATCACACTTTGGCTTTTCTTTTATTTATTTGAAAATCATAAATCGGATTAATCTAAAGCAAACACATTTTTTTTATTTATGTGTTTTTTGGCTTACAGAAAATGTGTAGAGGCATGTAAGATAATGAAGTCTGAACAAATTAAAAATGCTCTATGTTATACCAATGTCAAATATGACATTAATTTTGCCTGAAAATGGAATATGAGGTGTTTTTCTAATTAAACATTCAGCTTCATATTTATAGCTCAGAAGCTCCACTTGAAGTGCAGGTCAGTCACTTTGAGTGGGCCGAGTATACAGGTGACTTTTATCAGGATAATGAAATCACACTCCTGTTTGTTAGATGGATGCAGCCTTCTCGCTTTCTCGTCTTGCACATCGATCCAAAGAACTGAACAAACATCAGATGCTATGGGAGGTTTTACTGGTCAATAAACCACGGAGAAGTTGATCACCTTAATATGAATCCAGCTTGTTTGGAAGTAAGTCAGGAAACTGTTTGATCCAGTCCTTCATTGTGTGTTTAATCTTCCCACACAGCTCAACACAGAGCTCTGGCTGAAGGCCTCTTCATAAATGTTACATTCAAACTGTGTTTTTCATTCATGAAGAATAATTTCAACAGCATCTATTTCTTACTAAGATCATTTAAAACACAGAATCTGTTGTTATGCAAATGTTTTTCCCCTTGATATGAAATTTTTATTATTGGAACAGGCTTGAAATTGGTATTGACTTTGTGCACCAAGTTAATGAAGGATATCCTCAGTTCTAGCTTGTTGAAAAAGTCTGATTGTTTTAATAGTTGGGGAAATCAGCATTTAAGACATATCTGTTTTGATTTCACAGGGACCATGTGGAAAATTAGGAATACAATTACTTCAGTATTAACTTCATCCCCTCTCCTCTGCAGGCCTGTCTCCCTTCACCTGTTTGTCACTCCTGGAGTCATTACTTGTGGTTGTCTTTAGGCAGGTAAACCACTGGCTTAAATTTCACCAAACATCAGAGCTTATTAAAGCATCAACAGCAGCATCCTTTCAGAAAGGACACTTGAAAAGAACTGAGCAAGAAAATTTAGTTAAATGTACTAAACACAGTTTCATCTGCCACAAGAGTTACTTAATACACCTTAATTAGCAGCTCTGATGCTGCACCAAAAGGAAAACCCTGACTGATGCAGGGGGTCAGAAGTTGACAAAGACACTGGAAATGGCCCAGGATTATAGTGGGTTTCAGACCACTAAATGAACTCTAGAGGCAATGTATTTGTTTCAGTGTCTGTAGCAGTCGGCAGCTTCATTCTACACATCATTTTTCAGATTTCTGGATGTGGTTTCTTCAATTAGTTCCCATTAATTTCTGTAATTTGTCATAATCAGCCGGTATTACCTCACTATGTGAATGTGCCTTTGATGATTGATTATGGAAATGAAGCACATTTCAATGTTGTGCTAATAAATATTGGTCTACAGTCTACATCTCTGCTAGCTGCACTGTGAGGCTATATATATATATATACATAGTGTATATGCACAGCGGTGCTTTGAGCTAAATGCTAATGTCATCATGCTAACACAACGCATACATGCAGATCTTAATCAGGTGTAATGTTGCTAGCATTGGGTGCATGCTAACATTTGGTACTAAACGCCAATAAAAGCTGAGGCTGATTGCTTGACTTTTGCAGTATTTGCTTTTTAGATTTTTTTTATTTTCTCTTAAACTTTACTCTCATGCACCAAAATACCAAGGCAACTGCCTTCTATGTGAAACTTGACAAGAAATCTGATTCTGATTAGTTTTCCAGGTGTTTTGTCATAAACCAAAGTGCTGGACAGACTGAATGGCTAAAGATACGTTCCAGCATGCTTTGCTAAATGGTTAGAAAAATGTTATTTCAATCATTAAGTCACGCTGCCAACTCTGGGTCTGAGCCAGCTGTGATCACATTATCAAAGGTGATATCACCTCCACGATTACAGCTCATTACATCTCTTATTGAAGAATGATTGCAAATAACTAAATACCATACTAGTTTGTTTTTTAAAGAAAAGTGTTTGGGATTTCTTTAACTTTCTGTCAGAGAAAAATCTATTTTTCTTTTCACTGTTTGAGCATTTAAAAGTAAAGAGTTGTCTTGTGGCTTAGTGAATGCACAGTATGTGACAAAAGGGGGATTGAAATCTATGATCAAGCCTTAAAGGTTTGTTTTGACAGTGGCAGCCCAAATAAAAAAAAAGTCTCAGGCAGGCAACTTCATGACAAGTTTTCTCCATTTGACAGACATACAGACACCTTCACCTTTGCCAGACTTTGCTCAGATTGTGTCTTAAATATGACCTCGGCACGCGGTCGAAATGCAAAAGTCACCTGAAGAAATGATTTTTAACTCTTCCTTGTTGATCTGAACACTCCCCACAGCATGCACCTCTACATGTTTAGCTGCGTCAAGTTTCTGATCAACAAATTACCAACAGTGATGAGCTGAGTTCTGGCAAACTGTATACTTTATTCTTTTAATGATGCGACTCACGATCAGAAATACGGTATGTTATTTGAAATGCAAATGTCCTCAGTTTGGACCACTTGGCCAAATATTCAGCACATAACTCAACTTTTGTTCAATAAGTGCTGTCAACAATCTTGAGTTTGCTGTAGCATTTGTGATTCCTCTTCCGCTCCCTCTGTTGTGTTATTTATACCTTGCAGACATACCCTGCCCACCAAAATCATCTCAAACAAAAACCTCTTCCTCAATTAAGTATGATTGCGTGAGGTACAGTCGAACATAATAATAATGTTCAATCACACTGTCACTGAAAAAGTAATTATGTGAGCTCAGTGATGTTTTTATTGAATTACTTTTTTGGTAGCAGGCAGGCACCAAGTAATCCTCCTTCAACCATTTTTCTACCTCAATTAACAATCTCTCTCAGAAGGATGCTTGGTTCCTCCAAGCACAAGTCAGAGTGACATTGAGAGTGCAACGTCAACAATGAACGAGGTCACACTGCACCACTGAGTAGGAAAGGCAGTGCTTAGGTAGTTTGCTCTTCCGCAACATCAACTCCTTTGGCAAATTATTTGTATTTCATTAAGCCACCGTTGAAATAAGACAATGAGTTGAAAACAGAAAATGTATCTCTCCAGAACGTTCGACATATTTTTACAGGAGCACGAGTGCCCGGGTGTTTTCCTGTGTGGACATGAAGAAGGTCAACCTGCTCCTCTAACTACTGTTTGATGCAGCACTGCCTCATACCAAGCATGCAACATAACTCAGTAACAAATATAGTCTGAAGCCTTATTCACAGCCTGATCTTATTCCTCTGAGCCAAAGACATCTATTGTCTGTTAAAATCACCACCATGTTCCTCCAGTACCATAGCGTATTTGACTCAATCCCACATGCATGTCCAGGTGCTGTAAATACTCAACAGTGCACCAAATGTATGGCTAAAAATAGTCCCCAACAAATGCACTGAATTCACTCATATTTTAGTGATGTTTGCTAAAAACTACAGTGGCCTTCTGTTTAGGAAATACCCAAATCTTTTTAAACACCACGAAGAGTCCACAGCCACGCGAGAAGCTTTGAGCTAAATGCTAACATCATCGGGCTAACATACTCACAATGACAATAACATGCTGATGTCTCAGAGGTATAAAGTTTGTAATGTAAACGCAGCATTTCTCATGTAAGCACAGCATTTTTAATTCTGTGTTATTACAGTTTTACAAATTACAGTATTTCTTTTCATATTTATGCACTATTTCAGTTTGTGAAGTAGCACCTTGGGTCATGAGAAACCACATTTTTTTACAATGTAAATGGATGAATGACAACAAACAAACTTGAACTTTTGACCTGATGATGGCGCTTTGAAGAGATGAGGCACCCCCAAAGTGATTTCAATTCATCCCAAGGAGAAGATGAAGCAGATTTTCATCCCAGCATTTCACTCAAACCACACACGTTGGCCTCATGGTGGCTCCAGACGAAAAGTCCTGAAATGATGACGTGAATGAACGTGCTCCTGAGTGTTCACTCCACTCATCAAAGCTCCCAGCATGCATTGTTGCTGCTGTATAGAGACCTTTCTTTCTTGTATGAAGAAAACATACGGATTGAATCTTGCAGTGTCTTAATATGCGTTAATCTAAGTTTATGGTTGTTTTTCCTCATCGTGATGAAGATTGGTATCCCTTTCAGTCCCCTTTCCCCATTGGTGCAGAAGCAGTTTATTTTACAGGGAGCTGCTTGAAGTGATGTCTCTTTAAAGTCTCTGACTGTAGGTGAAAAAAGCTGTTCATTGACAGCCACAACTGTCAAACACTGATGGTAAATTGAGCAACTGACTTCCGACTGTGTAATTACATCACTACCAAGAATGTGTGACTGGAACGTGTCAGCATCTCTAGCGGCACCACTCCGGTGAAGCTACAGTCATACTCCTGACTTACCTGCCATCTGTTTAAAGCCAGAAGGTACTTGTTGTCCAAAAGGTCAGGAGTTCCCCTGATAATGAGATCATTTGTTGTTGCAACAATAAGGTATTTGTGCAACAAAGGGTACGTGGTCAAACATATGACATGGCACCACTGTATGCGCATATCTGCAGGTGCTTAATTAGTTTTTTTAGTACAATGACTTGTCAAACATCAGCAACCAAAATAGTTTTTATGTGGAGTATATGACTATAAGATATAATCCATATTTTTACAGTAAAAATCTATGAAATTACTAAATGTGATTTTCCCCTGAGGTTTCTGGAGCTTTATAGTGACTTCAGCTCATGGTTTAGCTGTCCGTCTGCGGGTTTCTGTTCTGGTTGCCTCACAGCACTCTCATGGTGTCATTTTTGGCTGCAGCAGGCAGCTGCTTTCAGTGAAAAACCCACCGACACAGTTAGAGACCAACTGATGAACATAGTGGAGCATTTAGCAGCTGAAGAGCCAGATATTACTGGGGATCATAAATAGAGGAGGATAATGTGTTTTTTTTTTTTCTTTTTTCCTGAAACCAGGGTACTCTTTTTGGGGAGAGCATGAGTGGTACTTTATTATATTTAATTCCCGAATCCTGTGAGATTCATTGTAAAATAAATTTTTAAAAAAGTAAAAGAAAGATCTGCTAGTTAGGTTAAAAAGATGAGTGCCTCAAGCTGATAAAGATGCATCTGCAGAGGACGAACATCGTGTGTCTATCAGGGCTTTAGTTTCCTCCTGAAAATCAGTTAGTTAAAAGGAAGTATGCCTGTTTTAAGAAACAGATTAGACATGGATATATAACTGTACTGAATTTAAATGCACAGTCTCACTGTGGCTGTTCAGAGTGCTGTTTGGAACATTAATATCGTCATGGGAGAGCCTCCCAGCATGCACCAGGACAACAGGTTTGTAGACATTAGGCAGGCTCTATTTATGCATGTTTCTGTTCTGTTGCTAGTATTAGCTACTTGATTATGTTTTTTATTGTGTAATGCACACACAAGTGTCCGATCAACACTGATTTACTACATGACACAAAGACATATAACATCATTGCGAACAAGGAACACAAATTTTCATCAAAGCCACCTTAAAAAAAAATCCCTCTTTTCGTGGTAATATTCATACTGTCCACCAACGTCTTTGAAAGCTGATAATAATAATATCGTTGTGGGTTAATGGGGAATCTCACACCACAGAATTGATATTGGATACGTCGGATACTTATCTACAGCACGATTCCAAAAAAGTGAGGACACTGTGTAAAACATGACTACAACAGAATGTGACACCTTGCTATTCCTGTTTGACATAAACTCAACTGAATACAGTACAAAGACAATACAATATATATACAATATACACATTTCAAACAAGTTGGGAGAGGAGCAACAAAAGACTGGGAAAAACACCTGTCTGGAACATTCCACAGGTGAACAGGGTCATTGGTTACAGGTGATTGGGTATGAAAGGCCCAGTCATTCACAAGCAAGGATCTTAATAAAGTATATTACTGCATGGGCTCATGCATGGCCAAAGTCATGAGAATTCACCCTCCAACTAAATGTCTGAGATAGCGACCTGTGTGACACACTGTATGTTCCACTCACCCTGAGCAGACGCGTCAGTGTTATGTCGGTTGCCATTCAACCCGATGCATCAGTTCAGCAGAGTTATAAATTGCCTTCAGTACATTTTTCTTTCTTCGTTCCCGTCCTGCTAGAATCAGCTTCTTGGCTGCTCCATAAAAAAGTGGAGGTGCTGAATGCTATGAAGAACTGGCACCAATTATACATCACATACAAGAAATCAAAGTAATTTATCTGTTTAATTGTAATCAATTTAAATATTATAAACTGAAAATCGAGAAATAAGATAAGATAAGATCAGATGAAACTTTATTTATCCCCAGCCGGGGAAATTTGGGCATTAAAGCGGTGTGTGAAAGCAGTGGGGAAAAAAAATAGCAGCAGAGATAGAGAACATTCAAAAAAACAAAAAACAAAATAAAAAGTAGACTATATATGTACATATTATACAAGAAAAATGAAATTTGACTATATAGAAGAAAGACAAAATATGTAGAAAAAATATATAAATATGTAAAAAGTATATGACATATGGTTATTAATATACTTTTAAATAATGTAATACTTACTGTGTTTGCTTTGGTCTCATGCCAGTGCTCTCTGTCTAGCAGCAGTCTAGCAGGTTTTCTTTTTCTTTCTTCACATTCCATTTTAATTTGTTATTTGCATCAAGCTGTAAGCACCACTGTTCAGTCATCAGTATGACAGTGACACTAACAGCCAGACAGCAACCTGTAACATGACACACAACTCTCCTTCCTCCTCTCTATGATGGCTGTAAAGTGTTCCCTGCATAGTGCGATGCCACTATAGAAAAATACACTGATGCAATCTTTGTTTCCGAAGTTCACCCAAAGTTATTGCAAGACTTCAGAGGTTGAAAAAAGTCACACTGGTCAGAAGTTAGAGTCTTTAGAAGAGAAAATTGCTGTGTTTCTTAGCCGCACAGGAAATACCTGTGGTGCAGCCATTTGATCCACACACAGAATTATCTGTGTGATATCACGAATGGTTTGAGTCTGCGTTTGGAGACTGTCCTCACCAGAGAAAACTACAAACAACAGCGAACCTTAACCACAGCAGTAGATCAAACAATGGTCGTTAATCATTGGATTGCAATGGATTTGGATCCGAGAGCAATCACAGGTCATTCTGGACGGCAGTGATAAACAAACTGTTGTGTTTACTACTACATCGACCTCAAACTCACCATCACCACGGGGAGGGCTGCCAGTCAAACAAAGCCACCCACCAAAAATACCTCCCATGTGTGCTCCTGATGGTTTACAGGACTTTCTCTGCTATAGACACTGGCGACGTTTTCTCATGCTGCTGCACCTTCCTGACAAATGTGGAGGAGCTGATCGGCAGAGGTCCTTCTTCTACCGGTCAGCAAAAGCTCCCGTGAACTATGACCTACACCCAGCCCAAAAGAAGGATCTTCACCTCTGCAGCGAGGGGTGCTGGTTTTGAGAGAGTGACATGCTCCAGTGAGAGTGGTAACATAAATGGTTCGTTGGTGCTAATATACACTCAGTGGCCACTTCATTAGGTGCGCTTGTAGAGTCTAGTGCAATTCAATCCATCATCAACAGCAGACCTGTCATGAATTCTCATTTTCCAAAGCTTAAAGTGTTCGGTTTTGATGGACACTGTCAGGGAGATGCTACATCACCTGTATGTTTATTTCTGAGGTTGTAGTTGGTGGCACTGTCCTTTACCTCATGCTGTACTTAAAACATGACAGCATATACGCTACCTTGCATAAAATAAACTTATACAACAATAAACATTCGCTGTCAATATAAAAAGGATTTAAATGGGTAAAAGAAAATGCCTCTTCGTGTATTTGTCAGCAACACCATCAACAATGGTCTCTGCTCTGATATCACAGTGAGATCCTGAGAACAGTGTGGAGAATGACGCACCTCTGCTTTGTGCTTCATCATTTTCAGCACAACACTGAAAATGTTCTGCACCAATTTTCCACCGTACTTCTGCTGAATGATAATATCTCACCAACGCAGTCTGACACTTGCCAGCAGGGTGCGTCACAATAATCCACATTCAGACAGTATGGATTAATGAAGGCAGCAGTGGATTATGACCTCCTGTCACACAAACTCGATGCTCCTCTTTTACAGCAGGACAACCAGGTGTTTAAGAGGAAGAGAGAAACTGTCCTTGTGATTAAATTCTAACCCTGGATTGATTTTTTGCTGCCGTTTGAATTAGTTTTTTCAGCAGTTTAAATTAGTGCAGTTGTGTGTTGTGTTCCTTCTAGTTTTGTTTGTTTTCTGTGTTTTGCTTGATTAGGATGAGACTCACTGAGTTCTTAGGCTTCAATAAATTGAACCCTGAACCTTAACTGCTGACTGAGGGCAACCATATCATTCATGGGGTACAGCACGTTTACTGTACTCATGGCTTAAAAGTAATGAATGTTTACATTGTATGTTCTTGCTAATAAAACCTGCGTTCGGAGCAGATCTCATTTTCATATGTGTTACTGTGGTGTGAACGACGGGCGTCGAAGATGCTTGCAGTGAGTGATGCAGTAAAAGCTGCCGATGAAAGAATGAAACGCATCAGACCAGCCAGATAGTTTAAGGGAACACAGCTAATCAAAATGTTAATTCTGTTATTGGAGCGCAGTGACTGCGACAGATGGTGACAGTTCATGTGGAATTCTCCTAACCTCCACCTCACTGTCAGGCTGACAGCCTCATTATGCTAAATCATGGTTGCTTTGTACTGTATTACAACACATTTGCAAAAAGCCCTTGAGTTGTTGAAAAGAAAACCGTAATAACCCAACGAGTTCAGATGCTTTTCTTCTCCCTAATATCTGAAATTGATCACATATGCAGGCCCTCAGTATTTGCTATCCTTGGAACCAAACAACATCCCATGACTCTCAGGTTTCTGGGGTTAGGGAGCATCTTAAAAATGATATCCCCTCCTCTGTATTAAGTTAAAGACAGACAGCTATGACCTGAAGTGTGGCTGTTGATATGAACCCTTTGTCTGGTTACCACCAACTATTCTGAGTTCCCATGAGACGTTTGCAAAAAGTACGTTTGAGTGTTTTTCATGTTGATAGACCAGTCGCATCAAAAATGTTGATCTCTACCATAAAGTCATATTTAAAGTAATGCACTGACCTGTAGTGAAAAACGTGTGACATGCTGTAGCTGTTGTCTGTCGGATAGGACAGTGACACGTTTGCTGCAGCTCCCACTGACGTCAGGTAGTTTTTCAGGTGTGGTTTTGGCTTCATCTTGCAAACAGGGCTGCAGCAACTAAAATAAGTACTGCAATGCACAATTTGGCAGCCTTGTTGGAAGCCCACTGGTCTTGTGCAATGAAAATCAGTTGAGAACGACAGATTGCGTTCTCAAATGCGCAGCCTGGGTGGCTCAACAGTTTGAAGAAAGCACATCTATTGCTGATGTCTGTGCTGTCTGTAATGGGGAACTGACCTGATAAACAATATTAAGGATCCTTTTGTAGCCTCAGAGTATTTCAGATGGCTGCTGAAGCTCACATCCAGACTAATGTTATTTTAAGAACAATTCCAGCAGCCTTGGAGGCTAGACAAGACTCTTACAGTATACAGTGCAACTTGACATTTGGACAACCTTCAAAAAAAAGTTATCTGGAAAGCAGTGAGAGCAGCATGATACGGTTTTTGGCTGCAGTGCTTAACACTGCAAAAATGTAAAAAATGTATTTTAGAAACTTAGCGGCTGTTATAAGAAGCTGTTATTTGGTATCGGAATGTCAGACAGACATACACATTTGTTCTTACACGTATCGACAATGCAACATGTCCCCAGAGGAACAGGAAATGCAGAGCAGGCCGATAATGGTTTCCAATTATAAGTCAGTTGGTTGATAAGCTTCCCTCTGCAGCACTTCCAGCTGCTTTACAATACAAGTGTAACAGATCACAGATCAGGCTGTAAAAATGGCACCTCAGTCACCTTTATTATACATGGTTGATACATTCTGGAGGATCCTGATCATATCAGAGACCTCAGCCGGCCCAACCACGGACTGTTTGGACTGCTTCAGTCTGGCAAGCGGTTCCGCAGCCTCGAGGCCCGAACCAGCAGACTCTGGAATAACTTTTCCCATCAGACAGCCAGGCTTATGAACAGAAGGACACTAGAGGCCTGTTGCCTGTCTGTCTGTGACTCACACAACAATGGCACACACATATAAACATTTGCACATCCAGACACAGGCAGCACTTTGCACATTTAACTTCACAGCATGTTTATTATTTATATTCCAATGCTTGTATTTTGTTGTACTTTTAAACACCATTTAAATGCCTTCTTGTTAATTTTAGTGTTACTACTGCTGCAACGTAGAGGAGCCAAAACCAAAGAATTTTACTCTATTTTACTTGTATTGAGAAGTAGCAATAAAGAAATCTTGCCTTATCACACATAAATTACCCGGAAGATTCAGAGGGCACACAAGAACATGGGAGGGTCTGCATATTTTATTGGGCTATTCCCTTCCCCTCTGCATGAGTCAGAGTCTGACTTTCACTTGTAAAACTGAAGAGACAGGTGATCCCACACGTTGGCAGAGAGAGGACGCTCATCAAGGCTAAACAAAGCAATTTCACTGCACGGGAGGAATGAGGCATAGACCTAAAAAGTTTACAGATGTTCAGACTGGTCGTCCCTTTAGTCTTTGTTCAAGTGCAAACTGATCATTCTGCTGCTGCACAAGGCACACACGTGAATGCATGTAATATGATAAGACACTCACACCTCACATTTAACATGTTCTCGTGCAGTTTGACTTAATTTTAACCTCTGTAAGACCCTGGATGCAAATTGAGTCAAAATGAAAGAGAAGAATAAGCAGAGAATGGACCAAATGATGGAATCAGAGCAGCCTTACCTGGTCCTGAAAATGACAATATGTGGCTGAGATAGGAAGTGACTCAGCTACCAGCCTACAAATAAAAAGAGTGAAAAGCCTTCAAAGAGATAGGCCTTTTGAATCAGCAGCCCTATGAACATACCTCTCTTTTATTCAAACATCTCCATGAACTGATTCGTTTTCACACATATTTGGATTCTCATGGCATACAGTGCATCTTTCCGTTCATGAAATGGTGATGCATGAGAATAATGTGCATATGATTTACCACATAACTCAAAGTTAAACAGGTGATACAGTGACTAAGCATTTGTCTGTCTTCGCCATTTCGTCTCTAAACACTCTGTGCCGTCGAAAGCTTCAAAAGAAAAGCGTCTGGAGCCTGTTGCCTGGTAGATCGCTCCGTGGAGTCGTCTGCTCAGTCTGTGGAGTAACCCAGGAAGGGTTAAAATTGTAGACAAGTGACACCTCACTTGGGGTATTTGACAAACTGACACTCACTGATACAGAGTGTCAAACTCAGCTTGTCAAATACACTAAGTGGGGGGCCTGATCCTGGATATTCAAAGATGGCTCTGAAGAATAAATGAACAAGGCACATGTAGCACTCCAATCAAACATAATCAAAGACCTAACAGCACGCACACACTTGGCTGTTAACACAAAGGTACAGTTTGTTGCACACAACGTTTCAGAAATCAAACACCGATCTGTTACCTGAGTGTTCAGGTCTGCCGACGCTGAGGCAGATGAGTCCGAGTGCAGCGCTCCTCTTTGGCTCGCATGAGTGCACACTGATGACACCGTGCACAAGACAATTCGTTTGACCATTGAGCTTCCGCGGCGCAAAGAGGAAGTCAAAACAAGGAAGATAACTGCAAAGCTAGCTCTCAGGAAATGTGTGGAAATAAAGTGTCAACATGTCATGGTTGTGAAATGCTGTTGAGGGGTTTTGTGGCTTTAGAGATAATGGTTTGCTGAGACATGAGACAGTTTTGCCTTTTGTGGCATTTATGAGTTCTTACTATTGTGTTCAGAAACATGCTTATGCAGCTGTATGTACAAAGGTTTATAATATGTATCTAATTATTGACAGTTTCAGGTCAGTCAGTGCAGGGTATAGATGCTATTTTATGGTTTCGCTTAAGAACGTGTTAAAACTGCGCGATCACATAAGTGCTATGGCCTGCTTTATTGCTATCACACTATTCTTGATACAGTATCTCCATTAATGGACAATGTCAGCTGTACTTTTCTCTCATTTTGGAACATGTCTCCTCCTGCGCTATTAGCCGTCACTGGCCGTCGACTGCTGCTCCCTGCCTCAAGGACAAGCATCAGTGTTTAGTCTACACCGCTGACTGATGGTCTATCTGTCGATTCCCCCCACATGTGCAGGAAATCTACAAGGATCAGGGCAAAGAAAAGGACTACCAGCTGTTCCAAAAGTCCTCCCGTCTGGGCTGGCACATCGCTTTACTTTGGCACAGGGCACCCAGCAACTTCCTGCCAACTTGTGAAACCAGTGCTCAGTCTCCGCAATGAAGGCATTTATGTCCGGACTCCTAAAATCCCAACGAGCACTCTCTAGAGCTTTTTAAACCACTTTTATTTATTTTTTTATTTTTGCAGTGACTCAAATGTTCTAAGCACAATGCCGTGTAACTTCCTCATGTTACTGTGGGCCAGTGCATCATGAATCACTCACTGGACTTCCCTCTGCAGCTACTGTATGTTGAGGTTCCTTAATGCAACTTGAAAATCCTGTAATTCACCTGTTCAGAGTGGACGCTCAGCTGATCCGTTGCACCTGTACGTACCAGCCTAATCAGAATGCGCCACAAACCTCTGTGCGAGCTGCGTGCAGCCGAAGAAACATCAAGGCCACAGGCATACAGGAAAGAAAGAGGCTGGCTGTGATGAACCCAGACAGACTGGAGAAGCTAAAGCAGGCCTAAACAGAACTTGATCTCCCGCTGGGACTATAGCGGTGAGTGCAGAAAGGGAAGCAACTACTGTATGATGGATCACCACTCTCCACCTCATCAGTGCATTATCAGCAAAGCACTTTAGAAGCACCTCTGACCCAATGATACAATGATTCTTGTGCAGATGGTGCCATCCCCAGCCAGTCAGGTAGGCGCCAACGTCCTGAAACAGCTCTGCATACGAGCCATCTTCACTAAATGCTAACGTCTACGATAGATAACATCGTGTGACTGCACCGCCCCTATGCATCCATCTACACCTGTTTAGTGAAGTAAATGTTGAAAGGCGTAGAATATAGTAAAGCATAGTACAGTATAATATACAGGATGTATTTTTTAAACCAGAAATCTGCAAACAAAAGCTTTTTTGCTCCCTCCTAAACTGCATACAGTCTTGTGCCTTCTTGTGCAGTGAACGGATTAAAAATTTCCAGTCATTAGACCAAACCCTGGTTCAGCAGTATTTACAGCAAAAGAGAAGAGTTCCCTTCCGACAACCAGAAGAAGACTGAAGCAGAGAAAGCCATTTGCAATGATTCTCATTGTACTGCATGTGAAACGCTGAGCTCTGTTCTTACAGCAGACTCATGGCAGCTTATCTCTAAGTGGCAGTTCAGAGTGTGACCATTTCAACACTGTTTTCAGGCCACTAATACCACAAATATAGGGGAAGTGCGAGATGAAAAAACACCACCTCCCTTTGGTGTTGAGAAAGAGATGGTTGATTTTCATCAATTTGTTCAACAAGAACTAACTGAATTTCCTGTAGCAAAAACAGCTGAAATTCTTAAGACTTGAAAAATGTAGTTAGTTTGCAGGACTAATTACATTAATGTTATTATATTTATTTATTTTCTAGAATATGCAGAAAAGGGAAGTGGCTTTTCAATACTGCAAAAACAAAAAACAATAAAGACTTTCAGTGACTTTTCATTGAACATACTAATGACAAACTGTTCTAAAGGGCTATGAGCCGCGGCAGGAGCTTGTAGCTGTGGAAATGTGCTGCTACTGCAAACAGAATCACAGGTTTTCATTTGCAAACGGATTAGTTTCTTATCTGCTTGCCTGTCAGTCACTGGGTTTATTATTGTACTGTATTGTTGTAGAATTTCATAAATGCAACAAATTTGAGAGATTTGTTATTTTTCCGAGCAAGAATTAAGATATTTGCAGAAAAATAAATTTGCTGAACCGTTTTCAATGCGTAGTATACGCCTGGATGGTTTTGGATGTCCTGTGCAGCCACGTCTTCTAATTGTATTGATGACAATCCAAGTATCACTGACCAAATGTTCATTGAAGTGAATAAACTAAGCCACTTTCAAACTGTTGCCATGTCACCCTCCCTGTAGACTGAGGGTAAACTGCCACCATGTGGCTCATTGCGGGACTGCAACTACAGCAGCAGGCGTGCCAGTAACTTGACTATGGGGCTAAAAGAGAGTGATGAGTCAACGTACACACATTGATAAATTGCATGTATGTCAAGATCAACTCAAAGAAATTAGGAGAATAAGGATTCTTATGATACTGAGAAATTAAACTGAATTTATACTTCAGTTATCACAGAAATGGTAGCAACACTAGTTATAAAGCCAAATGCAGAAACTGACAAGAAAAGAAAATAGTTTAATTTGATTTTTATTCATTGGTGAAAGGAAGACTTGAAGCAGCAAGATTGGATGAAAAACCTGGCCAAGGCACTGTCAATTTACAATATTAATTAGGCTTCAGTTCTTTTTGATTCAAGACAAAATATTGAGTAGCATCTTTTAATAAATTTCTTTCACACATGATGACGTGAGTCCAAATGACACTCGATTCTTAAAAGAAGGCTGTCAATACATGGTGCTTCAGGTAGAACATACAGTGCAGCATTAGAAAAGTTATTGTCAAAGGCATGGAAAGGTATCCAAAATAGCAACAACTGCATTGTTATCTTTCATGGCAGATGCAAGAACGATACACAGCGATGGGCAAGAATACTGTATACAAAATGCATCCTGGTAAATGCCAAATGTTCATTCAACAAGAGAAATCAAAATCAAATAAAAAGAAATATTTATCACTAAAATACATTCACTTTGAACCTGCAAAATAGTGTAAATAAATCTTTCAAACACTAATGTCTAAATATCTGAGAACAAGCAAAACCCTTAGCATGTGTAAGTGTGAGTGGAAAATGGAATAATGGCACATGGTCCTGCATTATGTTCATTTTTATGGAAAATGTTTTGGCCTGGTTGAAAGTGTCCAGTCATGGTATACAGCCTGCTTTTAACATGAGGAGATTTTCCTGTCGCAGCTTTTCATTGGTCCTATCACAGGCTTCGGGTTGTTGCTTGTTCCACCAGGTTTCTATCACAGCAGCGAGCTGTCCAATTAGTTCACAACAAGACACTGTTTTCAAAATGCTGTTCTTTCTGAACGAGTACTTCTAGACTTTATAATACAAAAATATCCTAAGCGGTGTCTATCTTTCACCTTACACAATTTTATCACATCTGAAAAATCCAAATTACAAAATACACAAATGTCATTAAATACACACAGTATATCAAAAATGCATGCATTGGAAATGGTGCCCAGCGAGGACAGTACGTCTGAGTTGACTGATTTTGCAAAGGTAAGCTGTGGTATTCCAGTGCATGTTCAATGAAGCTATTTTACTTTATGCATCAAATTCTGTGATGATTTTGTGGGTGAAAAAAAGAGCGTTTAAGATTAAACTACAACTTTTACCTTTACAGACGACTTCACTGGCATTTGCACACCAACTAAAGCCAATTTGACACATGACAATTACAGTGTAAATCCTTACGCTGTACTGAGAACGACATTCTCACTGCTGAGCAAAATGTCAAATTAAAAGCAGAGGAATAAAACTCTTAAAGTAAAAGGAAACTCAACCTCAAACGTCCAATCAGTTTGTTAATGGAATGCTGAATTGAATTGACGTCGCTGATTTACACTCAATTTTAGAAAGCTTTTTTCACTGTCACTTAAACAGCGTATGCAGGACAAAAGACTTCTAGCTACGTATCAAAACGCCTTTCAGACACCAGTTTTGTATTTTAGGATTTAAGATTATGTCCTATACGTTCATGTTGTCTACACTTAAGGATTTTTCTACGCAGATTTAAAAGGAAATTCAAAGTTTACATTAAGCCTTGTAGTTACAAACTGACTTGAAGGAGTTCAGAAATGTAAAAACAGGTAAAAAATGAACTGGATCTTTCATGTCACCATGTGGGTGGGGTGTAAATACTGTTTGATTTGTAACAGTTACAGTCAAATGAAACGCAAATAAATTGTAAATGTACAGAAAATAATACTGCTCTGCTAATGCTCCACACAGACACTTCAGGATCATATTAAATGTATTTGCTCTGTTAGGTTACACTGCCTGTGGTTTAAACCTACAGGCAACGGATCACTGGAGGAATATTACTGTCTGAAAAACCCAGCTCGCTGTGAAGAAGCCCTGTGTGTGTACATTAGAAATATGTCTACTGACGAACTGGAATTTGGATCCATCTCTGAGCCTTTTATTTGGAAACTGTGATCCAAAAATGTGACAAAAACATATAAAGAAATTAAAAATGCTGACTCAATGTGTCATGAAATGAGACGGGAGCCCACTACTAATATGCTACATAAACCCCTTGAGAGGAATGAACTAATAAAATACAGTATGTCCCTTTTCAACCAGTGACTTGCCTAAATTCAAAGTTAGGTATGATAACAAATGGAGTGTTCCAGATCCATATTTGTACATTGTGCTGTGCTTGTGCAACCACGTCGTGCTGTGGATCTGATTTATTTGGGTACAGAGGAAACAGCTTGAGTGAGGCAGGACTGCAGTCCAGGCAGAATGGCCCAGCTGTGTGGGCTCTTGCATGGGTGGGCGCAGACATCACATGCACTCGAACTCATCGATGCGCTGTTTGGTGTTTCCTGACCGGATCTGTCGGAGGGTCTTGTACTTGTCTCGCCCCGCTCGCATGTTCTCCGCGTGGATCATGTCATTCACCGTTTTCTTGCTCTCGTCCCGAGCGTTGGCCAACTCTGAGCTCAGAGCCTGGAAATACAGTCATCGCAGTATTAATGCAGATCAATTAATCCATTCATATGAATTTATCTCACTCCACTACAGTATTATTAACTATTATCCCTGAATGTGCAACATATTTGGAATATGGATATTATTTTTGCACTGAAGAGATCATCTTAAGTTGTAAAAATCCTTCTCATCATCATCTTCCTCTCCTCCATTATCAATGAAATGGATTTATTAAAGAAAAATCAATTCACCTTATCGGGCTGCTTCATGAGAATTTCACGAGAACAATCATTTTCAGTGCATTCATAGTAACACTGAAGCTGTCAATCTGATTCAAGGCTCTTAAAGTGTGTGTCCTATAAGATTGAAACTGTACAATTATCCTTCTGATCTATCAATCCAACAAGTTGTTGAAAGATCAGACTCATCTTATATATGAGCTATGAGTGAAGACTTACGAGTAGGTGTTTCTGCAAACGTTCGTTCTTCTCGGCCTCGGTCATGCGCTCCTCTTCGCTGCGGTCCTTGTACGTGGCGGCAGCCGTGAACTCGGCGCTGGCCTCGGCGCTGCTCTCGTCGTTCTCGTCGTGCTCGTTCTCTGCGTTGAGGGGCTCCTGAACGTGAGCCGCGGTCACTTTGTTTTTGAGCTCTTCTTTGGCCTTCTCCAGGTCCTCCTGCACCGTGGTCGCCTGAGGGCACACAGCAGGAGATGGTGTGTTACACCTACAGGGCGCGCTACAATTTCGACTGCATCCTCGTTGTGATAAGCAGACAGAGTCGGTGGATAGAAATATATTTAACATCCAAAAAAAGCTTTTGTTACTGTCCAAACACAAGGCTAAAGCCATGCTAGCAGCTCTGAAAGGCTGTACTGCTAATCACAGTGGTGTTTAGAGCTAAATGCTAACATCAGGATTTAATGTAATGTGTAATGATGTAATGTTTACCAACTTAATTTAGGGTGTTAGCATTCTAACATTTGCTAACTAGCACTAAAAACAAAGACAGTGAGGCTAATGGAAATGTCACTAGTTTTTCAGGGATTTGGTTATAAATGAAGTTACTGGACTGACTGAAACTTTGACCTGATGATGACACAAGGTGAAAAGTCAGGGATCATCAAAGTTATTATGATAAATCCTGAGGGCATATGAATATCTGTGGCAAGGCAATCCATCCAACAGCTGTCAGGGCATTTCACTAAAAGCCAAGAACGTCAACCTCATGGTGGCGCTAGAGGAAAAAAACTGTGACTCATCACTCAACAGATTAACTGACTCCATCCTGCCAGCCACATGTTATTTTCCACACTAGAAATGAACTACAACAATCAATTAAATATACTAACAATCCACTTAAGCATTAGAGGACAACTTGTGCTTCAAAACAGGAAGAATTAAAGTGTCTGGGGAAGAGAAAGAAGAAGTGACGTATCTGTTTTATCTCTGCCTCGTTCCCCTGTTTATTTTCTCTTAGTACAGTTATATACAGTCAGGGTAAAGACAATTTTAAAGACAGCATAAGCCGGAGTGCCTGTGCCATGCAAGGCAAGGAATAAGAGCCAATTATGAGTAAGACTGGAATTTCAACTGAAAGTCTGCCAAAAAAATGCACAACATGGAAACCACCACTTAGCACGGCCGACTCGGCAGAGTATCATAATGGTGCCAAAGAGTTAAACAGGATTTCCTTCACACAAAGACAGCCGTCACCACCGCAAACAGCATGACTCACCGCTGCCCATAAAACCGAAGGGGCTGGGCTGGCACACATGGCTTTTACCAAAAAAGACATGAGGCGAGCTGTGAGCTTTCACCCCTCCCCCCCAAAAAACACACAACAACAAGACCTCAGGAATGTCTGTCCGCACTCTGTCACAAGGGAGGGGCTGTGTGATAGGACAGAAATGACGACTGAGGATGGACTCAATTGTGAATGCCAGGATAGCTGATCATAAGACACAGGCGCCATTAGGTTGTATTTATGTTGTCATATGACGTCCCAAGCATACAACAGTGAGTGCAGCATTGCAGAAAGTACTGTTTGCCTTTGTCTAAACATAGCATTCATCAGAAAAACACTACTTTCTACGTGTTGAGAAACATGTCCATGAGTTGAACTGTCAACTGCATTTAAAGGAAGAACAGTGTTGGGTTAATATAAAAAAGAAGCAACTCAGATCATACTTTCTGTTGCCACTGCATCGCCTCATCCTCCTTCTTCTTCTTGGCATCCTCCAGGAGAGAAATCTTTGAAGTCAGTTCAGCCAACTCTGTGGCCTACGAAGGACAACACACAATTTGTCAGCCATCAAACTCTCACGTTTTCTAATTTCAGTGCTTATGATCAGACAGACTGACGACTGACCAGGTGCTCTTGGTTCTTCATCTGGTTCTCGGACTGTTGCAGCAGTGCCACCTTGGAATCCTCAGCACCCCTCAGCTCGGTCTCCAGGCGCTCAGCCTCCTCCTGAGCTTTCTTCCTCTCCTGCTCCAGCTCCAGAGCCCTCTGCGTTTGCTCCTCCAGCTCTGCGCAGACACACAATTGCACACACAGAGAAGCGCTAAAGGTAAATGTCACCGTTCGTCGCAGTGTGACGACAAGTTTAACTTGAATACTGACGGGCTACCCACCTTGCTGGGCTTTTTTCGTCTGATCCTCGATCTGCTTTAATCTATCCATTAATTCCTCCTTTTCCCTTTCAATCTTCTCCTTTTCCTTTTCTGCGAGTTCTCTTTTCCTCTTTTCATTCTCCAGCAGAGCTCTAATGAAAATAGAAACAAGATACAAGATGTATTGATTATCCCGTAATCAGGAGGATCTTTCAAAAGTACAGCAGGTGATCACCATATGGACAGGGTGTTATACTAGTTACATACTAGTTAACACATGCCTGCACAAAAAGTTACACATAATTATCACACAAAGCAGGACTTCACTGTTAGAATTTCTATATATCACTTACTATACTGCAAAGCTGACCCTCTTATTGTGTGGTACATTTTTCAATCAGAAGTCACACAGCATAATCAAATCTATGTCCAAATATTGGTGCATGTCTCTGACAACAGCTTGTGACTCCTACCTCTCCATCTTCTTGTGGTTCTTCTCCTCCCGAGCCTGAGCCTTCATCTGCTGCACTTCGATGGTGTCAGGTTTGCGGCGGCGCATGTACAGCTCATGGTTGCCCATGCACAGAGCCAGAATGCGCTTGTTGATGCGCAGTCTGGGAGCGTAGAATACAAAGTCCTATACCGGCAACATTAGAGGTTGTTATTAGGGGCAGCACATGAGCAGATTATTTATTTATAATTAACAAATTGTCTGTTATTCAGAGTTAACATACAGGTGCTTTCTTGTCAATTGGTTTAATGACAAATTTCTTGTCATTGAAGGAAATGTTCCTGATTTCACTCCAAGGAAATCCAATTTTGGGTGTCATTCTGTTGAAGACAATGCAAAAACAAAAACTTATTGGTCAGGTATTATTAGTATTTGTGATGATAATAAACCCCAATTATGCTGAGCATGTGCATTCATGGCAATTTTAGTTATTACAGTGTTGTGGAATCACTTACTTGTCATTCTGTTCATAAATGTTGAGCCCCAAAGCGTCCACTCCCAACCACAGCTCTGTTCCTTTCTTATTCTTGATGCTGAAGTAGTTGACTCCGTACATCTCGAGATCCTGAGCGATCTTCAGATACTCCATCATGGATTCCTCTCTGTGGACAAACAAGACGTTTCTTTACCTTACGCTTCAGAGAGACTGATAAAGGAGAGCAAAAGCCTGTACTGTTGGAACCACAGGCTGATGTACCCTCTGCCTGACCCCGATCAGCACACAGGCCTAATCAGACCACAATGAGTTCAAGGTGGCATGTGCCAGGAATGTGTTCAACGAACAGCAACAATGCTAAAACAAGCCTCGAGAAGAGGAAGACAATGCTTACTGAAACCTCCAAAGACCAACATGACTAAGGAGGAGAGACTGAGAAATACTTAAGGGGTGAAAGTGTGAAAGGTGTTGACAAAGACGTTTCTCTTCTTCAAATGTGAGTCAGGGGTTACCTCATCATGCCCTTGTGTTCTTCATGCCACACTTGAATCCTCTCCTCCCACTGGTCCTTGTTGAGTTTGTGCTGGTCCAGAACTCTGAGAGCATGAGACATCAGAGTGTCAGAGGTCATGCAGAGAAACATGGCTCATACAAACAAATCTATATGACATGAACTACCTCTGAGGGAGCAGCTGTTCACTGGACAGATATCCTGGTGTGTGGACTTCCTTGTTGTAGTCGGCGTACTTGGCCTGCACGGCGTAGGAGGCCAGCAGCACTGCTGTCTCTGGAGGACAGTAGATGTCGTCATTTAAGATTCCCTCCTTCACCTGCAGGAAGAACAGCCGCTGTGTGGCATCCTGGATTAACTCCTCGGACACATCCTCAGGGTAGAACTTGGCACGGAACTTAAACAGCAGCGGGCTTTCCTTCCTCACATCCTGGGCTGTCACCTAAAATAAAACGTGACACGGGAGAGGGGTAGAGGTTATACTTCTATAAATAGACTTATAATAGAAGGGCAAGGCATTGTCGTCAAGCAAACTATTGAACCCACCTTCTTATTGAGCTTGAGCCATGTAGAGAAACCCTTTGTATCCTGGTACTGGAGTCCAAAGTACCAAACCTCCCGGAGCCCAATGGTCTTGACAACCTTAAAACATGAAAGCAAACGTATGATCAGTGTGCTTAGAAATGCTGCTATTTGCTGTCATGCTACTGTGATTGTTGTTGTTTGTTTCACACACTCTTACAATCACCAAACACAAAAAAACGACAAACATGAATCATTCAGAGACCTAAAAAAAAGTATGCATGGCAAAGGAACAAAATCCATAACTTGCAAATTAAGTTTGATTCAAAATTTTCTTACTGTCACTGGGAAGCAAGTAACACTGATTACGAGTCCGAAGTTTCTCGTACCTGGTCAAAGAGTTGCTTTCCTGTTGTATTCGGCTGAATGGCGAACTCCAGTTCAGCATCCATCGTGGTGACTCTTACACTAATCTGAGGAAGAGAACAAATTGGAAGAATGAGTGATTTTTTTAATCTGAATCAACATACAAGGCATTTTGGATGAAGTGAATGCATCTCTCATATATAACTGTGTTCAAATCAATCTTCAATGTATTGGCAAAAAGAGAGCTTCATTCTTATTCTTGACATGATCAGGATGCTACTTTTTTTTACTTGTAGTTACCAAAAGTAAAGCTTCTCACTGGTGCCCCCCAGTGGTAGTATCAAAAAAATTAAACTGACAGACTTGTGCAACAAGAGAAAATAAAAGATGATATAATGGCATATAATTTTACATTTGAAGGCTAATAAGCTGATTTTAAAATAAACTGTTGGCCAGGTTTTGAATATGTGCACAAGCAGCAAAGGTGCACAAAAGATCATCTCTTCTCTCATTTCTCCCACAGTGTGTACGGCAAACATGCCAATCTGGCTCTGTCTCAGTATAGAACTTATCTACAGGAAGTAACCACATCCTTTGGTAGCTGGGCCCTGTGAGGCACTGCTGCGAAACACTGAGCTCTCGTGAGAGTCGCCTACATCCTGTCATGTATCAAGCAAACCTGTCAGCGTTCTGCTAAGTTGTCTGCCGCAATGTGACTGTGTGAAATAGGCTTGTCCTCTTCAGGTAACACACTTTGTTGCAGCTGGCTATTGAGGCACTCTTTATTTAAATGACTTGAAATGTTTGTGTGCTGCAAAATAACATGTCAAAAGTTGAGTGCATTTATTTAACCTTAAAGTCCCTCCCAGTGAGGTCGCTGGACTCTGTAAACTGACCATGTAGGCATTTCTCATTTTCCCTGTCCTCTTAGAGATGATGAAAACAGCAGCATTCATGACTATTGGGACATAACTGTGCAGGCTGAGGCCCACGCCTGCCCTGAACAACAATGGTATGCATTATATCCCAGTTGCGGGGCTGATTAGAGTTGCGTTCTTTCCCATTTATGTCAGCAGGACCCCATTTACTGCTCACGACACTTGCCTTTCTTGTCACTTCCTGTCATCACACAGTGAAACCTATAATCTGCGCCTACGCTGAACTCCGACACAGATGTCGAATAGACATACCGCTCTCCAAACTGACAGTCGTGAACCTCAATGAACATTTTTCCATTGGTGCAGACAGGAGTTCAGTTCATGACCACCCTGCTGGGGCTTAAGCGGTTTCGTTTCCTGACTCAGAACGGCTAATGTTACATGAAAAAGGAACTACACTCATACATTTTCGGCCTGGTTAGGGTGTGTCTCTCATGGCCAAAATTCAAAAACACTTAACACACTATTATTAGCACATGCTCAAAAACACTCCTGTCAGGCCCACGTGTCATGTTTCCATGACTTACTCTTAACTGTTTTTTATCACACCAAAACCATTCTTCTACTTTTAACAAGCCACACATTTAGAAGCATATCTAAAGACCAATTTTGTGGCAATGTTGTATTTGGTCATTTGCTTTTCAACAAGCTACTGGCTTGTTGAATGACCTATGTGCTATGATGTTTTTTCAAGAATCCTCCACTTCACTGAGACTTTGTTATTTTAATATCCCTATTGCTTTACCCTTACTTAGACAGCTGTGTCATACTGCCGCTATTGGCCCCAGGGGAAACATAAAGGTCTCATCTCCTCTTATGTTAGCATAACTGGCCTTTGATTTATCAAACCAACTCATCGTTTCATTACTAATCTCTTGATCAAACATGACACAGTATGCTTTATGACAAGGCAATTTTTTATCCCAAAGTATCATCTGTAATAAACAGAAAGATAGCTGATGCTATGGAGAGAATGAATGTCTGTACCAAACTTTATGATAATCTGTCCCATAGTTATTTCAGCTGACTGACAGACCAACATTGGCATCTGCATCCACAGAGCCATGCTGCTAGCGTGGCTGAAAATCTGTATCAATCATGAGAGAGCTGTGTGGCTGACTGATAACTTCATAAAGAAAGCTGCATTAAGCTCATTTAGAGAGAAACAAAGCACCAAATTTATATATTGTTTATAATTATTAAAGGTACAAGGTGCAAGGAATGGCCAACTGCCGAAGGTCACTCCAGACAAACAGGGGGTAGCATATCACCCGCTAACCCGCTAACTTCTGCTCACTATACTCTTTGCTGTAGCTACTAGCTGCCGTTGGCTAGTTAGCTCAGTTAGCCTGACAGTTAACCTGGCAATTAAGCTTCTAAACTTGAATTCAGAAGGTGGTGGTTTAATAAGGAAAATAGTTGTGAGAATATTTCATTTCTTGAGATTTTGTGAGCATATTTTGTTTATTTATTAGACCAAAAAAAGCTAAGACAGCTTGAAATGTACAGGGCTATACTATCAGACTATCATCTCTTGAGGTACAAAGTGGTACTATGAGACAGGACAGGTTGGTGGTTAGCATGGCTGGTTAGCATGCTAACTACAGGAGATATCTCTGCAACACATGGATGTCTTTGACATAACATCCAAACTGTTGCGTCTTCACATTCTGTTGATAATTCTTATTTTTTGGATGTTTGAAACTATAATTCTGGCCAAATCTTACACACTGCACCTTTAAGAAACACGTCCAACGAGTCAAATCAAAAGTGAACCCTGGGAAACATGCCAGGTCACCTCGCCAGAAAGAGGAAGCGAAACAACTGAGAATCAGAGAAAAGGGGATTCAAAGTGAAGTCAAAGTACGACCCAGAGCAGACTTTGATCAAACATCATATACTGTATGTAGGAACATCCCCATTTGAAAAGGAGATTAGTCATAGTAAAAACACTCACAGGAAACCCTTGACTTCACAGCATATAGTCACCACCCTCACATTCCCACACCAGTGTTATCTCAGTGTTCTGTTAGAGACCACGTTCCTTCCAATCAAAGCCAAGGCAAGAAAAGAGATACCACTAAGTGGACTGAGGAACAAGAGGGAACAAAATTGTTGACCGCCAGCATCCTTATGTATGTCGACCACATGACCTGAGCAGGAGGGTCCCCATCCATGTGTACATGTCATAACAGGCCATGCATTTAAAAAAATATAACAAACGAAACTACACATGTGATGGTTGCAAAATCGCACATCTGAGTCATGCTTTCCATAAGAGTCACACAAGGTCAGCAACTAAGGTCAACAGCTCTTTAACAATGGATCCCTCCTTGTAACCACAGCAACCATGGTAATGACATCTACCACTACCTGAACTATGTCTTATCTGAAAGACAAATGGCGAATATCAAAGGGAACAAAAACACAATCTACATTAAACGGCATATGAATTTAAGGGTCAGATTCCTTCCAGTCAGGTGGAAGTCAAATTAAAATGTGAACACAGGGCATGTACAGTTAGTATTTGAAATCTGCACTCCAACCTTGTCACTCCCATCAGCATGCAGTTAACAGTAATGCAAAGCTGACTATGAAGTGTGAAAAAAGCCTTGTTATGATACCGCTTGAGGCCAGTAATACGAGGGAAATCATGTGAAAAACTTGTGAGCAAGACAACAAGCACGGTTATATCCTCTAATGCCAATATGCAAATACTGTGGAGTTTGTGCTGCAGTGAGCAATGGATAAAATTCCACCACCTGTCTGCCAGAATTAAGAAAATAAATGATCAACTTCTCTTCCTGTCCTCTATTTAGATGTGACCTGTGGTCGTTTGCTGGGCGTCTCTTAGCACCACATTGAAGAAACCATACGGCTGAACACAGCAAACTGGGTGACAGGAAGAGGGAGGATGGTGAGGAGGATGAGGTTTCTCACAGTAAACATGAGGGTAAATGGTCTTCTAGAGCCGTTTCCCACGACCGCTTTTCTTAAATTAATCAAATGTCATTACAAACATAATAAATCTTCCTTGTTATTTTATAATAAAAACAACAAATCAGACATTGTGGTAAAGACTGATGCTCCGCCCTCTCCAGTCATCTACATCCCGCTGATTGACTCTTATTATCTCTTATTTACTCTGTATGTTCACCTGACTTGTCACCAGCTTGCACACCTGTCCCACATTACCCCATTAGTCCTGGTATTTTATCAGTCAGTTTGGCAAAGAGTAGAAGCATCTATGCCCCCTGGTTTGCAGCACTTGGTCTGTTCTGGCTGCCTTTATTCTGGTGATATTTTGCCTTCCTTTTTTTTTATCCCTGCATGTGTTTGCTAACTGTGCCTGCTATCATGCTGCCAAATGTAAGCCCACTGACCAAGTAAGGACTGTTTTATCCCTGCTGGCTCTGTCTGCCAAGTCTGCTTTTTGGTTCAAATCCTGTTATTCAGCATAATACGCAAAAAAAAAAGTAGACCCAACAAAAAGACCAGGCAGCAACATGGACGCACGAATGCTTGTCTAACTATGTTCTCTAAAACCTAATACAACTTTTCATACACCCATGCGTGCATGAGCCTGCTGCCCTATTTGTTTGGTGTGTAGCAAAGATTTGTACTTCCAATAGATCCAAACCGGTCCCACATGTTAGCAGGTCAGTAGGGTATTTATTTCATCAAACTTTTAGTGAAAGTGAGGTGAATCCTAATTTGTACTTTCTGCAAATACTCATTGTAATCTGAAGCAGATCCAGCTGGTCTGTGAGCAGTCTGGATCATCAGCAGATCCAGAGCAGAACACGACATTTACCACACAAGCACAAGATGTCCGCTGACACAAACCATCAGCTCCTCCGCTGCAGTGTGCAGTATTATGTTGACTAATGCTCACTACAGTGATTTGCTTATACTACTCTTTTATTATGTACACAGTTTGAACATTGCCAGCTTGAAGGTTGTGCTACACACTTAAGTTGTAATGAGGGCCAAATAATAATGATTTATGCAGTCACTTTAACATCTAAATGTAACACTGCTCTAAGTTACAAAGTTACAACCTATAAAAAAATTAGAAGATTTAGAAGTAGACAGTGGATAACTATATTAGCATATAAAAAGATAAATAAATGAATAACAACAAAGAACTTACTTTCAGAATTTTGATTTTCTCACAACCTCCAAACAAAAAACATTGAACAAGCTATTTGGACAAAAAGTTCCCAGAAGTTCTGATTGTAGTTTGTCCACCAGCACTGCCTCCACACACTGTTAATCTGCTCTGCTATGTGCACTACAGACTCATTTAATCCCCTGCTTGCATACCTCTGGGTCTTTCCATTTACCATTTCTCCATAGCCACACTTGTTAAAGGTTTGGTCCTCCCAACAAGAAAACTGCATCTGAAATGATTTCTACAGAATGGACTGAAATGGTAAGTTATGCTCAAGTTTTGTGTGATAATAACAGGGTGTCTCTATTTGTATTTGTGGATAAAAAGAGTATTAATATGATTATGTTGTGAACACAGGCTGTCTGTCTGCTGTGCTAACAATTAAATGGTTCTAATGCTCAACACCAAAGTAGGAAAACAAGGGAGAACTGCTTCTGTTGTTGAGGCCCTTTAGCAAAGCAATCAGTGAACTGGAAAAACACATGTTTCTGTGACAACACTAGGTCAGACTTTAGCAATAAAACCCCACAGAATAATATGTTTGTGTTTGTTTGGTGATTGAGAGAAAAAAAACTGGGGGTGCTTCTTTAATAAAGCAGATAATGAGCCACAGTTAGACATCATAGCAACATCTAAACCAACACAGTCGGCTAAAATGTTAAATAACACTTTAAATACTGACAAACACAGAGCTCCAGTAAATCCTGGACTTGCTGTCCTGCTGTAAGGCAATCTAAAGTGGAGCATGGCATCTGAGGACCACGCGAGGGGAGCAGGGAGGACAACAGCTAGACCGTGATGCGAAAGTCCATATAAGGCTGCGGGCAAGGAAATTACCAGAGAGGAACTGATGTAAGTGCAGAAACCTTGAGTCACAACAAGACTTCCTTGGGAAACTGAAGTACTGCCAAAAGAAGTCCAGCGAAAGCAGAGTTTCTCAATAGTTATTGCTTTTGTGAACAGTAAAGTAAAAAATAAAATAATTTCAAAAACTGGGTCATCAAAACAGTTTCTGGGAAAACTTTCTAAAGCCGTGAATCTTTTGCCCTCTGAGCTGCTTTGCTGTGGACGTGACAACAAATCGGACACATAACTTTCACTGGGTGCTGAGTGAGCTTTTCAGCTCATTTGCTGAATCAGTGTATGCAGCTTCCTTCTTTCATGTCTTCTGCACCTTCACGTGGCGCCACAGGCTTCATTAAAGGAAACAGGCCAGCGCGTGTTGCGAAAGCAGGACTGCGTTTTAACCATGTGATCGCTGATATTGCCATCCCTCAGGTGCAATGATTGATCCTGTGAGGGGATAACTTTGATTCCCAACAGCACATAGTCTGATGTATTTGCTGCATTTCCACAAAGGGGACGATATAACTGGTCTTGGTGGCCCCTAGTTTATATTTTTGTGTTGGCAACACATCATAGGCTGTTTGTTAATGAAAATAAGCCTTATTGTCTGACATTTCCCACAATACTGTTTGGTCATCATTCATTGCCCGTTTATTTTGAGAAAACCCTGCTGCTTCCTCTTGATGATCTATTCTGTCCTCTACCAGTTTCCTCTTCTCTAACTCTTTAGTATGTACAGGCTAAAGTCTCTCCAACACAGCTGCACTTTCCCTGCACTATCCCTGTGCTTGTGAACTGATCGTGGTTGCCAAACTGCTTCTCTTGACGTCCCCAGCTGTTATTTCAGTAGCTGCTACACATTCTATGGGCTACGACTCTGCTGTTGTTGAGGCTAACAGTGTCCCAGCTGTACTCCGCAGAGATTTGGCACAAAGACTGACACAAAGTGAAGGACTAAAAATACAAATCAGGAGCATAGTAAACACTTGCATGCAAAAATGATGCTTTGGTGCTGTACAGAACATCTGACAGCCCCCTTGATCGCCGCTCAAATGTATATTGGCCTTGTCTTATATTTAAAGCATTTTATGAATGTGCCAATTATTGCTAATAGTTACAATTATAACAATTTTTCCTAGTTAATAAATGACTTGTACAAACTTAAAAATTGTATTTTTAAATGCTTACATAATCTGAGTAATTTTTGGGGGGAAATAGAGGGTAGTGAGGGCTGTACGGGCTGTAAAGTGTACGCTTTAAATGCCAGGATGCTGTAACATTTTTTCTGGTTGACAGCTGGAAAAAATATTGAGGAAGTACTGGAAGAAACAATGCTGCAGGACGAAAGCAGCTACAACCCTGTATTTGTTTGTATTTAGGAAGAGCATGAGTTTCCTATGACATCAGTGATAAATATTCGTGCATTTTAAGTAATTACAATGACACTGTGACATTTAACTACTGAAAGCTCTAAAAAATAAAGTGACTTAGTATCACATTGGTCGAGCTAGCAGCTTTTGCTCAAAATAACAGTTTTTATGATGTGGGGCAAATTACGAGCCTAAATCATGTACCCAGGGTAGAGATGCCCAGGGTAATCTGATGCTGGTACATGGAAAAAATAAACAGTGGTTCAGTAAATGACACTGTCCACACTGGGCCGTCTGAGTGGCTTTATACTGAGTATCTATTCAACAATCTGAGCTTGAGCTTTCATCAGGGGCAGACACAGGAGATGGTTAAGAAACCACTTCCACTTCTGTTTGCCACCGACCAAGGCACGAGTCGAAACACTGATACTGAGCTTAGTCTACTGTAATGATGTTTGAATTAAAGAAAGAGTGTATGCGGCCCTGCTTCTCTTTGTTCAGCTCCACCAACACCAGGACCAACCTGTGAGGCTTCTTCATTTGAAATCACAGCTCAGAGCAAAAATGTGGCCTCTTCTCTTATCAGTGGCTCCATGGCCTAATAGATGTTAGTGCCTGCCCTTGTGCCACCTCCCTGTTTTAAGCTAGCGTTTGCCTCAGATTTGGTGAGCACAGCTGGCCTGAATGACAGTTCAAATCCCTCCTTGTTGGACCTGACTGAGAGGGAGGCCTTGGGAGGACTAGCTCGCTTGCTACTGCGGGCCACGCAGCGGCTTCCGCTGGACGCCGACTCGACAAATGTGATACGAGGCTGTTCGGGCGTGGAGAGAAGTTGTTAGTAAGGTAATAAGGCGCTGTACAAAGCCCGAGGGCCTGAAAGAATGATCGGGTTAAAGGCGCTCATTTTATTGAACAAACAGGCGGGAGCGCGCACGCGCACACACCTAACGGAAAGTACCCCAGTGATCCTCGCGCGAGCTGGAGATGTGAAAGATTTAAAAATAACATAACGGGAAACACGGCTGTGTAAAGATTACCATGAAGTACCAGTGTCAAACAACACGTCTCAATGGGAATTTTACAGAGATAGTAGAGAGAGAGGCAGACAAAAAGACGGTAGTTTTTACATGATAACGTTAATGCAGTTTTCATTCTTACCGTTTTCGGCATCTTTCCTTTCTTTCACGTCCGGTTCAGCTTTTATGTTTAAAAAAACGATTTAACAAATCAGGGCAGTCAGCGAGAGCAGAAGAAAACTTTTTCCCATCAGAACAACGGCGCTAATCAAACGCCGTCCCGTCGCGAGCAAGCTAACGTCACTTTTAGCCTGAATACGAAGAACTACTTTCAGCCGTGCGCTAGTGAGAGTCTTTTTTCTTTGTTTCGCCTTAAAGTGAAATGGACTGGAGCTTGATTTCCTGCTAACGGTACCCCCGACTGCAAAAAACCACACCCAGGCCGATGACAGGACAGCAGCCAGCCAGACTGAAAGAGAGGGCTCAGGCCAGCAGACTCCGCCTGCCGGAGCCGCATCATCATGGCTGCGGTGAGCTGCCTCTCTCCACTCAGCCTCAAGGCTCAGCAGCCGCACATCCCCAGGCGTTTCGCACTCAAAGTAATCACTCCTGTGAGCTTTACACAAAGATGCACAAATGTGGAGCAGCCTGCAAGTACATCAGATCAAAAGCCTGACAGCAGGCCTATTAGGAGGTGCATTACCAATCATAGCCTCGTTTTTTAACAGTAAAACACCAGCGGAGCAGACTTTTGAAAGGGGGTTTGTGCTGTTTGCCGGCAACCAACACAAATTATATGATCGATAATAATAATATCCTTGTAGGCTATTCTATCTCTTGGTATTTGCTTCAGATTGAGTACACATTTCCAATCTATATGTCCAAATAATCTATTCATTTTAAATTAAAATTAAAATGATGGTCTTATTTCTCAGGTTGCCAGATTTTGTAAACACTGTAGCCCCAGTGGACTACTGTGCGTCATGTACCTCATGTATCATGAAAAGCTTACTCTGTCACTGCCATCCATTCTGGTAATGGCTACATTCACCTTTTCAATTGATCAGCTTCAGTGCAGTCCTGGTGGCCCCAGCAGAGATCATGTGCAGCGATGCTGCTCATGCATCCAGATAAAGAGGGTTTCAATCAATTATGATGGATGCTTCAGTGTGGTAGACAGAAGAGTGCATGGAACGTGAATTGCTTAAACTCTGACGTAACTTCACAATTCCCTTCTGTAAAGTTGGGTTACAGTGTAGTATGTTGAATGAAAGTTTTAAAAGAGTTTTTTAAGCAGAAAGAGAAAACTAACAGAGCAACAGACAGACTGCAGCAGCAGAAAGCTGAAGTGATACTTTAATTACACCACTGTAATAACCTCTTTCATGAAATGTTACAGTTGTTTGTAGTCCCTCTACATCATATATACAGGCTCTCTACAATACCAAAAAGAAAGGAACGGCATAATGTAATGTGGTGGAGCTGTGACCACACACCTTACCAGTGGTGTTCCGTAAAGGAAACATTCAGGCCCTGCAGCAGAAACCTCCAGCTGGGCTAGGGTGTGGTGACCAGGGTGGCGGTGGAGTACGGTGTGCTGTGAAATGTTGTTTTCATGGTCATCAAACGGCTCTGCGACCGCGTATGTCCCGTAGAGGGATAACTATCCTGGAGCAGTGCTCCTTTAAAGGGTGACCCTGATCACTCACAGTAGCTTTGTGCTTATTGAGACATATCTTCTTTTATCAGAGGCTCAGAGGCTGACACAAGCTGTGCTACTAAATGTCTCCCCTCACCGTAACAGAGAGTCTAGACTGGTTTATCACAAGAGACAAGACCTCGGGCCTCTTGACTTCTTTTGGCGCTTTTCATTGCACAGTCACACATTTGCGACCCCTAGCTGAACTGTAAATGATTGCAGTCAATTTACAGCTGTTTTCAACAGTATTAAGTTTTAAATATAGCACTTTGCTGTTAATACAAACTGTTAAATTACTCTACATTGTCCCTTTTTTAACAGAACCATAATGTACTCCTAAAATACATCATTTTACAACTAATCAACCACCTGAAGTGTCATTAGTAACTGCATCAAACAGTATTTTCGACTGCCAGTGAGGTCTCTGATAGCCTTTCAACAAAGCGTCTTTAACCGCATGTAGTGTGACTACTCTGATGTGTATAACCTGCTAAGATAGGCTAAAATAGGTTTTTATGTATAAAACACAAACTATATAGTGCATTAACCTCTGTTTTCTTTCAGCTTCTCTTCAGCCTCTGCCCCAGCTCAAACCTTTTGTGCCCCTGCCACGTATGTCCAAGTCACACAGGTGTTACTTCATGTCTCTATTGAGTATTTCTGCTTCATGTTTGTTCAGTTTTAAACCCTTTACTCTTGAGTATCGCCTCAAATTTAATAATATATTAAGATGACAATTTCAACTCAAAATATATGCAAACATGAGATAGTGGGATGCTGAATGTATATTTGTACAATGTGGGAGTTTAAGCTCTGAAATCCCAGGAGACCAGCTGGTGCTTTAATATTCCCAGAGAGAGCACGGCACAGAGACATCACTGCCTCTCTATGTCGACTCATCCCTACACTCCCAGGGCAGGATGACCTCCCGTCGTCTCAGCTCGCTGAATGAGCTGCTCGCTGCAGCCGAATCAAAGACAAGATGGTGCCTAATTACTTTCCAAAGTCAAGGTTGACCGTGTCAAGGCTGCTCAGCTGGCCAAAGAGAAGGACATCTCCAATCCTCCTTTATCATGATTCCTGCCAGTCTGTACAATCTGTCTTATATTCACAGTACTGCATAAAAACTCTGCAACGGATGTACAGCCGCTAAGATTCTAATGATTTTTAACTTAAGATCCACATATTTACTATTTTTTGCACAGGTTTCTTGTCTGGTGTTTAAAATTTCAAGGTTAAATATTGAAAAAGACAGTTTTGCTGCAGTAAAAAGATGCAGTGTAAGAGTATCATCTGGAATTAACTGCTATCTTAAGCTGCTGTACTTTTATAGTTCAGTGATAGTGATACTGAGTCTTGTGTTTTAGGAATCTGACTTGAACAGAGTTTTGTCTCTTGTTGGAGGCTGTAAACACTGAAAACTTCAGTGATGGTGAGCATGTACAATTCTGTTCTAATGATACTGTCAACATTACACATCTGTAGCAGACAAGATAGCAAATGTAAACATGTGTCACCTCTGCCTGTCTCCATATGTTTTTATATGCAGCAGCCTCTTTTTCACTCTTGTGTATTTTGCACATACAGGCCCTCTAGTGTCCGTTTGTAGGCGGTATTCATGTGAAACCATGACATGCCTGTGTGCGTCTTAATGACACACATCCTGAGCTGTTGCACAACTGTATGCGCTGTGCATTCAGATGGGATCAGGCAACAGATATGTGAGGGAAAAAAAATAATAATGTGGCCTTTGATGAACCGTACACGTTCCAGAGAATTCAAGATGAATTCAGCATCATTTTAAAGATGCTGTATGAAAAACATCTGCCACAAAAATGACACACGGCTTGCATCTTTTATTGATGTTGATGAGTTGCTTGCAGACTACTTTTTAATTCAACTGGGCTTTCCATACCACCAAATATCTGACAACATTACACAATGAGTTGCTCAGAAATAAGATATTACTTTCTTTGGCTCCATTGTTTCTAACTTTTCTTTAATTTCCTCTAATAAACAATGGAAACTGTTTTCACTGAACAGCCATTTCAAGGCATCTATTCAGCTGTCTCGGAGAAGGTATGATGTTATTGTTCTAGTATGACGGGAATCTAAGCTGGATTCACCTCACTTTTCAAGATGTGTGATAGTTATTGAATAGTTTGCACAGAAAAGGCTTGAATCCCAGGAAATGTTATAGGTTGATGGATATCGATCAGTAAGCATGCAGAGATACTTTCAACAAAAGAAAGTATTTTGTTATTTATTTTACCCTTCTTCACCTCAGACAGCACAGTTTCTAAAGTTTAATATGACATTTTATTCAGGAAAATGACCGGTTGCCACACAACACTCTGAACACAGTTGTGCTTTTGCAATCTTGTCAGCTCTCTTTCCTGTTCAATTAAAAAAAAAAAAAGAAACACAGTTTCAACAGAATTTTGCTTTATTTATGGAGAGAAACACATTTTGTCATTAAGACTTACATTTTGTTTGAGCCCACAGACCCAAATAGTCTATTTTTGTATATTTTGGTCTATAAAAGCAATGCTTTCCAGTCAGTGTGGATTACAATACTGCAGATCATCACAACACAAAAAAACTTGCTTTATATTTCCCTTTTTACATTGCAGACACAGTGATCTGCTCAAACAGGAGACCTGCACGACTTCAGAAATGTGACCACTGCATTTCTCAATATAGAAAACAACCAAGTGTGTAATTTCAAATGTTTGTGTGACTTAACCTGAGTATTACACTGTATATACGTACAGCCATGTTCAAATGCGTGTGCCTCTTGTTGCGGCATTTTCCACACCAATAATTCAATTTTTGAATTATACGGAAGCAGAAAATGTAAGACGGCAAGGGGCTCACAATTATTTGACCACAGCTGTTTCTGTGTTTGAACCAATTACCATAAGCGGTACGTAATGTGTGCACATCAAAAATCACTTTGGTCTTGATCTTCGTCATTAACAACTGATACTGAACTCAAGTTAATTTTATATTGACATTATCAGTCTTACCATCTTGAAAATAGCACAAGTCTACTTCCCATAGGGCCAGCTAAAATCTACAGACTGTTCATGTCAAACGACAGTATGCAAAGTGGCCCAAAATGATGAAATTACAGTTGGTGAATAATTAAATTAATTAATTCAACACACCTCTGCTTTGTCAACATACAGGGTTCGTCATTAAATCAACAGCCAAACACTCCAAAAAATTCCTGTTTTCAAAGGCTCTGTATCTTAAAAGAGCATTAAACATCAAACACAAATCTGAGTACGAACTGGTACAGAATTTACCCTCCAGTACTCCGCTGATACTGCAGTTTCTCTACTATGCTTTTAACTGTTCCAACTGTCAGGCTAGACACAGATTTGTGTTTAGTGTTAAGTTACTCTTAGTTTACATTGTGTGGAATATATATCATTTGTCACCTGAAATATACATTTCACTGCATGACAACCCGTGTGTTGAATCACAAGAAATCATGTTTGACAAAGCCACCGAAGAAGAACTTTGGCATGTTTTATTAGGCAAAATATATTCAAAAATATTCAAATTCCCATTAAAGTAGCGTAAAGCAGACATGTCAGTTAAGAGGAAATAGATGCACTTTACCAAGGTGCACAGGTTACAACACAGAAATCATCTAAGTATTTGAACAACTGAAGTAACTGTTACTGTTACATTTACATATCGCTTTCTATATATATACACACACACGTGTGACTATTTACAGAGAGGACATGATGCTTACTGCTGTACACAGGGTATCTGTGCACTTTGACGTAGCACGTAAATGTCCCTGTAAGTTAACTACTGTACCCAGTAAGAATTAGTACATACCAATGGGCTACTCCCAGTGACACACAGTGTCACAAACATTATGGCATTGATGTTTTTCCCCTTTATTTAAATAAAACTATGTTCATATTATACATTTCATATTTTGTTACATTCAAGGTATAGATACAATTTGTATCAACAAGCAAAAGTCAATTCTAGACATTTGTGGCTTAGTTGTTTGCGGCACTTTCAAAGGGAGGGTGGGGACTATGAACCACCGTTCTGGCCTTTAGCGTAACCTTTCAGCAAAGCAGTAAAACACTGGACTGGTTTATTGAAACTCTTTTGTAACAACAGTGAGACTTTTATTTTTGGCCTGGAAGTAGTGTATTGCCCAGCGAACACAGAACCTTTTGGAAGGAGTCTTAGGAACAGAGACCAATTTGAGATATTTCTAAAAAAGACAGAAAAATCAATGAAAGCCCAGCAATCAAATTTATGCCTCCACATTTCTCTTCCCTTTTGTTCATGTTGGGCAAATCTCCAGATCTAATCCGGGAACGCGGAGTCCACGCTTTAGGATTAGGGCAGCTACCATCAATGCTATTTCAGCCTTATGAACACACCTTTAACAGCCACTGGGCTTTGAATGTGAATTTGCTCTAATACTTGTTAAGCTCTCATTGTCCACGAGTGCATTTTACCTAATTACAGAGAAGTGCTAGCAATGTGGCACTATGCCAGAACCAGTAAAACATAAGGCTGTGAACAAAATCTGCATGTCCACATGTTTATGAAACCATAAACTGATTGGTGGTTTTAAGGGCCAACATATTGAAACTGATCCATATTTAAATTGACTTGACATTAATATATGTATACGTATGCTCATACATACTGCATGTATACGACATACCGTATATTTTGTCATAAACTGCATGAATTGTCTGTGAACATCACTCAATCTACCCACTGATTTACCTGCTAATACCCAAAATAACATTTTTACAATGAAAACAAATCACTGTAATGAACCCTGACTGTTTTCACTGTGGTAGATTTGTGTTGTGGTCTACAGTACACTTCCTTTCCACATCGAAGTAAATCGACTCTGGGCAATGGACTATTCCAGGGTTTAGGTAAAAGAAAGATCTCACTATCACATATTATAACGCCATATTAAAGCCGAGACACAATGTTGTTGATATTTTTAGTTTTAGAGTTGTTTCTTGGATCAGTGATGGCACACAGTACTTCAGTCTTACTGCACTGAGAATCTGTGACAATTCAACCACGTCAAGGAAAAAGGACGGCACGCAAACTTTTAGCCAAATGCCAGAAACAACCTTGACAGCAGCCTTGCAATCTGATTGTTTCACATGAAGAAACATGTAGGCAGTTTGTTTCACCTTCTCATGAACAGACAGTCGGCCTTAAGTGGCCTTGTCTTTTTTCATGAAAAAACAAAGTCAGCAAAGCCCAAAATTCACTTGGGCAAAACACATTCAAATGTTTTTTGTTTTTTTTTCTTTATGTCTGTTCATATACGACGGTTGTACCTAAACATTATAAAGAAATATATATTTTTGAAGCACCACCAATGCGACAAAGTCAGGCTGACATAATTAGCCTTGTTAAAGAGTAATACCACTCAGTTTAACAATTCTCATACATTTTTTTCTTTGTGATCATGAACACGTTTCTGAATCAAAGGACAGATATTTGGGTCTGTGATGTCATCAAAACATAGCCTGATGCTTCTCCATGAACTACAGACGGGAGCCCAACTTTCTAGACTTTGTGTTTGAGCTCATCATCACTTCCCTTTGTGTTTTTAAATTATTTATTAAGATAATAAAACACCAAAACAATAAACTTTCTCTCTTTCCTCTCCGTCACATGCATGTGATACTATACTGACTAAATTGTTTGCGCTCAGTCATGCAATTCAATAGCAGGCCTAGGGGTACCATACCTGAATCCTCAAAGTAAGTGGCATTTCCCTTTAAAGGCACTCAAAGCATGATCTTGCTATTAGGGATGGCTTTACACGCTACAACCTCTCTGCAATTGTAGGCAGAATGTTTCATGTTGCACCTTGTCCTGAGGGTGGGGGGTAGAGAAGAGGCAATAGATCGCTGAAATCAAGGGAGTTGGCTGATCCTAACTCAGCATGAATGTGCTGAGCAAAACTGATGTTAATGCCCCCATGTCAGTTCTTTTTTTTTTGTGAGTAATCATAGGTTCGACCTGATGACGTGGGGGCAATACCAAACGTCAAACAAACACTTTTGGTTGCATGGAAACTTGACACCCTTATGGACACCAACATCACGTCATCCGATTAAAGCTGCATCTCATAAAGCCACCCTATTAGCCCAATTTTCTAGATCTCAAGGTGCATAACAAGGATATACATAAAAAGTACAAAGTTTTGCAATGCCATCTCCACGTTTAAACTGTACAGAACTAACTTTAAGGTACTACATGTTACATGTAGGATTTTCACAAAATATATCACTACTAGGTCAGACTCTTGCCAGCAACCACTGATTTTTGGCAGGGCAAGACTGAAAATTAGAAAATTGAAAGCATCCTGAGAGCAGTGTGCTGCAAGGCACAGCCGAACCCTTCCATGATCCTTGGAGACCGGCTGCATGTATGCGTACTGTACATCTGTATTTGAGCAATTCAGCCTCCCATAAAAAGCCATACAGTAAATGTAATCTTCAACATGCTTTCTAGCATTCATTTCATTTTTTATACAATTATTGAAACCTCACACTCTACAAGATATCATAAAATGAGTCCAATATTTAACTCCCTCCCAGGCCAAACTGATCCAAACAGATTTTAAGCATTTTATCTGACAAGTGTAACATCAGGTAAATTTTCAGTCTGTTGGAGAATGCCTTGTGCAAACACTTAAACGGTGATGGGAAACACTATTTCCACCTCGTATAGTACATTTCTCCAACTTGTCCTTATCTAAGTCATGTCACAGCACGGTGAAATCCATTCTCAAAGTTTCACCATGTTTACATGCACATAAGAAACCAGGTAGAAGTCAAAAGTAAGGTTAAGACAAGAAATTGGACAACTTGTTTTGATGCACTGCAACAGTCTGATTTCTTTAAAAACAAAAGTTTGCTATATTTTAAGTGTATCTAATATGTTATCTAAGAGACTTGTTGAGGGAAATCAGACTTTAGAATTTAATTATTAACTGCAATGATGCATGGGCATAGTAACAACATAACCTTCCCCATCCCATGTCTCCATCATGCATGTTAGCACATGCAAAAAAACCCCAACCCTTTACAAAGTGTACAAATTCAATCAGACACCAAGTTTCTCCAATGCCTTAAACTTAACCAAATGTCAGAAATCATCAGACTTCTTAAGTGCATGTAAAAGCAGTCTTTGAAACACATTTAACCTGCTGCTGAAAACAAACTGCTCCACTGACAACTTGAAGGAGTCCATTAGAGCTACTGTTTGAAACAAAGATACTTTGAATATTTTCACATTGAAAAGAATCAGCACAACAAATTTGACAAATATATAAATAGGAAAATCCTGGACCTAGCATCCAATAAAATCAGAAAGGTAACTATACAGTACACCATAGGAAATTATCCAAACACAGATGTTAGTTTATCTTCTAATTCAATCGATTCTGTGAACCAAAATGTAAAGTTATGTAGAATACTGACACTATATAAATCTATCTTTTTTTGGCATTATTTAGCAGCTTATAAATGACTTTGAAATAATGGCTTTTGTGTGATTATATGTACATAGATATGTGCACAAGTATACAAGTCAAATCTCTTTTTTGGCTTGTTTGTGCACTGTCAAATTCTACCAAAATAGTAGCTTTGTTAAGTGAGGCTGAGAAAATATATCTCTTTAGATACTGAGATAGTGCTTTACACTTGAAAATAGGAGGCTTCAATGACTAAGACTTTCATTGAAACCAATCAGACAATGACTAAAGCGTGAGGTCATTCAGATATAAGGCCATTAAATGTCATAGTTCATGCTGTGAGGTATGTATCTACCTCCCTTTTACTTATCTTCAAAATAAATGCACAAAAAAGTCACAAGAATTATTTACAGCAGAGGCAGACCTAAGCAAGGTTATTTATAGTTCAACTGCACCAGAAACACTTTAGATGCCTTTCATAACACATTCACAGTGCCTGAACGAGATCTTCATAAAAGCTACATGGTGTCCAGTGCTGACGTAATTTTATGTCTGATTTAATCAGGCAAATGTGGGAGATGATGCAGAGTTATAACTTCCAATTTTACTGTGTGGCCATGTAGCTAACGTGTTTACTGATCCCCTTCTTCCACATTGACTTACATGAGGAAAAGGTTCAGTATTATAGTAAATGTTAGCTCAGCGTATGATTGTTAACCAGCTGGCCATCATAATTATGGAACCCCAAAGAAATCAATATAACCAAATAAAGGAAAGAAATTATGAAACAAATGTGACTAACTTTGTGAAGTTTTATTTCATAAAGACACATTTATTTACAGTGGCAGCTAGATAGTCAATTGAGAATGATTTTGACATTGTTGCTCTGGCTAACAGAGCTGATTGGCTAATCTGATAGTTGTTACGTTTGCATGACTAACAGAGGGAAGGGGCATGTGATTGTAAGGGGAGAGGGGGGTGACAACACCACTGTCATGAAAAGTGACATTATGAAATAAAAAGTAACATTAAGAAATGTGACATTGTTAAAGTGTAAGTGGGGGAAAAGTCAATTAGTAACCAAAATTTAACTTCTAAAAAATTCTGAAGATAAGAATAATGAAATAACATAACAGCAAATTGAGTTTGGATCATTTCTTAAATTATTTCACAAATTATTGTTGTATTTACTTCAGATTTTGCCCAATTTATTCCTGTTATTATTTTTCCATAAATATCGATTCATTACTTAACACTTTGGGGATCCATACATCAATTTTATACAACATGTACTCAATTAAATCAGCACATTAAGAATTGATCTAAGGGACATTCAACAGTTCTGCCAAATGTTAGCTGACTATCTTCTATCTATTTTTTAGAGTTAGTGCTGTTGAACAAAGGTTCAGATAATGATGGATATTGTACTAAGCTGCTATGCAGCTCCTGCTCAGGCAGTATGAATGTGTTATAAACCAGATTTCTAATAAGGTGTTACCTCATGTCAACTGCACCACACTTCATATAAAAACGTAGCTTTCATATGGAAAAAGTGTTACAATTTGAGATAAACTTATTAGACAAACTTCCTCTATGCTGATAACTTCTCTGTCATCTTAGTGATGTAAAATCTGATCCAGATTTCCCACCCGAGATATTAAAAAAAAAAAAACTCCTGAGGGCAGATGTTGCGCACACAGCAACATTTAACAAGTGCCTATCTTTGCAATCAGAATCTGTATTTCCCTTATCACATCACTGCTGAATGTTTAATAAGATTAACTGCTCAATGACATGACCTCAGTTTAGTAACAATGACAGCGGCGAGCTGTTGTGGATCTGTCAAATGAGGGTTCTTCTCCATTACTGAGTGGACTACGTAAGCAGGAAAGATGTTACAAAGGTTCCGATATGTTTGGTACTGGTGGTCTGGGATTACATACCGCTCTTGGTGTTCAACTGCAGATGGCATCTCCCATGGTGAGTTCCAGATTTGTTCCATCTTGTCTGGCATGCTGCGGACCATCACCCTCTCACAACACGGCATCAGGCTGTTACTAAGAGGATATGAATGATATCCGTAGGACTCGTTACCACAAGGCAGAGGGTCCCAGCTTGCATGCTGCTCGCGGCACAGTGGAGGTCGCCTCTGTCTCATTGGGTTGCTATCATATAGCCTTGAATCTGATATGCTGTCCATGCGAGTCATGCCGAGAGACCGTGTGGGCTGTGAGGACAAAGGTGGGAGGACATTCTGAGTCAGGGGATAGTCTCCAGGACAGCTAGACCTGGCTCCCACTGCAACGTGCTGGATATGTGGCGCTAGATGAGACCCGGACTGCTTACGGGGGCCTTGCTTGGGTTCCTCTGGTCCGTAACTCTGTACTCTGGTCAGTGCTTCATGGCGAAACCCATGGGAGAAAGTTTGCATCCTACCTTGTGCAGAAGACTGCTGCTGCCCCTTCATGCTCTCCTCTAAGCTACTGTCAACAGAGCTTGGGTACATATCCCCGTAAGAGGAGAACGAGTCACTGTTCGAATGGCTGAGGCAGGATTCAGGGCAGTGGCTGGGATTTCTCTGATACACACCATGCTCGTGCTCCATGCTACAGAAACTGTCGACATTATGCATGCTGCTCATGCTCATATTTGAAAAATCACTGTGCAGTGAATAATATCCATGGTCGCTAACCGAGTCATACTTTGGGAACTGTTCACTGTATGTCACAGAGGCCCCATGACTATTAGTAACTAAAATAGGAGGGTACTGTACACTGGACATGTGCTCCAGAGAACTGTGCGCGAACTGCAAAGACCCTGGCACTGGGCTGCTGGCTGATCGTGTGTTCAAGGCCCCAGCTGCGTGGCTCTTCACAGGCTGCATGGTGGGCACACTGAGAGCAGATACAAGGGAAGGCACTGAATTTGTCTCAGACTTCCTAACAACGGACAGTGCCTCTGGAGGTTCACAGGCCACTGAGCGAATACTGGGGTCAGACTGACGTTTGGGTGCCACACGTTTGGCCTCTGAGTTGCTGTCCCCCTTTGCAGTTACCGGGCCAGTGCCACATTTAGCTAAAGCCCCCTCACTCATTGTCTTCACCGCAGACAATTTGGCAAAGGCCCGTAGTTCATCAGCCACTGACCGCTGTGGCTGGTTGACACGCTCTGGATGATAGTACTTGCACTTGTGTCCATATGTGCACTTTTTTCCTTGTTTAAAGAAAGAGTAGATCAAGACGAGAATTAAACATTAGAAATTATGCCGACAGAAATGCAACATTATTCAGAGACAGCTTTGAAATTATATTTAGGGAACTTACCATAGGGGCATGGTTGCTTTTTGTGCTCTGGTACAACTGGACGCTTGCGGAGGAAATTTTCTAAGCTTGGACCATGTCTTCCCAGCGGATCATCAGGCGGCATAAACCTATTCATAGTATTTCATTATTAAATGTCAGCAATATTATTTCCAGCATAGAGTCAATGCCACAAAACTGGTCTCAACTTTCAAATAACACAATGACTAAACAGTTTATTGCACAGATAAACTGTTTAAATGTTTTTAATAAATAATCATATATATACTTCTAACCAACTTTGATATAAAAATAGTTTGCAATGTAGTGGGGGAGATATCTTATATCATCAAAATCTCTGGCTATATTCATCGGGTGAAAGAATCCAAGATGACACAGAATTTGGCAACCAGAAGAATGCATCACGGTCTCTTACTTGTCATTGACAAACGAGTACATTAGGAGACGCTCTTCTATGAACTTCTTCCACTCTGGCTTCTCATTTTGCAAGTCCCTGTAGTTGTCATTTGACACAATAATTCCATCAGAATCATAAGCCAGCTTCACTATGAAGCGATCATCATAGCACACCACTCTCCGGCCTTGAACTCTCCGAGATGGGGTGAAAACCAGGATCTTTTCTTTTTCCAGCTTGCGCAATATTTCTTGATCTGAAAGAGGAGTTCCAAGTAAGTTTTAAGGTAAACAGTTCAGCATAATTCCATCAAAAATAACCAAAAACAAAATCACAATGTATTTTGGATGGCAATGGTATGCATTAGGGTATATTATGGTACTTTATCATTGAACACGATGTGGAGAGTCCCAGCACATCTTTCTTACTGACCCTGACCAAATACCAAGAAAACAGGTTGAGTGTTGCCCTGTCCTACAGTAGACATTGCTTCGACAATTCACTAACAAAAACTTACAAACTACTAAATCTAACTTCAAATAGCAACTGCCTAAAAAGCTATACTACCTGTGATGAGGGCATCAGGCCTCGACTGCTCCTTTCTCCAGGCTGGGACAAACACAGTGATGTCTTTGTGTCCTTTCTCCAAGAACCATTCAACAGCAAGTTGGATACCACGGCAAGAGAACACCTCTTTGTTTCCATGGCTAGAAAACAAAGCAGTGTGGTATTAAGGTCTAATTAAGTCATCCGTTAGAGGAAAATGTTTCAGAACCGAAGTGCATTCCAAATGAAACACGGACCAATTAAATATGAGCGTTTGTTAGTGTCTTACCTCATTGCCACATTTGAGCCATCAATAACGATGGGCCTGAGGTTATCAAAGGTATCCACGGAGTCCTCTTCCACTGACACCTCTGGACTAACAGTCTCTTTAACACAGGGGGTCCGTGATATTGATGTGCTCGCTGTACTGCTGCAAGGTTGAATTTCAGGCTCTACTTTGTTTCCAAGCCTTACTAACTCAGCAAGAACATCGTTGATAAGCGCAGCAGCACCCAACTTGTTCAGCACCGTCTCCACCTGCTCTCCCGAATAGCCCAACTTCAAAGCAAAATCCATCTTTGTCTGGTACTCTCTGTCGCTGGCAGTCTTGATCCCTGGACCCGCGCTGGTCTCATCCTCTCGAAAATCTTGCACAGTGCTACTCTGGGAAAAACTGGGCCGGTCAAGGCATGGAGAGCGACAGAGCTGCCGGTGGGGTTTTGTGACAGCCAAGGGCTCCTTCTTCTTACACCTACTGTTGTTCACTTGAACCCTCTGGCATTGCTGCTCTTCTGCTTCACTTTCCGAGCTGCTTCCATCCTCTGAATCGTCAGTGGCAAGCTGGGCCTCGCTTGAGTCAATGTTCTCCTCCCTCCATGGGCGTTTTTCCATTTTGAGCCTCTCCACCATTGACCATGCTGTCATCACGTTCGTTTTGACACCTCAGATTTCCACCCCATGCTTCCTCACCTCCACTGCAACCAGGTAATCATACTCAATGCTGGACTTCAGCGCTACAGGCTCTTTGTGTAGAGCCAAAGTAACACAGTCTCCCCTATGTGGGTAGGCAAAAATCTAACTATTAAATCCTGAAAGAGAGCAAAAACACAGGAAGTTTCAATTAGTAAGATGGGTTAAGCTTTACTTAACTTTAAAAACATTAATAATATTTCTTACATTCAGAAGACAGCTTGGAAAAACAGTTGAAAAAGCTTGAGTGCAATAACTTGTAAGCTTGTGAGTTCAGTTATCTTGTAATGCACCTTAGAGTGTGTCCAAAAATTTGTGAATTGTCCATACTAAAACCTGACCAGACTAACTGTTTTTGTGGCTGTTAAACAGCTTTCAGAGTGTGTAAATCTTACAATCGCTGACTTTGTGTTTGAGCGTGTACAGTGTTAATTGAACTTTTGCAAAATAATGACCTAAGCCATCCCACTGAGCGTCGGCGTTGAGAGGACACCCTCTGATCCTGTTTAATCTTATTTATTTGTTTTAAAAGTCAGTATAGTTGAGTACACAGCAGTGCTGTTGTCATTAACCTGGATTTATGCTGACTGTCTGATGACTTCAAAAATATAAAATAAGGATTTTTTTCAACACTGCACAGCATTCTGGGAATGACTGCTGGTTAACATGTAACGTTTAGGCTTATTTCATACTTGTTCAGTCGTCTGACAGAAACAAACAATATGTAGATGAAAACAACTATGTTGTGAATTCACATGAAAACATAATAAGGTTTAACTCCCTCGACCCGACTTGTGGTAGACCAACAAATTCTACATGTGTGTGAAATACTGTTTTCCTGGGCAAGGTGACAAAAGCAATCAGACAGATGAAGCAAATTAGTCACCTACCCAAACAAACGAATTAAAAACCACAGCAGTGCAGGAAAAGGGCTGATCTGAATATGACCTTATGTGTGTTTATTTTCTGTATGACTGTGTTTTGGTGGTGTGGTTCACAAACGAATCAAGCCTAAGCTTCTGTTTAATTTGCATTTTTTTTTAAAACTGGTTGATTAAACGGTTTGAGATGTCTGCCAAGACTGTAGGCAATACTTTTTGTCTGACTGTAACTCCTGTTCTGAGGAAAATGTTAACTGTCGCTACAATAAACTCACTTACAAATGAACAACCAGTGATGTACTTAAAGCAGTAAGCTGTAACTAACTGCACATTCAAACCACAGCAAAGCATGTCGTTGCATTTGTGAACTTGTGTGCCCTAGTTGTTGTTGGTATACAATGAGAGAGTTACCAATGAATCTGAAAAGAACTGTGGATATTTACTAAGGCTGGGTGGTAATAGCATCAGCTATTCATGTGAACATTACAAAAATTCCCTTTGGTACTTCTTCACAATAAACATGCACATACAGACAACCAATAGACTCAGTCACTGATCTCCTCCTGCTTGTAAGTGCAATATGGGAAAATATAGATGCGACACACAACAAAATCCCCACCAACTTCCCTGTCTCTCTTACTTACTGGTTTTAAAATGCACAATTCTTCCTGCACAAAGCCAGTTAATGCACTGCAGAGCAACCCTTGTGTCCATGGGCACAAAAGCCTTACTGGTCTTGCAAGCAACATTTGAACCAGACCCACACGGGGTAAGTGCATGACCACAACCTGAGACAAAGTGTGGGCTGAATAGTGCACCTCCTGCCCTCTGACACACGATCCAAATGGAATTCCTTCGGGAACAAACCTGTTTTATGGTAAAGCGGAATAGGGGAGCATGCAGTGTAAACATGCAAACTGTCAACAGCTCCATGTGTTCCTTTTTGCATATGGATTAATCAAATAATCTTAATAACAAGTGCATTAATGAACACAAGCACTAGACTGCACTTTCCCCCAGTCTTGCAGAGTAGGATAGAGCCAGCTTCGAGCTTCAAGAGGCGCAGCCCATGATGTGCGTTGCCTAGCAACACAGCCTTGTCATCAGCTAACTCCTTTTTACCAGTCACGACTAACACAAACACAGCTCATCATCTCTCTTCAGGCAGTCAGTAAATGCAGAACACTTAGAGCTACACTACAACTCTACGCTAAAACTCTTGAGACAGCATATCTGATAATATAAAAAACTACATTACTTAGACCTCTATCAGTGCTGACCATTGAAAAAGAAAGATCAATCTGGAGAGGCACGTGTGTGTAAAAATGAGGTGATAAATTATGTTTTTGTCTTTCAATGTTGGTGCATGCAATGAAATTACAAATACTATGTCACTGGCAACACCCTCATCAGGTAATACACAAGACTCATACTCATGGATGAGCCAGGGGGTGGATAGATATTTTGAAGGTCAATCTATGACCACACACGTATACGTCGTTATGTCAGAGTTTTGTGTAAGCTTTCAGCATCAGTGGTGAAAACTGCTTTAGCACTGATCACAGAATGACAATGATGGAAAACAATCCCAGGTTTGAACATTTAAAACTATTAGCTGAAAAGGGATGGATACTGAGGCACTGTTGTGGGGCTCAACAGTAAACTCACACAACCCACTGCCATGTAAGACATTTTATGACCACATTAATACATGTTTAAGGGAGCGGAGCTCTTCCAATTCTTTCCCTTCCACCTCCAGATTCACAGGCTTAGACTCAGCAAGGCCTCCAGACTATCTCTGCACATGCACAGGCTCGTGTAGCTCTGTTTCATAGCAACAAGTGAAGCAGGGCCCTGAAGCCATCTTTTACATTGCTGACCCTATATAGTATCCAGTATGAAGCAGAGATAAACTGCACTATGGTTAGTGCTGGTTTCACGCATGTGCCCCTGGGCTAGTTAGATATCTTGAAATTAAGACTGACAAATTTGGAGTTCAGTGCAGCCACCACTGTACAAAAACGATCCAGCAGCTGAGACAGACCAATGAGAGAACGGAAAAGAATAAAGTAATTACTACAAAAGGTTAAAGGTTCCCGTTTGCTGTTTTGCTATCTGATCAGACAAATCTGAGATGCTCTTCAACACTGGCTACTTCAACACCTAATCAGTGTACTCTGTGACGAGAGCATGTGATCTTAGCCTAGAAATAACTTTCCTCTGAGCTGAAAAGCAGAAAAACACACAAGCATTGATAAGAGTGAAGATTTTCGGACATGAAAATGCTTTAAAACAACCAAGGGAAAGTCACAGTAAACTCTCACCAAGAAAACAATATGATCTCATTCCCATTTACTTTGATCAGATGATGACACTACGCACTCCCAACTCACTTTAGACTCATTAGACAAGTGACATCTCTAAAGCTACAGTGGAGAGATTGAATGCTGGCTGGTAATCATTCACTCCATTTCTGAAGGACTGACACTACCAAACCGCCAAAATCCTACATATGATCCTGGTAGATGATGTGCTTTTTTTTTTTTCCAATCATACAGCTTAATTGTCAACAGCTTGTGCTGATGTGCGCAAACCTGTTAAGTATCCATTTTGTGTCTTCTAGGGTGATCATCTGCAGGGGGATTTTTAGCTGTTATCTTAGCAGGCAGCCATGTCATTATGTTCACCTGCTACGGAGGCAGACTATACCAGTTACGCTCAAAGTCAAGCAGAAGGAAAAGTATAACCTGTCAGTCTTTACAGTCTTTTTATTACACATTTAGCCACATGTCAGTTTAGAGTACTGAAGCGTTGGGGGATATGGAGGATCACTCTGCATCTCTTAGCACGTACGTTCACAAACAGGCCAACCCCCCCCAAAAAAACAATAATAATCAGGATCATTGCCTTGCACCACAAATGCAGGAAATGAAGCTGTATCCATTCTGCATATTTGTATGAGTTAGTGAACACGACAACTATCATGAAAGTGACTCTGGGCAACAACTTGCTTCATACTTCATGCCATGTCCCCATCTTGTCCCTAAGTGTACTGTGAGTGTCATAAACACTGCATTAAGTTTTAATCATCTATGCTCTATTAATGTGAGCTTCTGCTTAACCTATTAGAAGTTCTTATTCTCATTCATTTGTCTAGCAGGCGAATTTTAACTTTTACAGACTTATTCAATTACTTACATGATTCAAAAACTAGGAAACCAGAATGATTCCAAAATAACAACTAAGGAAATTGTCCCTTTAGCAATGAAATATTAACAGTAGGCAAAAAGAAAAGTGGGGATTGAACTCTATTCCCACATTAAGCCAGTTGTGTCCGTACTTAACAGCAAAGTACGTGAATGTGCAACCAAATTCAATGACTACATAGATCCCAATGACAGTGGCAACACAGGACACCTGCTGAACGGCTGATTTAACTTCGGTGGACTATATAATTGCATTCATCAGCGAAGTAGTTCACACGTCAATAAAAAAAACTGAAGTGCTTGATATCATTAGCAACAGCATCATGAGTTGAGAGGGATGAAATGGAGGCAGGTTAAACAATATGACAGTTAAAGATATCTCATACTTACGATACACTTTCCCGAATAACGTTATAACAGTTACGACTGCACACGACGTCACCTTTTTGGCTGGATTTGATTAGAGATAACTGGTTTAACACCCTTAGGCCCCGAGTTTAGGTTAGCATACGCTAGCAAGCTAGTCTAACGTTACTTAGCCAGCTGGGGAGTCAACATTTTAGCTACATAAACCAACCGACCTATTTCGGTTGATCTTGTTGGTCAAGGGCTGGAGAGCGATTAGATAATTGTTAATGCAAGCTAACGCTGACCACCATGCTTGTCAGGCAACCCCTGTCTCTATTTATCTAGATAACGGTAGCAAAGCTAGGTAGTTAGCTACAGTGATAATAGCCAACTCAGTGGCTCCACGGGCTAACTTAAACGTCAGCTTGCTAACATCAGTTAGCTTTAGCTGCTGAGCGTGTGATAACCTTTTTGCCGGAATACTACAGTAACTTGAGATAAAGTTGACGATCGTTGAATATTTCAGACGCAGGTGAAGCCAGAGCAACACAACACGATTCTTCACACAATCTGCACGGATATCACTGCTACCGCTCACTGCTAACGGTGCCCATCTCACCTTATTGCTGTCATCCTCCTCGCCTGTAACAGTTATGTTTTGCTGCCATTGGCGCTGTCGCAGTTTGGTCGGGGTTGCCAGATAACGCGAGGGAAACAAGTAACCTCAGCCGTGAAAAGACGCCGGGGTCAGAGCACCGTTACAAACTTGATTTCCGCTCCACCATCACAGGTTTCATCAACGCAGGGCTTTGATGACGCTTTCTTTATTGCTTGTGACGATAGTTTGAGAACTGTCATTGTGCCATTCCTGTGTAAATGCTGCCTTCTGAGAATGAGGCACATATCCCTGAACACGGAGTCTCGCAAACAAGCAAAGGCTGGAGTGCTTAACAAATGAATAACAATATGAGCTCAAATTTATTAAAATGTCTATTCTCATTGCATTAACTAACTTGCTCCAAACTCCAAAGAGTAATTCCCATGTCGTTCTGGCTAGCAGACCACAGTAGTCATGTATTTTATTTTTTTCATTATGTATGAGGTGTACATGCCTACATAAGACTGGTGTCAGTGAATTCTAAACTAGGCTGTCATGGGGCAGCACAGCAGCTTTATGTCAGCTCCCAGCAAGACAGTCCTGGATCTGAAGCGGGCAGGGGGCTTTCATCTATACACATCCTCCTTCTGTCTTCAGGTGAACTCTAATCTGTTTATAGGTGTCAGTGTGAGGAGGGGGACCTCTGGGACAAACTGGTTTGGGTTGGACAACTGTGGAAAACAATGATTCCAACCTGAGACTGTTCTGACAAACGTATAAATGTGTTTGCATACAGTATGTTAAAGCACTACAGCAGACTATTAGTCCACCAAGGTTTTGCTGCCTTTGGCCTCATGGATGCTGGGATGAACTTCAGCTTCCCCCTCCCCCTCAATATCAACAAGTGAGAGAAAATGACAAAATGGGAAAGATTACGTCTTGTCGTGTTTATTTTAGTGTAAGGCAGTGTTCTACTCTGACAAAACAGTAACAGATTTTCAAGAGGAATCCCTAATGTAACATGGATATAACTGTGAAACAATAAAAAACAAACAAAATTTTAAAACTCAACAAAAAAAAACTGAATATTGCCAATTTGTAAGAACCATTTTCAATACAATGTTACAGTGTACAAATAGCTTTGAATATAAATACAAATTCTTTGACATTTCAATATTACGCTATAAAAAAAGAAAAAACATCATCTGACAGATTAATCTCCGACCGATCCAACATTAAATGCTCAAGAAAATGATAAAAGGTGAAAATACCTGTTTTTTTAGACACATCATTTCAGTTCCAAACAAAATCAAACTACTTTTTCATTTCACAAGCTTACAGTAATGCAATAATGGAGTGCATCATTTCAGCAAGAACTCCGCACTTCACATGTGGTCACGCTGTTGGAAAATGGGACCAGAGAAAACCAGCAGCCACAGCACGGCTACATTGGCTTGTCAGGACAGAAGCAAACACACTAAGGTTTAGGTACGACAAGCCTTTTTTTCCTTGATTTATTTTCTTCTATCATTTTAGAGATAAAATGGTTCGTTCTACGCCGTTTCTTCAATGTCTTGCGTAAAGCGCTTTCATACACAGGGCAACTGTGTGTGAAATGTGCTATGCAAATAAAAGTACTGACTCTATCTACAGTGTGTAAATGAAGTGGCAGCTGAAATTAACATACAAGAACTATCAGTCCATCTGTACATTTCCTTTACCTTCTAATCCTGTTCTGGATTGAGGGGAAGAACTAGCTGCTAGATGTTCTTAGATTAAGTCAAATGCATTTTAATGCACTTCAAATGTACCCCATGAAGGTATTAGGAAATATGTTTTATATTGTGAATGAAGCATTTTCTCTCCGTGAAACTACAGGCCTGAAATTAGGTTAACCTAGAAAACAGCTACAAACAGTAAATCTGAGCATCATGACAGGCCAACATAAACCATACTGGAGCAAAGAGGCTGTGAAAAAGCTGCTAACACAAATATGAGCCCACACTTGAAGTATACATGTGTTTAGGGGCAAAGTAAACAAGACTGAACAAGCCCCATTTGGCTGTGCTATGGAAACCAGGCTAATGAATACCCAGTGAACAAAGTGTGGCAGTATTATTGAGACCTGGGAACTGAAGCTACATATGGGTTTAAACATTCTAATAAAACTCAACAGCTTAATGAGATGGACTGACATGTACGTATGTGAAGTGTAAGCAAACAACTGTTTCTGTGCAAATGCAGAAAATCCCTTTTGACCTCCCAATAAGACAGCGTTGTACTCGACTCGGCATGATGGCACATAGTTTCAGATTTCAATTCATGTCCTGTCTATCACAGTGTGCAGGAACTTTTCAAAGGAATCAGTTGCCCAAGTACAAATTAAGCAACAGTGACTCTTTCGGATGTAACGTCAAAGCACTAACTGGCACACAAACATGTGATCTTAAAGCCAACTGTATGCCTGAGAGCCTCTCAATCAAAGGCTGCCTCGGGGACTTGGTTGCAGGTCGCCACATCCCTGGGTGTTCTTGTTTCACTGAGGACAGCCATTTCTTCTTTAGACACACCTGCGTTCACAGGACTTCCAGAGTGAGACATTCCCTCCCTACTAGCCAGCGGTCTGCTTTTGCCACACTGACTGTAGGACTGCAAATTAGTGGCAGGTTTACAAAACATATCTTCGTCAACATCGCCTGGTACCTCCGCCATCATTCCAGAATAAACAAAGGTGCTATGAGGTGAACAAGAATCTGGTTGCATGGGAAGGTGGCACTGCCTATTGTAAAGCTCTGTATTCTGTGGAATTAAATCACAGGACACTCTGTCCGACACATTAGAGCAAAGATGTTGTGTTTTAATGTTAGGAAAATCACTGCTGGATGAACTGGAAAATATTTTGTGTTTTACTTGGGTTTGACCGAGACCCTGTACTTTCTCAGCAATTTCCCCATCCTCCAGAGGAAGGCTTAAAGCCATTTCTGACCTTGTTTGCCATGATAAGGCCATAATGCTGCTACTGTCTCGAACCTCAGACGCAGACACGAGTACATTCTTTTTGTAATATGGTGAGGAATCTCTTTCAGAGTCCTTTTCAGTTTGAGCACAAGAAACGATAGCAGCTCTGTTCTCTCTGTATGTGTCAGGCATCTTCAACTCAAGGCTTTCTGTGTCCAGAGACCTACTTCTCCTGTCTAGAGACAACGGATTAGGCATGGACTGACTCACTCTTGTAAGGCCTAGGTGCCGTGGGAGACTAGCGATTGCCCATGTATTACTGATCAGGTTCTGTTCATACAGGTCTAACATCTGATAGTCACATTCAGCAAACGCATCTTTTTGTAGGTAGCTTTCTTCAAATTCCTGATAGGGCGACGAAATGTCCTCCTCCAGTTCCATGTGAATCTGCTCATCGTATTCGCCCTCGTTATGCATGTCCACTACATCAAATGTGACTATGGTAGGTAAGGCCTGCATATTTGGAGTGAAGGCAGAGTTTGTCTCCAAATCGTTCACATTGTTTTGCAAGTTACTCAGCATCTGAGAGTGTTTTGTGTAGTCCACGAGTGCTTGAGAGAAACTCACAGTTTGCCCATCATCCAAATCATTGCTACAATCTGGAGACTGAGAATTGATATTTCTGTACGGTAAAGCCACAGGCTTGTTTTCCTCAAGATGCTGCTCTTTGGGTTCACAAAATGTTTCAAAATCTGGGTCAGATGTGCTTCCGAATGATATGCTGCTGTGCCTTTTCTCGCAATCTGCATTTATGGATTTTGTTCTTTTTTCAGCAGAAGCGAGCATGTTTTCCTTTTCATCAAGTATATCCGGTTGGGTAATATTCTTGTTGACTGATGCTTGAGGTTTTGAATTCAAGTTACAGTTTTTATTCGCCGCGATCTCCTGCCGACCAACCACATTCTGCGCCAGCTCTGAGGATTTACCGCATGTGCTTGGCCTCTCTAGATAATCGTGAACGTTGTACAGTTCAGCACTTATTTGTAATCGATTCATTTCTGGAACAAAGGCAGAATCTGTCACGTCAACTGCCTCGCTTAAATACTCGCACTGATTTGAACCGGGCAGTTTTGATTTGTTTTCGTAATGTGGACTGATGAGACTCTCATCAGGCGCAAAAAGTTCATAGAGGGCATCACCACTGTAACTGTCTCTGGGCAATCTGTCTGTCCTCAGTCTGTCAGCTTTTTCTTGTCCTTCATCTGGCCCTGGGGTAGTTGAATCATAGTAGCCCTCATCACTATTTGGAACTGATTCTTGATGCTCACTTTGAGGAGTTAACACATCAGCAATTGAGGAAATGTCCATGCCACTGGCTTGCTGTGCACTGTTACTGTTTAGCAAGTCCATATTGTGAGAACTTGTCAGGTCAGCAGTCAAATCTGCATGGTCTTGGTTGCAAGTATAGCAGATTTCCTCTGAGGCGTTATTTCCCCAGAAATCATGAAGACACTGTTCATCCAAATTATCCGGCGAGGCCATTTCTTCACCGCCACCCTGATAAGTAAGATAACAGGAGGCCCTCTTTCCTCCATTTCTGCTCCTTTCTCCAGAAACGGTGCTCTCTGTGATGCTATCATCTTCTTGATCTGCAATAATGTCCCCACAGCCAGTGAGCGAATCAAAGCTCTTTAATGATGCGACGTCTCCAAAAATCAGGTTTATCTGATCCGATGAGCCAGCGGGTGTTTCCGACTTCAGCACAGGCTCGGACATGGTCTGAAGTTCCAGACAAGGCTCGCTGTGCCCTCTAGAGCTCTCCTCATACTCACTCACTGCGGCCACCAAATTCATCTCCTCCATCTGATCATCACACATCTGGTCATCAAGCTCAGACTTTGGGCTTTCTTGCTCCACACGCTTCTCTAATCCCACCACATCAGCCTCAATACATTCAGGACCAATGGAAATATCACATATAACATCTGCAAAATCAGGCACATCAGGCTCAGATCCCAGGCACTCTGTGACATACTGGTTGGTGTTGTCCTGGACAACAGGCACCTCTTTCTTGCAGTGAGGAGAGGTCATTGCAATCATTTCAGTTTTATCCAATCCAGCATTTCTATGGTTTCTGTGGTACTTAAAACTGTGAAAAAGACCCCTCAGACCCTTTTTCTGCCGTGAGAGAGTCAGTGATTTCTGGTCAGCAGTGGGGTGACTACATTCATTGTGGCAGCTACTGTGGAGCTCTCCAGCAGGGTCCCTCCGGCTGTGATACTCAAAATCTCCAGCTGAGGCGTACCCACCTCTCAGATTGTCATCATGACTAGCCTTGCTTAGCCCGTCGTGCGTTCTGCTTTTCGGGATCCCTTTCTTGGAGGACCACTTGTTCTGATTTTTACTCCTTCCTCCGAAAAAACTGGGCAAAATACAGATGCTTTTACGAACCCCAAAAAATGTCAGGGCAGTCCTCCTAAATCTTCCAGATTTCTGAGATTTCACCGCAGCGTTCATCACATCCGACTGAAGCTCCTCTGTGATGTCATCTGGGCCGCATCGGGAAAGCTGCCCGGAGACTGAAGCTAAATCCTTGCTCTCACTTGGTAGCTCGTCTACCTTACGAGAAGCCATGGCTACCACTTTTACAAAAGCAGTCCAACAGAAGGCATAGCAGCTGAATTTACAAAATCAGCGGATAAGATGACTGCAGTGAATTTGTCCTCCATCTGATGTGAGCCCTGTATTGAGAAAGTTGAGACCAAAATCAATGATCAATTAAAATGTAACATTGTCCACACTAATATGAGGCAAACACATTGCAGATTTCTAATTTCCAAGGATCGAATTTACAATACTCACCTGTATCATGGTGGCCATCAGCCTATTTTACTTTATTTTGCCATAGCAAGATGGAACTAGTTTTTTTTCTCCCCCTTCCCTAATGTGTGCTCGGCCTACTATTGGAGACGAGGGTCACATTTTTGTTAAAGCTAAAATGAGTCATCCCCATGTGCAAAGAAAAAATGATTTCTTCATATTTTTGAACATATTCTTGCAGTCAGTGTGGATTTGCATGAGCTAGTCCTCTCTCTATGTCAACTCAATGTCGGTATGGCTTGTTACAGTGTGCAGCTTATGATTTGAATGGCTGTGTGTGCTTCTCGTCGTGCCTGTCCTCTCTTTCATGCATTTGTGAATTGCAATGATTTCACCTAAAATGAACACAAGCCCCGGCTTTACTGAGTGCATTCTAGTTTTTTTTTGCCTCCGTAGCTTCTTGTTGTCTCACTTAGTTACTTATCTCACTTTTATTTTAAGGTTTAGGTTTTGTCTTCACAACAACCGCATGTACACAAGCCATATAAATAAATGTTTGTGTAATGTTATTGTGGTGCACTTTGGCTACATTCTGGTAACAGGTAAAACTATAGACTGGTGGCGTAACTCTCTTACATCATCAATAAAAAGCTAATTAGTGCATTAATTACGACATTTTTTTCCATTTAATTCTATTTCTTTTGTTGTTGCGTATACCTACACACAGCACATTCATACTGAATCTATCAGCTTAGTATTGGGTATTTGTGCTTTTCATTTTGTGTGCATTTATCATGTATTGTCGATATTATATAGTGGCATGTCACGCATATATTGTTTTATGGGAGAATAAAACTAAACAATAAATACAACCTCATTGTAATGTATATCTGAACTTACATGTATGCCAGACAAAGACAAAGACAGACCAAAGCAAAGCTATGCACTGCATTTGACTTCTATTTAGCAACACAATTATGAGTAACTGACTAAACGTCAATCAAAGATCAAATGAAATCCGTAAGCTTGTGACTTTTTTCGCCCAGGTGATGCAGCAACAGGCTCGAGATGTGAGTGAGCTACAGCTGTGAGCAGCGGTGGAAGGTGGGTCAAAAACACTCCAAACTGTGCTTCAAACGAGCGCTTTAGCAAAGATACCAGACGGCAGCTAACGTTTAATTCAGCCCAGCTAGCACACTTTCACAGACCTCGCTCGAGAGCGCACGTTAGTTTCCGTGTAAAACCAAACTAAACGCCACATTAGCGCGTTCAAACGACTGAGCTAAATGAGTCACAAAGTGAGCAAACTTACCGAGCGAAGCCCCGCAGCACGGAGCTGGTTTCTCTGGCAGGAGACGGGGTTACCTCTCAGCGCATGGCTCCTGGTACAGCTAACTTGGTTTAACTTTGGGTTACAGCAGTTTTCTTGTGGTGGATTCGGGCCCCGGAGCAGCTTGGAGCAGACACGGCTTCATCTGTTTCCAGCTACGGTTAGCTAACGTTAGCCGGGGTGCCTGCTAACAACGTTAACCCCACTCACCAGTGTGTGTCCGGCAGTTTGTGGCTGTAATGTGAGTCTGACAGTTGCTAACGGTGTGTATCGTTAAACCACATCGCAGCAGAGCGCTATGGTATAAACACGCAGACCAGCCGCACAGGGAATGGACTAATGTGTGCAGTCAGGCCACGCATGGCGATTTTACTAGAGATGATCACAATAACCACAGCGTTTAAATCTAAATGCTGGATGATGACTTCCTCCCCCGACTTCACAGGTAATTCGCCCAAATCTCCTTTCGAGCCTCCTCTCCTCTCGGCGCATGTTAGTGACGCAACATGTGTGTTACGTGTGTTTTATAACGTAATAATAATAATAATAATATTTTTTTTTTTTACTTTTTCTCGACAAATCTATGACCAGATGATAACATCTGTCTGTTTGTTTCTTTGGATAAATACTATTTGTTTGCAAATTGTATTACACATTACACATGCATGAGAATGGGAACCTTGATGAGTTGTTGTTTTTTTTTTTTTAATCTGCTTTGGTCTAATGAAGAAAATCATCAGTCATTTGTGAACTGAGGAAGACATCTTTAGGAAGTTTTTTAAATATATAAATTTTATTTATAGCTTTCAGGGCATAAACATGAGACCATGCCACAGGGGAAGACTCGTACAACAGACCAAAGACAGTAATTAAATAAATAACCAAAACACAATAAATTAAAAAAAGACATTAGATGTAAAGGAAATGGGGGGAAGTTACACAAAAAATGGATCTGTTAACTGCAGTTACAACAGCCTTTTTCTTCAAAAGAGAAAGAAATTATTTCAATATAATTTCTGACATTGCTCATTGCACAAAAACAGAGAACGATGGTTTGCTTCTTTGACTCATGGATGTGATATTAAACTAGAACAGGCATCTCAAACCGGTTCCATAAAGGGCCGCGTGGCTGCAGGTTTTCATTCCAACCCAGGAGGAGCACATCAGGCCAACCAATCAACATCAAGGGATCACTTAGTTATCAGCTGAAGACTGAGATCAGCTGATTAATTGATTCCAGCCTGGTGTGTTCCTCCTTGGTTGGAATGAAAACTTGCAGCCACGCAGCCCTTTATGGAACCGGCTTGAGATGCCTGAACTAGAAGCTCTGTATACCCAATTATAATTTGTGGGGATATACAGGAAACAATACCTATTATTTGTTTCCAGAATCTCTCGGTGCAATCGCAGAACCAAAACAAGTGAAAAACATCTTCAATTTGAAGGTCACAGAAAGAGAAGTTCGCTTTAAGTTTGGGAGAAGGAGAAGCTCATGATGGATCATTCTGGTTCATGGTACATAAGGAAGGAGAAAAATACAAAAAAAGAGGAAGAAAATCATTAAAATATTTGTTTTCTTTACAGTCACAATTACTATACATACATTTACAGAAAGTCTTGAAGATTTGTTTTACATTGAAGCAATATGATGCCCTTTCATTCATTTTCATTTGGTCAAACTTAATGCTACAGTAAAAATCATTGTGATACAGTGCACAATCTGGCATTATTTGCAGTACAGACATACTGAGAGTTAATTAGGTTTTTACAGTGCAATTTTGTGTTTCCACCCTGCAAACAAGCACCTTACTGCTTACTTACTCTTGTGCTTTCATTTAAATACTGTTTTTCAAAGTGCTTTTGATAGTTTTTGGTCCTCTTCGTGTATGTCCACCTTGCTGGTGTTATTGTTGGTCTTCTTGAAACCAAGTGTTCCTGATTTTTTTTTCTTCACATATTTTCCAGTTATGTTTTTGACTGCCGGACATCAGTCCACTCCATTTTGGTGCTCTGCAGTGCCTGAGTCTTCTTTTCATCCACCTTCACGTAATCCACTCTGTGCTCATCAGACAGAAAGGGCTTCTGGACAAACAGAGGGAGAGATGAAGAGACAGTGACGTGATGTGGTTGCATTAAAAAAAAAAAAAAAACAGATTCCAAAATTAATATGGTTCTGCTTTACCTGTATGAACAAACAAAGAATCATAATGTATTTAGAATGATGCTCCTGCGCAAATCTTTGGTATCATATGTTATCATATGTCATATGTTGGGTCGTGCATTTCTCATTGCAAGGGATGTTGTGAGCAACATTAAATTCTTCAATGCCATCATTCTTGCACCAACTGCTGCAAGATATCACATGTGGCAAAGATTGTGGGTTTTTTCCATTTTTAAGCCTTAGGTGAGCAGTGATTTAGTCATTTGCATAGTAATAATAAAGGTCAGTGGAGTTAATAGTAGGTAGTAATGGTATTGATACACCCCTGCTGAGTGTGGGCTGGCTGATCTGAGGTAAGTTCCTTTAACAATGTCAAAGATCATGGTAATCTGTGGTTTTCAGTGCTCTCTCTCCACCTCAGACGGAGATTTCATCTGTTTCCCAGAGTGCCTTGGCAATAGCCAAAGCTTGCAGCAGGAAGGGAGACAGAAAAAGTGGTAGCAATAGCAAATAGTCTTATTCAGATAAGAAAAATCAAGAAGTCTGTCTATAGTTTCTAAAGCTGTCTGCCCTTTGAAAGATGGGGGGCGTTATCTTTGCTTTCATAGGCTTGCCATTTAACCAATCAAATCATACCTTCTGCACAGGGGATGGGGATGCAGAATTGAAATCTAGTGACAAATAGTCAAGGTTTGATCTTCTTGCCCAGGTTTGAACCGCCCCGTCAAAGGTGAGACAGAACTGTTGCATTGACTCCTGTCAGAGAGAGAAACAGATGGTGATTCATGACTGTTCTCAGTTCATTTTAACCAAAATATGTACAATCCCCAAATAGTCAACCTTTCAAGGTTTTAATTTTCAGTCTATTTTTGTATTATACTGCATCTATCTACAAATTATTGAGTACATAAAAAGGTGGCCTTAGACTGTTCTTAAACATGGGAAGCTGCTTATGACCAGGGTGCAGCCACATGATGCCTGTCATCATGTTTTTGTACAGCAGGAGAGAGTGAATTTGCATAAATGGTGAATCGACTGTAGTTATATAGCACCTTTCTAGTCTGTGACGACCACTCAAAGCACTTTTACAACAAAGCCTGCTTTCACCCAGTCACACAATGGTAGCTAGGCCACATGCTAATTACAGGCATTACACTCACACACCAATGTACAGTATCGGGAGCAATTTGGGGTTCAGTATCTTGACCAAGGATACTTAGATATGTAGGCTGCTGAGGCCAGGGATTGAACCACACTTCCACAGTCACTTTATTCTTGGAAAATCAAGTGTTAGACATGCTCACACCCTGCGTTTACAATTTGCTGATCAGAATATATCAGAAATGCACAGTAGCTTTCCACACCCACATTCTTAGATTTATGGAAATTGGGACCTTTTTTCTTTTTTTAAAAAAGGTCAACCAGCTGCAGGAATTTTGTTGTATGTGTTTTGTTAAACACAAAAAACACTAAAGTGAGGTTTAAAATTAGCTAGAAAATGCTTGCCTACGTACTGATGATATTAAAGCCAATTAATGATTTAAGATACACTACATACAGTATGTATTGTTTAGAATGTAAACAGAAAATTTTACAATTGCTGCGCAGTTTGTGTCGTCATCTCTTGAATTGTCCCCGTTCTCAAGTCTTCTTTCTGGAGGTAAACCGTTCACCGAAAAGCTGCAATACATGAGAAAACAAAAAAGAGAAAGAATTTAGTGTGTGTCAGATTAGCAACCAGCAATGACGTTTAACAAAGAGAAACCAGATATTATCCTTCAGCTGGGTTAAGTATATTGATCTTTTACTTGCCATAATTTAAAGGTGAAATCTGAATTTTTACGAGATCAAATCGTAAACAAGATGGTAGTCCCACAACCAAAACACATGACTAGAACCCGCTCCCATTACTCCCAACTGACAAATATTCAGTATCTTAATGTAGGGATGATCACTAGACAACATTATTAATGTTCTCTGATGCTGTCACATAAACCAAAATGCTACAGTAAAAAATCTCTCGAATGAATCTAGCTCCCATCTATAAAGTCAGGAATAAGGATTAGGCCTTAATTGTAATTTTCATGCTTGGGTTCTGATCTGTAGATAACCATGTGAATCTCTCACCGTGATTCAGTCATTGCTCTGCTCAAAGGTAGATGAGTGGGACATTCTGTGATTGTGGAGAGGCCTCTCAAGTCGAGAGGTGGGGGTCGAGCTGTGAACCAAGAAAGGACAAAGTTATTGGATTGGTTGTAATTCTCTAATGCGACATGCAAAGGGCAGCTTTCAAACAGTGCCGTGCAGTAAAACCCACTGTGTAGAAAGAAAGAGTATCCCATAATCCTGTACTGACATTCAAGGCTATGTATTATTAGCATAGCAATGCAAGTGTTGCTGTATGCCTGTTAATTATCATGCAGACAACAACCCCCAGAGTTGATCAGTTGTGCAGAAAAAAAGCTCAATTTTCCACACAAAGTAACATGATCCAATCAGTGCTGATATGACTCTCACCTCTCCTCAAGCGAGGCTTGAGATGCCGGTGAATCGGAGGCGGTGCGAAATCTCCAGGTTGACACACGAGCGGGCTCAGAGTCGTGGAGGACTCAGCACTGCAGGTTGCATTTAGGAAAGTGAATGCCCTCGGGCTCATGGGGATGTAACCATCACATTCAGCGGTGGTAACAGACGGAGAAGGGGAAGCCATGGGGACATATGACTCATCCTGGAAGCTTTGAACTCGTACGGTACTTAAACAAGGCTGTTGAAGGGCAAAGCATCTTGAGATCAGAAGTGCACTGTATTGTCATTTTGGTGTATTTGTAGCTTTTTTAACTATTCTGATGTTTATGTTTTTATTTGAAGAAAAAGGAGGCTACCACTTGGGGCGCTGAAGTTGTAAACTTTCAAACCAAACAGTTGACTTTAAAGGCATAATTCAACAGATAGCTGGTTAGCTTAGCTCAACTACTGGAGACAGGGGGAAGCAGCTAGCCTAGCTTTGTCCAACTGTAACAAAATGTGCCTACCAGCACATCTAAAATTCACTAATTAGCATATTATATCTCATTTGTTTAATCTCGTAAATTGTTGAGGTTATGTATTGGACTATTTCTTTGCTAGGTACAGTGACTTCCTGGAATCTTATCTTCAACATTAGGTTGCCAGGAAACCTGTGAGGACCCTGGTAGCCCATGGTAGGCTAAGCTAACTAGCTCCCGCTGTAGCGTTAGCCCCAGCAGAAACTTGAAGAAGTCACTGTGTCTGTTTTCCAGATTAAACGACTGCAATATTTTATCCAGTCTTTGTGCTAAACTAAGCTAATCAACTGCTTGCTATAGTTTCATATTTATGGCTCAGACTTGAGAGTGGTATCAGTCTCAAACTACTCCTTTAGCACGAGACTTTTGTCAGGCCAGATCTTGTAAAAATGTTATTCTACTGTCGATGATTCCCTTACCAAATTAAGACTCTGCCTCCTGTTCCTCATCGATCGACTATCAGCATCTCCTAAAAAAGAAGAACGACATTAGTTTACATTCTCGTCATTACAATCAGATATTGTTGACATTAATCCGTATGCTGCACCATCATAATAGCTCCAGGATTATGGCTGATTGTGTTGGCCACAGTTTTTGTGTTTTGTGAGACTGCTCTCCTGTCGAGGACGTACCTATTCTGAAATGGTCCAGGCCTGACAAAGAGGTCCTCCTGGGAAATAATGCAGCGTGGTTTGAGAAATGCCGCGCGCTCATTGGTCTCGGCTTGTGAGCGCTTTCATCACTTTTCTGCTCTGATGGGTGATTGGGCTTGGGCGGCAGCGGGGGAGGCGTCTGTCTGTCACTCGTCGCCTCAAGCGATGCAGAGGAATAAAGTTTGTCAAACTGGAAGACACTTGTGGCACAGTGATGTAGTGGAGAGGAGGAGGATGACGGCAAGGCCATGGAGGCGCATGGAGCGCTGAGGGGAGGGTTACTCAACCTCCCATGCAGGAAAAGAGATGGGCTGGGGCTGGGATGAGAGATGGATGATGAAGAGGAGTCGGTGTAAAGAGGTGAGGGGACAATGTCCTTGACAGCCTCGTCCGATGACTTCTGCTCCAGAGAGATCTCAGAGTTTGAAAAGCTGTCATGTCTATGAGTGCGGGGAAAAAAAATCAGAACGGATTTGTTAAATATGAACCATCAGCACCATTTTCCTCTTGTGTCAAAGGTTTTTCAGACTGTACATACCGACTGGTGCTTATACTCCCCGTCTCACACTGTGTGAGTAAGAGGTAGTCAGGTGACGGCTGAAGGGAGGTGGGGGTTTGGGGAAAGCCTTCTTCTGAGCTCTCTGTCGGGAACAAGCAGGGAGGGACAGAGAGCATGACATTTGGGAAATGTTGCAAGCAATAATGAGTGATCAGCAAACTGCATCATAAAGTGTGCTGACCATACACACACACACACACAGGTTTCTACCAGCCTGTCCTCACATTTGCAGCCATGTTGAAAGTAGACACATGTGAGTCCTGTCCCCTCTTTTGTTTATATATTCTTCAGTCTTTTAGTCAGACTGGCCTTCGTTCAGAATTTTATCTCAGTCCATTTCACTCAAGGCCGCAGAGCCAAGCCTTTCCCTGCAGAGCCACGTGGGGCGAAAAATCAAAAGTTTTTGCGTGTTCTCATGAAACATTTGGCACCCTTAAAAGATGTTTGTGCACGCTCGTCAGTGCAGAACAACCTTTTATATTAATGTTAAAGTTATGAGGTGCCATCGCACAGAACACTTTAGAGATCCAGGCAGGATCTACCGCCATCCTACATCACCAGAAAACCCTTAATGGAGGCAGCATAGCATCATTCTGAAATTCTACACGAACTACAGCAACAAAACTGTATCAGTGTTTACTGTGTGGACTGTATAGACTGTTTGCACTATAATCGATTGCTTGTGTATGTTGGTCTGAGAGTATAATGTGATTTACTTTGACATGCAGGGCAACACATCAGCAGCTGCTGTTGCTTTATCTCCTTCACACAGATGACAGCGTACCAACAGACGTTTGTGAGGAGACCCTGAGTCTCCTCACAAAAAACAATGGTCACAGGCCAGTTAACCACAGTGAAGGCAGGACTTAATGATACACAAAAAATCAGCTCACAAAGGACGACATTTAATCCTGCGCAGCCCTAAAGCGCGCTCAGGGAAGTGGTACAGAACGCGCATTATTTACAGTGTATCTGTTCATTTGAATGTGACCTCGGCTCCCCGGTCCCTTGCTGATCTGCAGTTATCTCCTCTTCTACAGCTGCAACTTAAGGCTGCGTGACAGGCAAGGAGCTGCAACAACATCTTGAAGTGAAACGTCTTCTGCACACAACAGTCTGATTTATGATCAAATATGAGGTCATGTTTTGTCTTCCAGGCATTGAAGGCTGTACATTGCTTGACTGGATCACTCATCTAAACTCATTTCCAGTCCAGGAGAGTTGTGTGAAGGATTGTAGTCTCAACTGAGGCCACGTTGACTTGCAGCTGCTGCTGCTGCTGCCTTAGAGAGAAGACCAGATATGATTTGTATCAAATGGTTTTAACCACAATGTCATGACGTGACATGACGTGCGTGTGGGTTTAGGAGCTCAGTTATAGAGAAATGTGTCTGCCTAAAAACAACCTGCTGTGTGGCAACACGCTGTTAAAACTGTTTTAGACATTTTCAGCTGATTCAGTGTTGATGAAGTTTGCTGGCATGGATCATTCAGATAGATCGCAGTTTACTTTTTCAAATCTTTTCAAAGCTTTTCCCCTTAAATATTCCCTTGGGTGTTTTCAAATTTAAAAAAAAAAAAAACAGCCCACACTATACTACTTCATTGAAAATCATACAAAATACTCCAACCTAGGACACTGTGGAGATATTCTACATGGTTTGTGCCTCATTTTATACCAAATAAAATGAGAAAATTAAGCAGCACAACATGAGAATGTAGTAATCAACACACCGTGGGTACAGCAGATTTACACGTAAATTGTCAGTAAACCAGACCTGCACGCTGCTGATCTGTTACCGAAATCCTCACCACACCAAACTGTTTGTTCTGACCTCATTCAAAAGTTGATTTTCTGTTCGCTGCTTCCTGTGTGGGGACACGTGACATCAATGTGTTCTGGACCAGCAGGGTGAATCTACTGGATAGCAGCTAGTGAAAAGGATCCTTTCGTTTTGTTCCATTTTCTTTGTGATTTTCAGAAAGGCGGGTATGTTTTAACCTGATGGTTTGTTGCACAGAACCACCTGGGAAGCCATGCAGTTTGGAAAAGGGCAGGCACTTTCAAAAAAAAGACACGGCGGCTGATTGGATGAACCATCTGTCTATCGCCATCAATCGCGGGCTAATTTCAACAAATAAGATCAACAAACCATATGACTTAGTAGGAGAGCGAAACTTAGTAGGAGAGAAAGGCGAAAACGTCTTTTCCCTCAAGAAAAGCCTTCAGTTCTGTTCCTTGCTCTGCTTTCTATGAAGAAATACTCTCCTGTTCTGATAGAACAACCTACTTAGAAGCCGCCATGTTGTTTTTTGAATGAAAGCAACCCCCGCCTGAAGCTGGCGGTCGATCCTCGTAGGGCCCTGATTGGTCCAAATCCACTGTGGATTCTCGGCTTGCGATGTTCTCGCGTGAATCCATTTGCCTCGCAAGCCCAGGTATATTTCAGAACTGAAATTCTCACCAGGTGCAGCTTTAGCATGACTCCACTTCAATCTGAACAGGATTAAATCTCTCTGCGTATTTACCTGCATCCTCCAGGCTCCCGAACTGGCAAATCTGACTGATGCTGTTGATCCAGCTGTTCATCTCCTCCTCCGTTTTGGCCACCAGGTAAAAAACGCGGGACGAAGTCTTCACCACAAACAGGTGCTTCCCATGGAAGTCCCGCTTGACCCTGAGTTGCCCGTTCAACATTTCCACCTCGCACTCTTTCAGGTCGATGATGCGGATTGGCTTTTTGGAGTTCTTACTCTGATAGTACTCCAGCACATCGGGGTTACCGCTCATGCGACCTCTCCGCAGCACAAACCAGCGTTTCCTCCACGCCTGCAGGAGAGAGGAGCAAACAGTTCTTTTAAGTTTGAACTTGATCCTCACACTGTAACATCATTCACAGTACTGCATAATTCTAACAGCAGCGTCCCCCTTTGCCCTTCCACCACTGTTTTATTAGTCATGACCAGTCATGGGAATTAGATCACAGCTCCTGCTCACAACAGCTAACTTAGCAACTTTAAACTCCATTTTTTTGCTTTTGATATGGTCAGTAAGCGGAACCTCGGCTCAAATTTCCCAGAAGTACAGAGAAGAGGAAGTTCACTGTATTTAGCAGAAAATGTCTAACACAACGAAAGAGGTATTTATACAGTATTTGGTCACTACTTTTTACTGAGCACTTACTGAAAGCTTAAAACTGAAACTGTTAACATGTATTTATAACTCTTTGCAAGATCTGCTTGAAATATGCTACACCTGAGCCCTCCCTGCATAAAGTCTGCCCGGTCATGTGGGTGTCATATTTCATATTTTGACTTGAGAAGAATCGTAATGCTACAGATGTTGACAACATGTTCACACTTGGTTTTGTGGCTTTGTGCGCACTGTGAGAGTGAAGCCTCTCCTGATGTTTCTGTGGTGTGACAGTTTTTTTGCATGTGGGTAATCTGCCTCTGCTCAACTCAGTTGGCAATTTTTGTGTTTATACCAGGAAATGGTTAGGCGCACCACACGTACTGCCAATAACACTGCCACATTTAAGAGGAAACCGTAACTAGACAGATGGCAATATGCTCCCATAGATATTTTTAATTTGGAGAGTTTGCGCTGAAGTTATACAAATCGGTTTGTATACCCAGATCTGATCCAGCATCTAACAGACACACACACAGCTCTCAGACAGAAGTCGTTTTCACAACAGATGTTCTGAATTGTCATAGTAGGAAAAGCAGGTGTTACTAACAATGAGTCCGTCCCAGTGTGACACTGTGACAGTGAGCCGACATTCATACCACACCAGCATCCTGAAACTGAAGCAGCTAAATGGAATCCAGCCATCATTCCTTTTTTTTTTATTTACACCTGTGCCTTTCCTGCTGTAACGAGTCAAAAGGCTTTTGGCGAGAAAGGCCGATGTATGTACGGGTTGAGGTGCTCACAGAAGTCTGAACATTTCAGCATCAGCAGTGCCTAGTGTGAAATATTAGATGTGTATACATCGTGTCTCTCGTCTGTTCCACGTCAGAAAGGATTTGGTCTGAACAAGGTGTAAAACTAAGGAGCTGCAACCAAATTCAGCAACACAACAAACACTGTGAACACCCCCACAGCACTATACAATAAAGTCTGTAGATTTCCATTTAATCTGATAACACCATAAACCAAGAAACATAAAGATTACCTACATTTCCATAATAGTGTGTTCCTGTACTTGACATTTGAATAATAGGGCAGATAGTGTCCCCGCCCTTACGTGCAGTCAGAAAAACATTTGCTTTGTTACTTGGCATCAACAGGATTTGCATAGTGTGCTAAAATAAGTTTCTATTTCCCGCCCCGACCCCATCAATGCACACCTCCACCCATCCTTTCCCTGCACTGGTGTTGACAAATGGCCCTCCTCCTCCACCTCCTCCTCCATTCGAACAGAGGAAGTGCAAACAGCCATCATAAAGCTGGACTATTTCTGCTTGCCACTCAAGTCCGAAGTGTCTGACTGCCTGTGACATTACTTCCCATGTTTCACAATACACACGCTCATCACACAAACACAACACACACAGAGCAGAGCGAGTGGCCAGCCCAGCGTTATCACATGACCCCAACAACCACAAAACAGCGAAGGCTGTATGCTGCTCATGTAGGCAATTACATTTACTTGCTGCAGGAATAAATTCCACATCTGTGTCAAGCACATCTGCAGTTTGTCACACGTTATATTTGTCATAAAACGTTATCATTACAACCATAAAGTGCATCCCCAAGCCAAAACACAACAGCAAGGCGTGATTATAGAGATCAGGAAGACGACAGAAAGGAGATTGAATGACAGCTCAATTTAAGGAAAGCAGACAAACCATGGTGTGCCTCCAAATCATCACTCCACACTGTAACACAGACACACACACACACACACACACACAAGGCTCAGCAGCACAACCTGGCATTCCTACTGCTGCCAGAGGACATAAACAAGCGCCCGGTGTGTACTCCTACTCACAAATCTCTTCAGTTTCTTCTCCGGGGGGGATTTAATAAGCCAGCCGGCGCAGACCACATCCCCAGCACTCATCTTGACTGCAGAGCGTGTCGTCCTCGCGGCTGCGGCGGCTGCTGCTGCTGCTGTGAAACTGAGAGCACTGCGAAGCATATCCTGTGTTCTGGTATTCAGCCTAGCCACTCCAAAAGGAGGAAGTCAAGAAATTGATCACACTGAGAGAGAGAGAGAGAGAGGGAGAGAGAGGGAGAGAGAGAGAGGGAGAGAGAGAATTATGTATTTGTTTTCTCAAGTGCTTGTGGTAAGTGGGTAGAGCTGTTGGCCTGTGGGGGTTTTAAAGGAGAAAAATACTACACATTATGAGCTCTGACAGGTTTGAGTTGCGTTGACCGGTAACATACAGCAGCTGGGTCACATGTTAAAATCTTATGGTTCATGTTTGATATGATGAACTGAGTCCATTTTGCTGTTTTAGTGTTGTTCATTTGTTTGTGAGTCTAATGTGTTTTCTGAACCCTACAGACACCAGAAGTGGTTTTAACGGCGGATAACTGATGAAAACATGGACCTGCTGCCCTTCCTTGCTGCTTAATAATAAACTAAGGCCTTGGTGGTCTTGGTGCAGACATAATATTAGTAATGGTGGTGGTGCCAGAACAATCTATCAGTTTGCTTTTCCTCCAGTGCTCAGCCCTTGACAAAAGATGATAACATAAAATTAAAGGCTAATGGACAATGTACAGATAAGGTCTCCAAAGTAAAATATCTTAAATTTGAGAACATGTTAAAAAGGTTGCAAAAGCAAACATACATACATTTAAACTCCTCTGAGACTGTTTTCGACTTTATGCTGCAAACAGTTTTATGCATTCCAAGAACTTTTCACATTTAAGCTATTATGTAACTTGTTAGTCACAAGTAGCTTCCCCAACAAACAAGCCTCTTGATGATATGTAACCATGCGATTAAAATTTTGCATAGAACGCAGATAAAATGCCAGCAATGCCGTATTTGTGATCGTTTCTTTCAGTTTTCTAGCATTAAACTTAACGATAAATAAACAGGCTCCTAAGGTGCTCAGTGACATGGTGGTCACTCCCAGGGTTTCTGGCTCAGTAACTGGGCATCTCTGAGGGACTGTAAGGTTGAGTTTTATCGTATCATTGTTTATGTTTTCTAGATATTTTCTACTTGGATTTAGTGGATTCATATAAAGGCCAATGTGAGAACGGGCATTGCAGACTATTTTAGGCTACAAATTTATATGGCATTGGTGCAGTGCCCATAAAAAACAGACATCAAATAAAAAATGAGTTGTAGTGGCCGGAGTAGTAAAATAGTAGTAGTGTTGGAATAGTAATAGTCACAATAATACTATTGTTGGTAGTAGCAGCAGTACTTGCAGTGGAAAGGTACAGTTATATTAACATTAGGCTGTTAACTTACTCAAATACATTAAAAAGTTAACTTCTCTTGCCGGTAATCAGGCCACCAGCCATTGACATCTCATCATCACCATTTCAGATTTCCCCTCAGAAGGGAAGTGCATAGATCCTCATTGTCATTTCCAATCATGCTTAATCTACTACCTTACTATTAACAGTTTTCGACAGACAAAGACAGACCACTTTTAAGTCTGTTGCAGAAGACAACACTATAAACTTTCCGGATTAACTGTCTTCAGTTAATTGAAGTCAATTAATAAACACTTTAATCAGACTGAATCTCATCGATGTTCAAATTTGTCGAGTGACCACCAGAGGGCGACATGATGTCGTAGTTAATGACGGCGTCTAGTCTGTCACTGGGCAAAATTTCATGTTCCCAAATCATGACTCAGTGAAAACCAAAAGAAGATTTGCGTACATAACTGACGTTACACCTGCACACATTAGCCTACATTTACATAGCATTACAGTGCATTAAATTAATAATGTCTTCGTTTACTTTAAACACAAATCTATGGACACTGTAAATCATATGAAAAAAAAAAACATTTGAACAATTTATTATGAGGTCCATTTTGTGTCAAAATTAAGTCTGACTGTAACCTCTTTTTTTTGTCTTGTTCTATTTTTATCTCATGCGTTTTGTATGGCAGATGTTTAGTAAACCAGTTTTATTGTTCGTATTATTATTTTGTCGTATGTTTTGTATGAATTCACACGTTCTTTTGGATAATTTTTTTCTCTATTACCTGCCTCCTATTTCGTCTCAGTTTCTTCTGTTAAAACTACCTGGTTAACTTTTCTGTACTGAGTCACTGTGTGGTTAACTGTCCACTGCGGCTGCATTTCATGAGAACCAACGTCAGTACCGGAGCCGGGTTTACGGTTACCAAAGAGCCTTGAGGAATAGAGCTCGAAACAGCTGCGACTCGTCGTAACAGCATTATTTAAAGAGCTTTAATCTGAAATTACATAAACGTTAATTCTGTAGCCGTTGAGTATAAGATTGCTCAAATACTATGAACCGCCATAGCACAAAAATAGCGACAAAAACAATGTCCAGACGGAACTCATGTTCAATATCGTCTAATGGTTCAGCACTGTAGCTGACATAATGGGCGACGCCATCTTTCTTCCAGAGGCGTTATCCTACATAGTTTTGTAGTGGCGACCAATCTCACGCGTTCAAAGAGTCTTTGCCATTACCCATGATCCCCCTGAAACGTATGACCTGCCTCTGGCCTTGGTGTGTGGCGCGGTGCTGCTAGTTGTCAGTGTAAGCTGGCTCTAACGCTTTGGTTAGCTAACACAAGCTAGTGTTCCTGTCCGACTAGTCGGCTAGTAAACTGGGAACCGTTACGGCGGAGCTGAGCCACGATGCTGACATGTAGAACTGTATGGAAAAAGCTTGCACCTCTTGCCAGGGCTTCATCAACTGTGTGCCGGCAGAATGTGAGAAGAGCAGGTAAGTAAATACTAATAGTAACTTGCTCTCTCCTGGTTAGCTGTCCTCAATTCAAACATTTCCAGAAGTATGAAATTACACACGGTCGACAGTTTCTTAAACAAGATAGGTTAACTTCTGGTAGCTTAGTTGAAGTATTCTGACCTTCGTTTTGCTGTTACAAAGCTAACGTCAACTGGGCTAATTAGCAAATGGTAAGCAGAAGTGGGTGACATTTCGACAACTAGCTAACTTAAACCACATTGCCTCCAGATGGTTGTAAGTTAGCTCTTGCCAGAAAGCAACGCGAGTGAATGAAAAGTAAACTGTCACTCATGTTTGAGACGTGCTCGTGCTGGTCTGCAGTCTGGTTATAACACATGTCACAGATGTTACACCATATTCTGTCACCAGGCAAGATTTTGCCATGCTTACATAGGCCGACATTTTTTTTTTGATAACTGGGTTTTTTCATCCTATTGTGACCTTGAGTGTACTATGACGAAAAAAGTAGGCAGTGAGGAGTTATTAGAGGAAAGTAGTTCATGAGAGAGGTCGATCATAATGAGGATCCAAGCCTCAAGACCCAACCCAAGTTGTGTGTGCGTGCTTTCTTTAACGTAACCTCAATAACAAGTGCAAGGTTTGTTGTGCAATAGGAGAAAAGTGTGCCAGTCCCTTCATTTTGGGCAATGCCAAGTCAAAGCTAATGCTGAAATGTAGACATGTAATGTTACTTTGGATGTCAGCTCGACATGTCTACATTGAGATCTTGTAATGAGACATGTTTTCATTGTCAGCATCCACAGGTATGTTCTGCGGAATAATCATACAGCTCGCAACATTTACAAAAAATACTTTCAACTTTTAGAAATTGCTAATCTGCAATTCTTTCTCAACAATCACTTGGTTACTTGTCTGCAGATTTCACATTTTGACCAAGGTAGCAACTCTGCTCCTTGAGCTGTCACATTAATGTAGAAGCACTTTCATAGTTTACAGCTTGGTAGCCTGATTAGGTTGTCGTGGTTGTACTGTTGTTGTTTTTTCTTTCACACATTAACTCCAGACACCTTTCCACATGCTTTTAACTGTAGAAAAGATGGCCAAATGGCAGTGTTATTGACTGAACATTTAATATGATATGATAATGTCATTTAATTAAGTGCTGTAGTTGGTCAGACAGCTGCAACTTGATCAGCCATGATGCACCAGCTTTACTGTTTTGCCATATTCCACCATACAGTGAAAATATGTATTAATCAATACATGACACATTTAATCAAAAATCCAAGTTTATTGTATTAGTCGTGTGTATAATACATGTTTGAGATGCACTACCTCTGTTAAGATTACTTTTGTGAGCATTGTCAAGGTTATTAGACTGAAACTGATGCACTTTTGACTAATCAAATTATTTATTGTGTGTCATTGTTTTCAGGGTTAACCAATGGCAGAATACCAGCACAAACACCTGCAGCTCACATGTCCACCGGGCCGACGGGGGGAGGTGGCGACAATCACCTGTACGTCCTTCTGGTTGGAACAGTGGCCCTCGGTGGTGGAGTATATGTGAGTTAGCTTAGTCTGTCATAACATGCAGTACATGCATTGAAAATGATAAATGATCAGTTGGAAATCAGTGTATATAATGGTTTATTTTATCACTTGTTTGTTTGATGGGTTTCATCCAGCATTGGCAGAATAGTTGACCTGGTTGCAAGTAAATTTTGAACTTTTTTTATGTCACAGATGTACCAAACTCTCAAAGGAGACCAAAAGAGATATCAGGCGCGTATTGATGAAATTGCATCCAGACAACAGAAACCCACCACAGAAGACCAGGCCACACCCATCCAATCAGAGCCTCCTGGTGAGTAAGCTTCCAAAGTGTCTAAAGATATTTCTGTCAGAGCCATAGCATTCTAGTGTTATACTATTTCATTTATGACGAATAAAAAAATTCACTGCTTTGATTGTTTTCTTTCTTTTAGCTGTGGAAGCCGCTGACACAGAGGGTGAGTGATTTCTCTTTCATGTCTGAGTAGACAACATTTATAGATCCACTTCTATCAAAAACTAAATAGGTAGTAAAGCTTAACTATGTGTGTTACTCTTTTGACTGACAGATTTTTGTTTTTAAATGATTAAAGGTTCAAGGTTATTTGGTGAAAGTCTAGGCTTGGAATTAGCTGACTCTGCACTGCCTGGTTCAGCTTCCTCTTTATTGCCCTGTAAGCAACAGATTTTGAGACTGCAAAACAAACTACAATTAAAACTGTATGTAAATTAGTAGTGGATTGATTTAAATGACTTTTAACCCTGTTCTCTTTCTGATTTGTAAAGCATCTGAATGTAACATGACACAGAAGAAATGATGTTGACTGTCTAAGATGATCATTTCATATCTAATGTTTGATAATTCTGCTCATTTCTCTTTCAGCCGTCCCTCAGCCAGAACCTCAGGCAGCACCTTCACCAGAGGAGCCAAGCCCTCCGGCCCCAGATGCTGAAGTGGTGGCCCCCAGTGAAACAACTGAACCGCCTGCAGGTTGTCTGCATACTTTTCTCTACCCATACGTGCATGTGAAACATGTGCCTCCTGTATAAATGTTATGTCTGAACCACAAAGTAGTAGAAAAAGCGTGCTAGATGTGGAATAATGTGTACTATTACACTTTGTACACCTATACTTTGAAGAGAAAATGGCGACACCAACTGGTGAAGTCAGGTTACTGCAGAAAGATCAGGCTGTAAAACACACCTGTCTTTTCACTCCTCTTTATGCCCTGCTCAGAATTTTCCCACATTATGAATTTGTTAAAAATACAATGTAATGGTGATGACATGCTTTACACAAGAGGCCCCCTTGATCTTTTAAACGTGTGTTGTCTTGTCTATGTGAGTACTGTCTATATCCAGAGGGTGAAAAGGTAACTGCATGTACTGTGACGTTGCCTTTCTCTTGCATATGTTTATTTTTCCCGTGTTTAGTTATGCATGTGTCACACTCAGTGTGTTCTGTTGTGTTTCCTTTTGTTTGTGTCCTCTAACCTTGTAAATGAGCCCTTTATGGTTTCAGTACGACTTTGGAGACTCACCTCCGTTCTGAACTGTAAATATTTCTGTTTTTGTGGGACACAGTTGTCAGAGTTCTCAGTATTTTCTACTAATATTTTGACTCTATTCTGCTTTGTTGTCTTGATTGTGATATGAATTGGAACTCTTCCGGTCTGACATTTTCTCTGAATGTGTTATACTTTGTGAAACTTTGTCCTGGGATAGTGCTTAAAAAGTTTATACTGTTACCTGTAATGTGATAATATTCTTAATTGGAAGATGTCTTGTGGATTACATTTTTTACATTTCTTTTAAGTTGTTTTCTTTTCTCATGCTGTGTTTAAGATCTAAACAGGCAGCTTCTGGTTGCTATTGTGTTAGTGTGCATGCCCTGCAGAATGTGCCCAGGTTATAGCTGAAGAAATGCATGCATCCTGATGGTAAATTATCTTGTAAAGAACTAATTCTTAACCCATGCTATGGATTGCCCTTAACAGCAGATGAGCCAGTGGTAGAAGCACCTCCAGAAGAGGCAGCAGAACCACCTGCTGCTCCTGTAGTTGAGGAGGAGGGTAAGATTTGAGAGGAAAAGATACTTTGATCTAATTACTGTACTCACTCTATTGGAAAATGCAGGCCTTTTCCATCTGATACGTACTACAGCTCAATTAAAGATGGACTTCACATATTAGCTGTAGTGCACATTAGATTATTGTGTAACTTTGCCACTATACTAGCAGAACCATCACCCCCAGCTGAGCCATGCCCAGCTGAGCTCACAGAGCCGCCCCCTGCACCCGTTGTGGAGAGTGGTAAGCACTCAGTCAGACCCGTGCATGGAACCAGTGATGCACATTTGCAACACATGCAGGTTTATTTTGTCTTAACTGGTTCATGCTCCGGTTATACTAACAGAGCCTACAGCGGCAGCAGAAAGCCCTGCAGCAGAGCCAGCCGAGCCTCAGCCTGAAGTTGTGGCAGAGAGTGGTAAGACCATAGTCTAGCCTCGGCTGGAGCGGGGAAGCGGGCAAACACAACACTGATGCTTTTTTTCCCCCCATTTTGATAATGTTAATGTTAATTTCAAACACCTTTTTTTCCCTATTTATGTTTTTAACCTTTTTCCTCATTACAGCTTTTCTCCTACCTGTTCTTGTCTATTTCACATTGGGTTCTTGTAATGATAATGGTTAATCTCACTCACATGATAAATGGAATTTCTTTTTCCATGTACTCCTTTCAGCAGGTATATTTGTATAAGTCATGGGTACTGATGAGCATCCAAGATCATGCACTGACTATGTCTCTCTTGTGCTTCTGCTTTTTGCATCTCTCTCTCTCTGTCCCTCTCTCCTCTCTCTCTCTCTCTCTCTCTCTCTCTCTGTCCTTCTCTTCTCTCTCTCTCTCTCTCTGTCCCTCTCTCCTCTCTCTCTCTCTCTCTCTCTCTCTGTCCTTCTCTTCTCTCTCTCTCTCTCTCTGTCCCTCTCTTCTCTCTCTCTCTCTCTCTGTCTCTCTCTCTCTCTCTCTCATATGCTTGCTGTCACTCTGCCATACAAACTCCAGGAGTGGACTCCACACCTGCTTCTCTCAAGGTCCCCTCACACATCCCGTACCTCCTTATTGGTGGAGGCACCGCCTCCTTTGCTGCTGCCCGCTCTATTCGAGCCAGAGACCCCGGTGCCAGGGTCAGTCCGGCCTCTGTTTACACAATTAAAGCCAAGCTCAGAATCAGTTAATCATCCACCTCATCCGTACCTCAGTTTATCTGCTAGCTTTGTGGTTTTCCTCTTGTACTGTATCAGTTGAGTGACACTACCTATCTTAATGCTTTTTAAAATGTCTGCTACCAGGTATTGATAGTGACTGACGAGCCAGACCTTCCATATATGCGACCACCTCTTTCTAAGGAACTGTGGTTCTCTGATGACCCCAGTGTGACAGAAACTCTGCGTTTCAAACAGTGGAATGGAAAGGAAAGAAGGTGTGTTCGTGTTTCCTTCATTTTGCTCTTGGTTTCTTTAACGTTATTGCCTTGAAGTCTTTGCTTGTCCCACTGTGACTCTGTTGCTCTGTCTCAACATCTGTCTCTCTCTCTGCTGTGATAAGTGCTCATTCCAGTGGTGTCAGTTAGACCCTTTGCTTTCATTACAAATTCAGAGTTTCTGTGCATGGCATCAATGTTCATGTTTACTATCAACACATACCAAACCAGGAAAGACCCTTTAATGATTGTATTTATTTGGCAGTATCTACTTCCAGCCAGGATCATTCTACATCACTCCAGAAGAACTGAACACTGCAGAAAATGGGGGAGTGGGGGTTCTCACTAGCAAAAGGGTCGGTTTATATTTGTTTTCCTTTGAACACTCATTTTGACATTACAGTGTGCTGACTTCATGATTATGTACAGTACAGTACAGTATGTAGTAGTTGGATAAATGACTCATGTGTGTAATGTTACTTTTGACTATACTGAATGAGTTTAATGACAACAAGTACTCAACTGATTTCAGGTGGTTCACATGGATGTCAGAGGCAACAAAGTGAAACTGGATGATGATACAGAGATTTCCTATGACAAGTGTTTGATTGCTACAGGTAAGCCACTTTGAAAATGCGTTTATGACCACATGTGGCTTAAACCTGGTGGAAGCTAATTTGAGCTGCTCTCTTCAGGCGGAGTGCCAAGAAATCTGCAGGTCATCGAAAGAGCAGGAGAGGAGGTGATGCTGAAGACAACTTTGTTCCGCAAGGTCAGTGTTCAGCCACAAGGGGGCGATAGCTTTGTTTCAGATGGCACCAAGCTACAAAACGACATATTTTGGTCTGTGACAGTAATAGTAAAGTTATGATGTGATGGAAATATAAAGATAGTTATCTGGAAGTGTTGGATGACAAGAAACACTCTGAATGTCAATTCTACCAGTCTTGAATAACTCAGTGAGCAAAATATTAAAACCTTAGTTTTATCTAGAAAATGATGAGTTCAATCATTCTGAAACCTGATGTCACACATATATTTAACGGGATATAAAATAATTTCAGGGATGAAAACCACAGGAAATGCAGACGGATTGCTCAGTAACTCCAGTGGTATTAAGGGGGCTACAGTGCCCACTGTTTATTATGATATTACAATTTAAATAAGTTTTCTTGCAATCCATATAGTCCTGTCAGAGGTGCACACACACGTTAACACATTTCTTTTAAGGCCATTTTAATGCGTTTAAAATAACTGACATACCACTACCAAAACAAAACGAGTGAATTTATTGTATGATTTGTTCTCCCTCACAGATCGAGGACTTCAGATCATTGGATAAGGTCTCCAGAAACATCAAGTCCATCACAATCATTGGAGGCGGCTTCTTGGGCAGCGAGCTGGCCTGTGCCCTCGGCAGGAGATGTAAGACTAATACTACTGAGGCTGAGCAGAATTAATTTGTTTTGAATTTAATCTGTTGCTGGATTGCTCATCCTCTTTCTCTTTTCTCCAGCAAATGAGTCTGGCCTGGAGGTGATTCAGATGTACCCTGAGAAGGGCAACATGGGAAAAGTGCTGCCAGAGTATCTGAGCAATTGGACAACAGAGAAAGTCAAGAAAGGTTAATGGCCATTTTGTATTCTAGCTGTCTGAACTGTCTGTCTGAGCTAAATCTTTTATCTGGTCATTTCTTCTTTTATTAAATGCTCTCCCTTCGGTTTTCTAGAGGGTGTGAAAATCATCTCAGAAGCTTTGGTGAAATCTGTCATCTGCAAAGATGATAAGTTAGAAATCCAGCTGAAGGATGGTCGATTGGTAGGTCCAGGTTTTTTGCACAAGTTCAGAGTAATTCAAGAAATGAATTAGTCACCGATTGTCTTGTGCTTCACCTTGTAGGTGAAAACTGATCACATTGTTGCAGCCGTTGGCCTGGAGCCAAATGTTGATCTTGCTAAGTCAGCAGGTCTGGAGGTGGACTCTGACTTTGGTGGCTATCGGGTCAATGCAGAACTGCAAGCAAGATCCAATATTTGGGTGGTAAGTATAAGGTAGTCGAAGTATTCCAATGACAACAGTCAACAAGATCATGAAGATCTGTTTAGGAAAGATGGAAAAGCACATCACTGCTCTGAATCAGTTGTTTGAAAGTTCATCCTTTCACCAGTATTGTGACAGTTAGGGCCTCCGCTAAAGCATGAAAGAGCATGCATACTTAATTTAGTGAAATTGATCGTTGTTGTAGCAGTTTTGTTGTTCATGATCAGCCCCACGTGTGAATTTGAACCATTTCTTATCTCCTTTCAAAAGCTGACAGCCATGATAAGTGGATTAATTTTCGTGGAATTAATAGTCATTTAGTGACACGATGAACATGTATTTATTTAAACGTGGCGTCTCTTCATCACCCACTGTTCATGAGAGTTAGTAAAAAGCATCAAAGCAACAAATAAAATAAATTGAACAAAATTCACTGTACTTAATTCTGTGCTGAATTTTTGAAGTCACGTAGTCGTCAGGATGAGCCGCATGCAAGGTTTTATATGTACATATGTCTTTCAGCTTTTCAGTTTTATCTTGTATTATACCACCCCCTACTGGCACACTCAGGTCATGATCCAGAAAGAACACATCTCTGTAGACATGTAATCAAACTAATGTAGTTAATAACAACAATAATAATTATAATTAGCATTATTTGTTTGGCAGCTCAAATTGCTTAAGTGCTTAACATAAAAAACACAGACTGAACATAAAAACAGGGATAGAAAATTAATGGAAAATAAAAACTGCATTGCTAATAAACGTAAAATTAAACTTAAGGTGCATAAAAATAGGAATAGAATGCCATAATTCAACTAAATATGATGGAGAATAAAATTCAGTTGATGATTATAGTAAAAAAAAAGTAAATAACAGTTTCTACAACAAATTCTTATCCACATATCCTCAATGCCTTGTGTCTGGATTTAGGCAGGAGATGCTGCGTGTTTCTATGACATCAGGCTGGGCCGCAGGCGAGTGGAGCACCACGATCACGCCGTCGTGAGTGGAAGACTAGCAGGAGAGAACATGACGGGAGCCAACAAACCCTACTGGCATCAGTCGATGTTCTGGTGGGTATTGCAGCACTTCCTATTTCCTGCTAGCGATGCTATCTCAGGGGTCACAAATGCAAACCATTTTGCAAATTAGTGCTGTGGCTGCAAGCAATGAAACCAGCATGAAGAAGAAATGAAGGGAAAGATTTGAGAAAGTGAGATCCAGTCTGAATTGTTGATTGCGTGGGTCCACGTTCATTGAATACATTTAGAAAAGCGGGCACTGGGGCAGAATGTACAATTCTGCAAATGACTCAGATTTAATCCTTTTAGAAGTCAGATGAACATGCATGATTGCTTTGAAGTCTTGAATACCATTAAGTTCTGAAATATTTAAAATGCCTTTAGAGGACATTAGGATAGGAGTTTCCAGCAGAGGGCTGCGAGACATTTTTAAGCCCATCACAAATTTACTAACTCTGTTAAAAACATTACTCATATGATCACAAGGGGACTCTACTTTAATGCAGGAGTATGACCTGCACTACACAGACGAAAGCTGTGACTGCATGCTTTTAGCAGCCGGGCAGCTGTGACACACTGCAACAACATGGGTTCACTGCAGTCAAAAAAAACAAAACAAAACACAGGACCATTAGTCAAACTATCATGGTTTATGCACCAGAACATGTATTCAGATGATGTGTTGATATTCCTATGAATGTGTCTGCAGAATCAGACCACTGGGCCACAGACAGCAAAGATAAAGGACACAGAACACTGAATCATTATTCAGCAGCAGCGTTCAGTTAGTTTATATACAGTTCATCAAGTCTATTTCATATTTAGCTTGTTCAAACATACAAATATCTCTGGTTTCATATTTAATTTTTACTCATGGAAAATTTTCATTTAAAATCAAAGGCCTTTTTGGCCAAATACTGCATTTAAAACACACGTGAACCATTTCAACAACAATTCAAATAAAAGAACAAATAAACTGAGTCTACAGGTTTACGTGTGGCTGCCGGTGTCGTGCAGGTTTAGCAGGGATGCTGACACAGTAACACTGAAAAGTTGCCAAGGGATGAACCATAGGTGTGGGTGCTTCTGAGTGACGCCACATTAAGTGAACAGGCTCTCTGGGCTGAGTGACCACAGCAGGTCATTTGTCAAAGTCAGTTGGCTGTGACATTACTTCAGGTCATCAGCCAGCTTGAAACTCATCAGGTGGCAGTGGGAGGGGGTTGTCACTGGGGTTGACAGCTAAATTTTTAACAAGTGCCCTCTCAGCCCTGTTTGTTTTCTGTATATGTGTGTGTCTAGACTAGACGAGGAGCTGTGTGAGGTACACAAACATATACCCACAGCGTTTAGGAAGCTGTTTTTGACAGCTAAGTTTTCAAATCTAGAAGTTGCTGTACGTCTCCTTGGAGGACAAACTTCAGCAAAACTGTTTTCAACAGAAATCTGCAGAAGATTTTGTTTTTGCTTATAAAATGTAGCTCTTATATATATATATGTAGCTGCAGTGTCAAAATACACTGGCTTAACTACAAAAACATTCTCATTAGAGTGGAAAAAGGCCATTTGTTTGAAATAAAATCTGTTTTTTTTTTTTAAATTGTACAATTCCATGTAGCACTGAAAAGTCTCAGCGCAGGGAAAAGAAATCAATTGAGAGAGAATCATTTTTTTGAATCACATATTATTGTGTGAGCTTTGAATCATATTATTCCCTCAACATCTTTTCCAATTTCACAGGAGTGACCTGGGACCAGATGTAGGCTACGAGGCGATTGGGATTGTTGACAGCAGCCTACCAACAGTAGGAGTGTTTGCCAAAGCCACTGCCAAGGACACGCCTAAAGCTGCCACAGAGAAGTCAGGTAGGAGCATTTACTAGATACAACACTGATTCTAGTAAGGTAGGATGCTGGGTGAGATGTAAATGCAAAAAATGCAATCATTTGCAAACAAAGTGTTTGAGGACCAGGGGTCAGATTTAGTCTTACTTGTTAAATGTGTCACAGGAACTGGGATCCGCTCAGAAAGTGAAACAGAAGATACAGCCACCAGCCCAGTGGCCTCTTCATCACCTGCTCCCGCTATGGTGGAGCACAAAGATGACTATGGAAAAGGAGTCATCTTCTACCTGAGAGACAAAGTGGTGGTGGGCATCATCCTGTGGAACGTGTTCAACAGGATGCCCATCGCAAGGAAGGTATGCGCTGTCACTTAGTAAGAAGTTGGGTCATAGTTGGGATTAAACTGTAAAATTGGTCACTGTAAATTGTTTCTCTCTGTTATTGCAGATTATCAAGGATGGAGAGGAGCACGCAGATCTGAACGAAGTGGCCAAGCTGTTCAACATCCATGAGGATTAAGACGGAGGAGGCTGATGTTCACGGATGGGAGGGGAGTTACGCTTCATGTTAAAACTGAACTTTGACATGGCCACACTCTTGAAGACACAGCTGATCAGACATGCAAAATGGGAGAATTAATGTAAATTATGTCATGTCGCTGAAATATTTTCATATTTGGAATTTCTATCTGCACCTGTTTTGTTGTTGTTTTTTTTTGTCACTGTCTCATCTCCTCATCTTCCACCAAACTCATGTTTGCTCATGTTTTTTAAAATCCTGGTCAAGATGTGATCGTCCCTGTCTGCTATTTCCCACCAGGCTGAAGATGTTGAGCATGGATTATTGTTTTCCACTGTGTGATCAGAGCAACTTGTCGCGAGAGAAGCTGCAATAAAAGCTATTTTTAAATCGGAGTGATCCCATTATTTTCAGTTTCGCTCCCAGATAATAGCACTGATGACAGATGAGTTGACCTGCATTCTGAGCTGTGATGGTTGTTAAAGTCTGTGTGGCTGAGCTCATCTGTCCTGAAGCATTTTAATCAGTGTGCGCTGTGGTAAATTCACTTGGGTACATGTGAACTGCAGTGATTGGACCTTTTTAAATGAAGTGAGTTGATGTTAAAGGTCTGACTGCACTCACTCTGCTTACTGTTCAAATGGCTGTATGAAGGTGCACCAGACAACTACATTTTACTGTGTGTTTAAGTACAATCTAATTAAGAGGAGCCAATGTGCTCTGTGACAAAAACAGTAAAATGAAGCATGGCCTACATATCTCGTCTGTTCAAACATGCAGAAGCATCGCTTCTTTTTCCTACTGTGGGCTTCTCGTTATTAGGAGCGCACTCGTGTTTTCCATTCTCACACATTTCTCATCCTATTTGACACTGTGGGCTGCAGAGCGAAGTGCGGAGCGGCCTCTCAAGTGTGAGGCCCACACGTGCAGCCATAATGTCCCATCGCCTTCTTTGACATTAATTTTACATGAGTAAATGGCTGAACTGCCTCCCCCTCTGTATGGAGGAATAAACATGAGCTTCCACATTTATATGTGAATTTGTCTGGCGATTTGAAGATGAAATAATTAGACCAGAAACGTTGGACAGCTTTGCTAAAGATAGGCTAAATAACCTCTGGATGTGTACTGACACTTAAAGGGACGTGTTACACTTGATTTAATTAGAACTCGATGCCTTCATTCTATTTCCCTTTGCTGTGATTACAAAGAATGCCCATCATTTAAACAGTTCAGTTGATTTAGATGATCAGATCACACATTTACACGATAGGGAGTTACATGCTGATCATATTGCCTTTTTTGCCACACTTTAACAATTTATCACCACAATAAGAAAAAGTGGACAATGTGGAGGATATCAGTGTCATTTAAATTTCTGTGTTTTTATTTTAAAGACAGTAATCTCCATTTATGGCAATGGATGAGAGGTGTTGAAATCCAATAATATTTCATATTTTTTGGTTTTCAAGTATAATAATTACTTGGAGTGCTGTGCAGTTAATCAGCAATGCTCAGTGGTTAAAACAGGGCACCTTCTTAAAAACATGCTTTAATCTTTACAATTTGTATTCTAATAAATTGCGTCTGTTATTTTATTCAAAAATTGTAAATGTAACTTGTTGGAATCCCAAATATTTCTGGTCATTCTGTCATGAAGCGCGCTCTGCTTCGAAGATGCTCCTGTCTCTTTAAATATTCTTGCAGTAATTCCTTGAACATGCATATGGCCATAAAAAAGAGATAAAGCTTGAAGTCATCCACACAAACAGGGGCAGAAAAAAAAAGGACTCTGAATTATACAGCAGCAGCTTCCTGTATTTTACACCTGCAGAGAGGGGAGGGATGTTCAGCTGAGTCCAGAAGACAGAGTCTGTCTGGAGGAGCAACAACAAGTTCCCTGCATGTCTGCTTTTCTTTGCTTTTTCACTTCTTCTCCGCTGGTCGCACATCTGCTGCTTCTGCTCACTCAGGATGCTGTTGCACATCTTTTGTGTGCTGTGGGCTTCACCTGTAATTTTTCTACAAGGCAGGTAAGAGGCAATTTCAAGTTTTAGTATATTAACTCATTTATAGGAGAAATCTGAAAATTGCTATGTGGTTAGCCACTCTAATGTAAATGCATGCTTGTTTGACAGTGTATTTACTGTATTTATAATGTGCATAAGCATTGACAATAAGGCATTGAGATGATGTTTGTGCTCCTTTGACTGAGAGGCATGTCAACATTACTGCTGCCTTAAAGTGGGAAGAATGATGCATGAAATGTTTTGTCATCTATAATAAAAAAAATGTTAAAGTAAGATGCAGGATTTTACCGAACAGACAGAAAAAGTGCTAAATAATTAAGTAAAACACTGTTCCAGCTAAAATGATAAAATAATTAGTATGAATTAAGAGCAAACTTTTCCTGAGGGCAAATTCGAGGTATTAAATATTCAGTTAAGAACAAAAAAAAAAAAAAAAAAAAAATCAGTCCATGCAGAGTTGGTTGTCCCGTCACCTGGCAGGTCTGTGCTCTGTAAGGAGATGAAGTACCCCAGCAGGGCGACCAAGCCCCCCTCTCCGTCCGACTTTCTGGACAAACTGATGGGACGCACATCTGGCTATGACGCTCGCATCAGACCAAACTTCAAAGGTAACATACAGTGGCGTGCTGTGGGAGGGCCTCCTCTGTCAGGACAGGTGTGAGAAAGCGCGCTTCTCATTTTGCATAACAATCCGGGCAGCGAAGTAGCACAAATCATTCACAGATGGGCGAGAAGTGAGAGGCGCTGCGGGCTGAGATGTTCTCACACAGGAGTCTTGGTTTTTTCTTCCTTTTTGTGTCATGTGTTGTTACTGATTTCATGCTGACCCACAGCCTTAGGTTACGATATTTTTACATCAGACTTCTCTTTCACAGTTTTCTTTCTCGTCAGAAATGTGCAGTTAACCCTCGTGTGTTACCCCACAGGCCTTTTTCAAGCCAGTCTTGATCTCTTGTTTTGAGTGAAGCCAGCAGATTCTCTCTGACATACTTCCCCCTCAGTCCCTGGGGTCACATTTCATATATATTTCATACTTGCTCCACATCTTTGTCGGTGCATGCTGGGTAAATCCCGGCTGATTATCTATATATACACTAATGTAACCAAAGGAGAATCAATAAATTATTGCCTCTTAGGGAATGAGCCGCTGAAATATTTAAAGTTTCAGTGGTCGACAGATGGACTACACTAATGGGAGCGTACTGGAAATGACAACACGATTTCATGCTGGTTATCTCGGATAAGTCTATTTATCAGGACACGGCGCGGCACGTTATGAAAAGAACAAGCAGATGTTATTTCCAACGCTCTGCTCTCTACCGCCCTCAATACTTCATGCGCTCTCCTCAGAAAACATCATCAGTGGTATTTGAGAAACCAGTGTGACTGTGATGTGTGATGACACTCTGCTTCCGTCAGGTCCTCCCGTCAATGTCACCTGTAACATCTTCATCAACAGCTTCGGCTCCATCACTGAAACGACTATGGTGAGAGTTTTCTTTGTATCCCTCAGTGCTCACACGTTACTTGGATGATAGGAAAGCTGCGATCTGCTGGAAGAAGCAGCAGATAAGCATGAGAGCGTCTGATTTTACCATCTGATTGTTGGACTATAAATACAGTGTTAACAAAACCCTTTGACTATTCGTCTTCACTGCAGCAAGTGCATGAGAACAAAGATTTCAGCAGTAAATGTAACTACAAGTGGCAATTCTGGTCGTTGGGCCAGCATGTATTATGATTACCTTAAAGATATTAAGTTTAGCAGCACAGTGCTATAATATGGACCTTTGCAAAGTCAATGTTTTACACTTCATTTCAGCATTTCACTCCTACACCTGTATCACTGCACCTGGTCCTCCACTATCAGGGTTTACATGAAGAAGACTTGTTGATTTCTCACATAGCTGCTGCCTGCACCACCACTACGCTTCTGACTTACTGTACAGGACGGTCGTAGCAAGGGAAAGTGAGTTTGGACTGTCTAATGTGATGCTCTGCACAATATAGGATAGGAGATACCATAAAAGTGATGCCTGCTATTATGTTTCAACAGTGGTGGAAGGAGAAAGAAAGAAAGAAAGAAAGAAAGAAAGAAAGAAAGAAAGAAAGAAAGAAAGAAGCAAAAGTCATTAACGCAAAATGGCCAATTTCAGAATATGAATATATTATATTACCAGATTTTAATCATGTGTGCATTACTTTAATGTTGCAGCAGGTAAAGACGGGCCTGATTATAGTTAGTTATTTAGTTTTTTGTTGTCCTTTCAGAAATTCTCCTTGTGTTTGTGGCAACTGTCAGACAAATACTGTGCAACCACAACAGAAGAAGACGTAACAATTAAAGACAGACATCTGACATCAAAGTGCTCCACAACAACATCACCAATAATCTTTTTTTAAGCTTAAGTTTAAGTTTCTGACACCTGTCGCCACCATGCAGCACCAGCTTATGGTTATCAGTACTTTATCTATAATAAATCGTAACTTACAGTTGATTTTATTTTGTAAGTTAAAAGTAGTGCAGAAGTATTAATCAGCAAAATATGGAAACACTCAAGTAAAGTACAGGTACCTCAAAATTGTACTCACTTACTACAGTAAGTGCAGTACTTGAGTAAATGTACTTACTTAGTAACTTTCCACCACTGCATTTCAAAACATTTGAATGTAATGACATGTTCATGTAATTTAAATATTTAGTTACTCCTTTTGTTTCTTAGCTGTCCCTACACGTGGCAGCAAACTTCATCACTGAAGACAAAGAGTGCAGATCAATGAGTACCACATGTGCGTATCACAGCTGATCCTCCCCAACCTGCTTTAAACAGCCTCAGCTGCTTTAAGTTGCTGCCAGTGGAGGGATTTCAGTGGAACAGAGCTGGTGAATCTTCATGTATCAGATGCATCACACTCTTTGGTGTTTATCCATGTTAAGTGTTGTTGGCTCCTCTCCCTCTGTTCAGAGGGGCCATTTGGAGCAAGTTTCATGATGCCTAAACATACTGTCATTAGATTATGACTAATTAATGACTGTAAACACCATCTTGCAAGTTCATTACATAATGTCAGCTATGATTTTCTCATATCTCTGTCTCTGTCAAATAAGGGACTATCGTTTATTTATGAGGCCCATGGAGAGCGTTTGGGGACAGTTTTTTTTTTTCTAATTTATTCAAGTTGAGGAAACCTCATGCATTTTCTAAAATGCCTCCAGGGAGGACCATCAAATTTTAATTGATGATATCATGAGTGGACTTGTCGTTCAAATTATGGGCACTTAAGTGTGCTTGCCAGCGTTTTTTTGCTCACACAGTTAGAGTTTGCGTGGGCACAGTGCTCCACCTGCTGAGGGACGCGGCACGTTCAGTTGTGTGATTTGCTTGTGACTCGTTCCCGTTCACTTGATCTCGACCCTCTTACAAGGTTTATTAAAATAAGAGCAGAATTAGATGTCCAGACTTGTGCAAAATTGTGCAATGTTACAGAATATGTCTGACAAACCTATTAAATCTCAATATGATCCTACTCTGGTATGAATTCCACAATTGCCCCTTGTAGCTATATATTTTCTTTCTATATCTATAGTTTTATTTCTAATTGTGACTTCCCTCCATACCGCAGGACTACCGGCTTAATGTATTTCTGCGACAGCAGTGGAATGACCCTCGCCTGGCATATAAGGAGTATCCGGATGACTCTCTGGACCTGGACCCCTCAATGCTGGACTCCATTTGGAAACCTGACCTGTTCTTCGCAAATGAAAAGGGAGCAAACTTTCACGAGGTTACGACAGACAACAAACTGCTTCGGATATTCCAAAACGGAAATGTCCTCTACAGCATCAGGTGACCTGGTTTTTCTTTTGCTTTGTTTTAGATTGTGAATCTGGCTGCATAAGGCACCAGGGTGTGCTCCTCCTCTATCAAACATTACAAATCCAGTTCCATGGTTCATCACATTGACAAATGAATGTGAACTTCTCCTTCTATGTGTTGTGGTCTAAACCTCTAAAGATATGGTGCAACATCCAGTGTGGCCCCAAGAAATTTTCCATAGGAGTGGCCAGCTGGCTGGCTATGCATTTGATATTATATTTCACACAAACTATTACAAAGAATATACATTAAAGTTTAAACTAACTGTACCTAATGTGAAACATCAGATAGAAGCATATTTCTCACATGCGATTTGCGTGTGGGGGGGCCAGTGATCGTACCCGGGTGGCTGTGGCCCCCTTCGCTCTCCCCTTGGCAGCGCCACTGCCAACAACATGTTTGTTTCACTCCAGTTCAGTTCAGTTGTCATTGCGTTGTCCAGCACCCACTGTGAACAAGTTCATGTTAAACAATAACTGCGGGCTAAAACAGAATCAGGTCAGTAATGTGGCACTGAAGCCGCGGTGAATTGTAGCGTAATGGGTGAGAAGTTTCATTAGAACATAAGAAAGCGATGTTTAAAGCTCTATTTGCAATTATGTTAAACATGACCTAAATCATCAGCTGCTTCTCTGGTTACTGAACAGTAAAAATACCCCCTAACCATGAACAACTCCATAGATTCCAGATTAGCAACATTTCCCCCACACACACAAAATAAGAGGTTAAAAAAAATATTTCTGCCCTCATTCACTTACATACTGTATGGCTAACAACTGGATCTCTGGGTGACATTGAATTAGGATCATTCGTTTTCCTCCTCTCTGCAGTATTGCTCATTTGTGTGACATGCTTAAGTTCGCCCTTGCTGGAATCAAGAGGAGAAGGAGGCTTGAAATGAGCAGTAAAGACATCATGACTGAACAAAAAGAGCAGCAGCCTCAACAGAAACTCAAGTTATTAGACATCAGTGGAATCCCTGCCAACACCTCGACCGAGGAGCAGGATATTCTCCTTTTTTTTGGTGTTTTTATCTCTATGTCTTGTGAGAGGGGGGCACACTCTCCTGATTTTACTGGCTGTGGTGCTGTGATCTCAGCCCCTTTTACGTCAGGCCCTCCATAAAGGCTGACATGTTGTCAGTCAGCATCTGTCAGTCCCTCCCAGTGTGATTTGTGTGGGGCACAGCGGAGTAGACAGACGGACAGGGGGGGCGGAGAGGTTGGAGCTGCTCGATGTGACCCTTAATGTAGGGTGAGTGTGTAAAAAGGGTTTGAGTGACACAGTGGCAGCGGGAGATGGCCGGCACTGTGGGTTCAGCGCTGCGGGCTAGCCGGGTATCCAGCGAGGAAGCAATGTGAGGGTGTCACCTTTTCATTTTGCACACCATCCGTGTACCATTACGGTGTTTCTGTCTCTGTGCTCCAGGCTGACACTCACTCTTTCCTGCCCCATGGATCTGAAAAACTTCCCCATGGACAGCCAGACGTGTACGATGCAGCTCGAAAGCTGTGAGTCGGATCTTTCAAAGCAGGCTTGAAAACACATCATATAGATCTCGTCACGAACTTACTGTGAGCTGTGCACCTTCTTTTCCTCTCCAATCTAGTTGGCTACACCATGAATGATCTCATTTTTGAATGGCTGGACGTGGGGGCGGTGCAGGTGGCCGACGATCTGACACTCCCTCAGTTTGTGCTCAAAGAGGAGAAAGGCCTCGGCTACTGCACCAAGCACTACAACACAGGTACATGACACACGACGACCTGCCAACCAGCATCCTCCATACATCCTGCTAACCAACTTCTAATAAGACTGTCAGTTTGTACCTGTATCTCCTCCTGTGGTTAGGTAAATTCACCTGCATTGAGGTCAAATTCTACCTGGAGCGTCAAATGGGCTACTACCTGATCCAGATGTACATACCGAGCCTGCTCACCGTCATCCTGTCCTGGGTGTCCTTCTGGATCAACATGGACGCGGCGCCCGCCAGAGTGGGACTGGGGATCACCACGGTGCTCACCATGACGACGCAGAGCTCAGGCTCCAGGGCCTCCCTGCCAAAGGTCAGACAAGTTTAGTTTGAGGCATTTTACAGTACAGAATGCAAGCCAGTCATCGTTTATCGTGATTTAATTCAATGCTGAATTTTATGCACTGAGCCCTGAGAGTGTTTGAATGGCCTGCACACTGAAATAGACAGGACTGTGTAAATGGATGAAAATGCAGTAGTGGAAGAAGTACACAGATGCTTTTACTTCAATAAAGGTAGTAACACCACTATGTGAAAATGCTCCACTTCATGTAAAAACATGATTATTTTTACTTGAGTAGTACAGAACTATTCTCAGACATGTACCTTGAATATCAATGGTACTGATTATGCAGAATGGCCCTTTTCAGAGTGTTGAAATACTGCATATATTTTAATACTGGATTATTTTTAGAATTATTGATGTATTATCATGCATTTTGATGCTGTAGCTGGTCAGGCTGCAGCTAATTTTAACTACTTTAATCTGCAGCGGTGCATTATATTTGATAAGCTGCTCATATGTTTTGCCTATGAAGTTGCTTCAAATGTAAAAATGTACACAACTGCAGTACTTGAGAAAATGTTTCCACTGCTAATAAAAAAGCAGAGAAGAAACAGAGGTTAGAGAGAGGTTGATATTTTGATATCATTTTCAATCTTTTAGTATCAGTGGTGGAAAGTAACCAAGTACATTTACTCAAGTACTGCACAACATTTTCAACATACTTGTACTTTACTTGAGTAATCTTATTGTGTGCTACTTTATACTTTTACTCCACCAAAATCAGAGGCAAATATTGTACCTTTCAGTCCACTGCATTTATCTAACATCTATAGCTAACAGGTAGAGTATGATTCTATACACAAAACATATAATCATCACGATGCCTCATCCAACGTGACTAATTATAACACTAAGCAACTATTTTTCCAACGCTGACAAGGGCCATTATGCAAAATGAGTATTTCACCTTTGCTCCTCCAGCTTTCTTTCATGTCACTGCCGAGCATGAAATGAAAACTAATGTTAACGGAGTGATTTCACCCATTCCGCATTCACGGTTTCACAGGTGTCCTATGTGAAAGCCATAGACATCTGGATGGCGGTGTGTCTCCTTTTCGTGTTCGCTGCGCTACTAGAGTATGCAGCCGTGAATTTTGTTTCACGCCAGCACAAGGAGTTCTTCAGACTGAGGAAGAAGCTCAAAGAGCAACAGCGGCAGAGGACTGTGAGTGCAACCCACCCCCTCAGCCCCTCGGGCGGCTGTCACCTGCTATTCCCTGCGCCCAGCTATGCACGAGCTACACAACTCAGCTGCATGTTGCACCCGGGCCGGAGATGCAGGCGCCACTGACCTGTAATAAATTCGAGCCATCACCTTATTCCAGTGTCGGCTGCATGTTCCCAACATACTGCTGCCTCACTTTGGAGAAAGAAGAAAAATAGGGAAGACAAAATAGGCCAAACCAGCTTTAAAGACAACATATTTCTTAAATGAAACAGTGTGACAGCAGCTGTGGGATTCATTAATACCTTGTAATATTTATAACACAATTAACAAAACATCTGCTTGAACCCTTGTACTTCATATGTTGGGATCCTGCAATGCCACTGAAATTTGCTCTGAGAGCTGTCTCATATTCAGGTCAGACTATTCCCATCATAAGAAACGGATAATGATCACTAGCCATTGGACGAGATTTGAAACATACATGCAACATAGTGGAGTTGTGGCTGCAAACCGTTTGATCAGTGCAGTGTGTGTAATGGTGTGTTATTTCTCCTCATCAGCAGGCAAGTGGAGACAGTAAGGTGAAAGGAAACAACACGTCAGGAAACAATGCTCCTCATGGGAACGCAGCCCAGCAGTGCAGCGTCTGTGCCAGGGTACGTTCTGTCGCCTTGCTCAGCAGCCAATCAGTGGCTCGGGGAGGCAGCAGACATCACTTCAGCTGGGTGATTCTCCCTGAGAGCAGATGGTTACTCTCTGCTGTGTCTTTTTCTTCCAGGAGGAGGAGCTGGCGCAGCAGGGTTTACTCTTCCAGAGTTTTGGACTTGCACTGTCGACAGGAAGCGCACCGGAAATGGATGCGACACCAGTCTTTGCCGATTTACCTCCAGGTTTGGGTTTCTATGACATACGCAGGCGCTTTGTGGATCGCGCGAAAAGGATTGATACCATCTCCCGAGCCCTTTTCCCCATGAGCTTCCTCATGTTTAATGTCCTCTACTGGCTTACCTACAAAGTCCTGCGACATGAGGACCTTCTGGCTGCACTGTGACAACACAATGACTGAGGACCACAGAGACACTGGATACCTTTAATTCTGCTCTCTTCACTGAAACATTTACAGGCTGAGAGTCCTCAGCTGAGCCATGCAAGATGCGTTGTGACTGCATGTCCAGTGCCATTTGGAAACTCCATGACATGGAAGAGTCCATCGGTTTCTTTAAATTTTTAATCCTTCCAAAGAAATGCACTTTTTATTGGCACTGATGCTTTATGCATTACACATCAGGGTGCAGTATGTGTGTACAGTTGGCATCTTAAGAACACCAACTCACACGTTTTTGGAAAGATTTCTGTATGTGCAGTTATTGTAGCGTCACATGTATTGTACTGCAGCACAACCTTACCAGGCCTGCAGTTGTTATTTTGCACTAATCTTACTGGTGCCATGGTCAGCAGGTTTCATATCACAGAGGCAGGACATATATCACAGCAAGCAGGAACTCTGAAGTAGCAGCTCTGCTCTGCTTCTCACCTCGGCTGCAGCTTTACAGACATGTGAAATACATAAATCTCATTATTTAGTTTCTTTATTTAGGACGCCATGCTATTTTAATGACACAACTATATTATTCATCATAATATTTACAAGTTCAACTACATTTTGAATCCTATCTGTGATAAAGAAAGGAACAGTCAGTTTTCAAAACATCTCTCAAATTTAAATGAAAGTATTTCATACCCGAAGAAGTAAAGGATACACTGTGCTGAGGTTTTTAGACGTCACTGTATATTGATACAGCATGGCACACACGTAGCCATATATAGTATATCTTTTATTGTTATTATTATTTGATTATTTCTTGCCTAAACCGTCTCAGTCCTCAGTTTCAAACCTGCATAATGGCAAGGTCAATATTCAGTCCTTTAATGTAAATTAAATGTGGAAATAAAGTATCATAAGATGCTAACAAGTTCTGGAAACCAGTGTATTATGCCAGTTTCATTTCACATTAAAATATATAGAAATTGTCACACTAATGTCTCATATCAACAAAAGTTTCGTTCGGTTTGTTTGAGATCGGCTTATTTGGTGTTGAAGTTATCAGAACGTGTCTCTTAACTTGTACCAAGTTCCCCTGAGGCCTGCAGAATGGTTGTTGTATTAGTGTTGAACAAAGTCCAACTAAGTTATACACTGAGAATATGTTGTCTCTGTGTATTTTCTTCCTTAAGAAACAAACATATCTCTGAAAATCTTTGTTGGTCAGTATAAAATAAAGAAATATTCTAATTTGAAATACTAAATCAAGGTTTTTTTGTTATGTATGATGACAAATGTAACATAATGCCAGGATCAAAACCAAAGCATCACACATCATTTGCACACTTAACTATCAGTTATGAACTTTAAATTATTATGAAACTAGCATCCGTCCAGCACTGAACTAGTCTTCATCAGATCTGTCTTCCCTCTAATAGTTTCCTCAGTCAGGGTTATTCTCAGTCGTCACTCGACTGTCATGTGGTAAAAAATGCCTCAGTGATAACGGCCTCTTGAATTGATCCCACGGCTTGCTCAGTACCTCCCACTGCATGGCATTATTAACATATTGCTAGATTAGCATTTCTGTGCACACGCCTGGAGACTGGGTCCATCTCTAGAAACCTACTCTCGTGTTAAAAATAAATCTTGTCATAAAATGAAGCTGTCATATTAATATTTCATCTAAAAAGGTAGCTGACATGTGCATGCACAGTAGGAGGAGCAGGGCCGCATACATTAGCTCTGTGAGCCTGTGTGAAATGCACATGGGCTCTTCCTCTAAACAGCAGTAAAGGTATGATGAGAGGATCCTTGATACTGAACTGTTGAAGAGTTTGTGGACATCAAGGCACAAATAAAAACATCATTTGATTTTCATTATAAAGGAAAGTCTCACATCATATCACATTTTATGTTGAGAAATATATCTTTATCTCAATCATTTGCTCTGTTTTAAGCTCCTCTTCATCAGTGAGTCAGGTTTTTTACATTTCTATAACACTTTTGTTTTGAGAGGAAGATGAATTGCTGTTGCTGCTTCTCATTTATAATATACGCAAAATCTGAGACTTTGTATCTTGAGCCACAAGAGGGTGCTGTTCACTAGTTTATGCCCCATGTGAGCATGGTGCAGTGTGCCACACTTGTCCACATACATCACATTCTACAGGCAAGAGACTTCCCTGTACACTCTGTGAGATGAGGATCTCTGGCTGTTTGGGACTTTTGCATGTAGAATTAAGAGGTTAGAATATAATTTGGTTTCTATTTATAGGTTGTGATATTAGCTGGCAAACAAACAAATAGTTAATTACACAAGATTTAAATGTGCACTATCTATCTATCTATCTATCTATCTATCTATCTATCTATCTATCATTGCTTTTATTTTTTAACATTTCTGAGGGAGGTTTTGAATTGCTACAGGCTCGACCAAATGTCAGTGTCAGTTGTTCTAATCCATCCAAAAACCTTTTAGCATGCATTTACTCTTTGTTTCTCACAGACGAGCAATTAAACCAAATCCACACATTAAATCAGACACAAATCAGGACAAAAACTTAAAGCCTCGTCCCGACAGACATCTTAATTGTGGGGCAGTTAAGGGAGCATTTGGTTTAAATGGTGCTGAAAGGATGTAGGAAATACAAACCTCCACACAATATATTTAATACCATAATGACTTATTCGCACTGTTCCATCCAAACACTTACTGGGGACAAATAAAAATCTAAAATCTTTAATAAGTGCATACTAGATAAATTCATCCTCAGGTGATGTTTCACAGTGAGGTGATTTTGTGGACACAGGCAGACAGAAGGAGGTTTGGTTAGGACTGGAGAACACTGGCTACTTTCTTATGTGTAAGGTGGGATTTGTGATGGAATATACAATTGAGCAAGCAAGATAAATAGCATATAGAATATGCAAAGTTAAAGGATGCAAAAAGAAAAGTGTTGTTCCTGGTGGAAGTTGTATGTCGCTTATTTGTGCACATATATTCTGATTCTAGTATTTTTTTTCTGCTTTAGACAAAAACAGGAACATTTTTTTCTTTCATTCTGCATGTGGTAAAATACTTTAAAATGAATTAGGAGTGTTTGAGGACAGGAGTGTTGAAATTGCAATAAGCTGGTTTTCCATTTTGGGAGTGGGGCTGGTCTCCCCGGGACCCTCCACCAAGGTGTCCACTGGCTGGAGACGTGGCAGCGCCTCCGGTCATATGATTTTAGTTCATGCATGAACCCCACCCCGTTACTCCCTTCCCTGCATTTTTTTTTCAATATCACTTGTCCGTTATTTTGGTGTGGAGTGACACTATAAACATCTGGCAAAATCTTAAAAGTCCTGCAAAATATTCGCTGCATAACTCTGGCCAAAAACTCAACATGGCATTTAGTGACGGTGACCACCCAAAACAGTGCCATTTTTAGACGTTTACTGCTGACGTTTACAGAGGCTTCAAATAGCTTCCGTTTTACACTGGTAGTGATTGGACTCTTCTGTACTTACCCAGTGAGCTAACATATTGGCTGAACAAGTCCGACATCCTACACTTCAATGGAGGAACAGCCCAGAGATCGGGCACAAGACAAGAAACACCACCACCAGGGAGAGGACAGAAACTCTATTCAACATCCAACTTGTCTAAAAAATGATCAGAGCCACTTCCAGCGCCAGCATCAGGAAACGCAGACGAAGAAAACAGGTTGGGCCATCCGGAAAAGTGAGCTAACGCTTGCTAGCCTTACTCAGCTAATGTCAACGAGCCGACTAGCATTTGCTAACTAACGTTAACTCCATCGTGATGGGGGGCTTAGCCTGCTAGCTAGCTAGCTAGCTGTTTATTCAAACTATATGCTGTTGTCCGGAACAATTTAAGAACGTTGCAGTTGGTGAGTAGCTAACTGATAAAACCACTGGCCACCCACTGTCGGACCAGAAACCGTCTATTAAGTGAGCTAGCTAGATAGCTAGCTGACGTTGCGTGACAGTTGTCGCTGGTGGTGGTTTGACATATCGGGGATTGACCTTGTGCGCCGGCTTCACCACCCATTTTTCTTTTGCAAATGCAGCTTTATCATGTCACGAAACCGCGATGGGTCACCGTGTGTTATGAACGCATGAACTGTGACATGTGCACGGCGAGTCGCCTTTTATAGCGGCCAAAGCTTCATCTTATTCATTTCAGCATGCTTATGGCCAGGATAGGAAAACGAGCCGGCTCCACTGGAATGTTCTGAGCTGCCATTTCCTGTCGGCCATGTTAGAATATCACTGCGAGCTAATGCTATAGTTACCTGGCTAGTTAAGAGTTTTTGTACACGCACGGTACTTTGCTGTACTGGCATGGCGTTGTCGGCTTTTTCCTACTTGCGTCGCTGGTTTTAGGTGGCTATCTTATGGCACCACCATCTATTGGTGCCAAGGCGTGTTAATGCCAAACGGATAGCTGGCTAGTTGACATTAGCTAAAGCTAGCCATCTCTGACAGGCCTGTTGCATGTTGTCCAGTCAACGTCAAGCCACGCAGCAGCTCGATTATGATAAAGATAGGGTTTGCTGCGACTGCATAGACACTGTAAGCATGGACCTTACGTGTGCTGGCAACTATGCCAACATGTTTGCTTGCAAATAAGCGAGAACCTGCCCCCGTATAGTAAGAAGTGAGGCTGCATGCAGACGCGGTTGTGTGCTGAGCCCACAGACATGAGGGGCAGCACCATTTAATGGGAAGCCCCACGTTGACACAGCAGTTCTAGTGTATCTGGGCAATGCATACACCTATTTATGGTTCAGTGCCAGTCCAAATGTATTTCATAAATGCTGCTCTGAGCCCTGCTTTTATACCTTGCAACATCTGGTCTTTGATGGCAGATCAGATGTTCTCAAGATAGTGAGTCAGCTGACAGCCCAGCAGCAGTTGATAGTTGTGAGGTATATAAATCATTTGTTAAATACCCAGCTCACCTTAGGAATGTGTGAGGCCATATATTTCCAGGCAACAATGTGAATATACATTTGTAGTGACATGAATATTTTCATCTTCTGTCAGATACCTATCCTTTCTCTATCTCACTGCTTGGGATAAAAGTTGTTATGCAACAATATTAACTCTCATGATAGATTGAGTGCTGCCATAGTTCCTTATAAAAGATGCATGGTGGTTTGCGTAAGAAACACCAGTTTACATTTGTGTGGATGGTGAAGACAGTTTGTAATTGTAAGTGAGTGAAATGTGGACAAATAAGACAAATAATATGAATATGGGTTGCATACAAGTATGGCAGTATGCAACGTGTAGTTACTGCATCATAATCATTTCTCAGGTTTTGTGACTTTAGGCTCCTATATTTTTTATCATTGCATTAAAAATATATAGCTAAGTATTTGCTATAGTACCCCAAAACATTTTGTGTGAAACCCTTGCGTTACTTATTGTCCATAAGTGACAAAAGTCAAATGAGTAGATACTGTTTTTGTATATTTTCTTGCAGTTGGGCCAGTGTTCTGCAAGGTTTTAAAGAATGGATGAGGTGTTCTGTCATTTCAGTATAAACTGATTTTGTTTCCCCTTTCAGGCAATAAAAAAGTAAACATCAGTGAGGAGGAGGGGGAGAAGAATCCACATCTGTCTGATACTGTTGGTATGTTGCATCCCCCCAACAGCAATGGTAACAGACACCCAAGTAATACAAATGTGAAGCAGAAGTCAGCACAAAAGCTGTACACGACTGTTCCAAAAGTGAGCAGCAAAGGATTGGACCATAAGAAGAATATGGACCTTAAAAATGACAAGGAAAAGGCCCTGGATTTGAATCATCATGAGGGCCAGCCTTTGGATAAGAAAGACTCTGTGTTGCTTCAAAATGGCGTTGTAAACTGTGGCTTAATTACAAATGGCTATTCAAGCAAGGACAACGATGGCAGCGGCTCCGAAGGTGGATATACTACTCCGAAGAAACGCAAGGCCAGATGTAACAACGCAAAGAACACTGATAATGTGATTAGAGAGAAGGAGAAAGACATGCAGCAGGGCAACACTACACAGGAGCATGGGGCTTTTAATCTTGAGACGACTGAGAAGGGAGTGACTTCCAGACTTGACGTCTTCAGAGCCGCCCATAAAGTAGAAGCTCAGTCAGCAGGTAGACGGGCTGTTACGTCAGAGGCTTCAATGGGTGAATCTCAGAGGAAAAACTCTGATGGCAAAACAGTTGGCACCTTTGGTAAAAAGACTGAGGAAAGGCACAAAGCCAAGCTTTCCTCACCTTCAAAAGAGGACTCGTGGACTTTGTTCAAGCCCCCTCCAGTATTTCCTGTGGACAATAGCAGTGCTAAAATTGTTCCCAAGATCAGTTATGCAAGTAAAGTAAAAGAAAACCTCAACAAAGTAGCTCAAGGTGGAGGAGAGGCACTGCCTCCTCCTGTTAGACTGTCACAGGTCCCTATGTCTGCTATGAAAACTATCACCTCAGCTAGCTTTACTAATGGTCCTGTTTCTGGAAATGGAAACGGCTGCCCAGTGGGTACCTTCTTTGCTCCTGCTGCTAGTAGTATTCCACCAGCCCCATCTATCCCAAGTGGCGAGAATGTAGCATCTCCTTTGGAAAGTAACTGTAGCTCTACGACTAGTCCAATAGATGGAGAAGCATATGAGCTTAGAAAGTGTACTCTTTTAATTTACCCTTTAAATATGCAACCTGTGCTCCCTAGTGCTCGTCACCTTGACCCACCGGCTGCTCAGACAAATCAGAAAGCCTTGGGAGATATCTTCCAGAATCAGTGGGGGCTTTCCTTCATCAATGAGCCCAACTTGGGGCCAGAAGGAGGAAGTGGCCAGTTGCCTGCAGAGGACAAAACTACTGTGGTCACGCCTCAAAGCGAGTGTCAGGCTGTCGCAGCCAAGGCTGCCCAGCCCTGCTTTGATGTTAGCCCAACATTCTTAGAGCCTGGCACTTTGGCTCAAGACCCTGAGAAAAGGACTTGTGCCCCTTGCAATGTGTCTAATGCTTGTTCACCTGCTTGTGTGACAAGTGAGGAGGAGAACAAGCTGCAGCCATGTGGCCAGGAAAAGACAAAAGCTGAGGGCAAGGGTGCAGCTTCTGCTGCGTCAGCCCCCAGTAAAGACAACGGTGCTAAGCCTGCACAGGGCCAACTAACCACTTTGTTGTTTGGCTCATCTAAAGAACAGGCCCACTCTAAAGACATTGGCAGAAGGTGTAGCTGGGGGTCCTTTGACATTAAAGCTGCTGTCACTTATCACACTAAAGGTAACTTTGACTACTACAACTACTTACCATGTTAATTTGTGTAACTATTTAGGTTGTAATCCTTAAGCTCTAAATTCTAAATTTGGTGACACCTGCGTTATTGGTGGTAACAGAAAGTGTGTTTTAATACTGCAGCAGACTCTCCATGAGCAGCGACAGAAAAGCAAATGGTTTCTGTTTACAGTGGCACCAAACAAAACTCACAAATGCATTTCATAACTGCTTCAAATGCAGCGCGTCTTTTAGAAGTGCTTGACAGTAAAAAATGCAGTTGAATGCTTTTATTGTGAAGCATTAGGAAATGTTCGGTTTGCATTAGCAATAACTTAATACAGCTCTGGTGTGACTGGGAGAGAGAAAAGTTTGATGAGATAAGATTACAAACCATAGTGCTGGATTTCATGCTGCGTTGTCTCCTGTGAATGTCTCGTGCGTGGGAAGGCAGTTTGAATCCGCCAGTGGTGGGTTCCCCCATTAACAGTGAAAACTAATATATTGAGAAGTAATTACAGACTATAAATACATTTGAATGGCTGTTGCAGGAAAAAAGGCAATTGTGTCATAAACATGGTTTTGTTTTCTGAAAATCTTAAGGATTACAACACATGTTGAAGCGATCAGTATTGCGTTTTGTGAAAATATTCTTCATGACCAATTCATGTAGATGCTGAATTAATGTGTGTTTTTCTTTCAACAGAAATGGAATTCATTTTGAACTTGCAAAAACAAGGTAAATTCAACTTGTTGCTTTCACCTTTTCCAAACCTCTGTTTTTAGAAAGTCTTTAGGCAGTTCAGTTTTCTCAAAAAGAATCAGATCTATAAGTGTAAGAACATTTCACTTAAGTTCATTCGTGAGCTTTATTACCCATAGGGATTGTAGCTTTTCAAGCTGTACTTCTTCAAAACTGCACTGCCTGTGCAGCCCTCGTGGCACATAATCAACAGAAAAAACAGAGGAGCCAGACTAGGCTGTTTACATGCTGAATCTAAACATTTACATCACATCTTTTTCTCTTAATGGAGTTATTCTAACCTCAGCTACGAACTTCATTTGAGTCAAATGGCCTGGAAACAGTGTGTCCATGACAGTCAAGTAGTCTTAATTTTTCTGTTTTTATGCGGTTACCATGCACATCAGTCGACTGACTTTTTAATTCATAAACACTGGTAACCTGCTGGGAGCGATCCCGAGGCCTGTTTAGCTGACTTCTTGCTGTAAGTCACTTTAAGGACGTGCACAAATACATTTCTGCTGTGGTTGGTCTGGATGTCAGAAAGTGCACAAAGGCTGCATTAATGCCTCTCAAGGACAGATAGTTGTATATCATGGACTAACATCACATAACAGTAAATCCTTGAAAGTCAAAAGGCCATATTTGTTTTATGACTAAACAGTAGAAACATAAGCAACCCAAGGTAATCACCTACAGAGACACTGTTAAAATTACTGAGTGTGACATACTGCTGGTGTACGGTCCTTTGGTACTTCAGTCATGCCAGCTGGCAAGTGAAATACAGCAATTACTCCAGACGGTCTGTTGATATCAGCCCAGGCATGAGTGCAGTGATGTTTGAGGCTGTGTTAGCTAAATATCCAACTACTCGTTAGAATGAAATGCGCCATCATTGCTAAGGCTGGGTACTGTTTTTAAAATCTTTTTAAGACTGGTGCCCACAGTTTGGTTTCTATGCTCTTACCAAAATGGTACTTTTGATACTTAGAGGAATGTAAACATTTTTTCGGGATTATCTGTTTTTGTCCTTTGAGACGGATATGTTGAATAATCTAACCCTTTGCCTCCTTCTTCCCCACTCTGCTGTAGATCCAAAAAGAGTAGTGGTTTATGACGAGACTAAGGATGGACCTGATCAGTGAGGTAGATCGTCTACAGTACTTACCTTCTTCTCTACTGGGTGCTGCAGTTATCTACCTTGGAAATCATAAATCCTGTTGGACAGATAAAGTGACAACTGTGAAAACATTGATAGTATAGCATGACAGATTTTCCTTGGAGTCTCGGGTGGAAAAAGCAGACTTCTTTGGGGGCATCAGACAAACGCGCACACGCTCTGGAGGGACGTTAGAGGAGCCGATCGGTGCCTCTGCTACATGCTAAACAGACACCTGCAACTTCGGAGCTGCGTTAGTCGTTTGTCTCATGGCTCTTCAGGATGATGTTCGGGAGTTCAACAAAGGAAGGTGTCATGGATTGCACCTCCCTAAGCCTTTATCCTGTTGAACTGCGGCAGCCGTCAGTCTGACTATGGGATGCCTCAGTCATTTTCTTTCTTCACGCGTTCAAATGAGTTCATTGTAGATATGTTAGACGTTATACATACACATCTGTGTGCAAGCTTGAATTAATCGTGGAAGAAAGGAGAACACACTTTGCAAAGATTGCCTTGGAGTTGTGGAATAAAGGTCTATTGGAGTCCTGTTAAACTGTAAGTTAAGTGAAAGCTCACAGGTGAGGCCCCATCCAGGAAGGGAGAACCTTGTCTTAAATCCTTTTTTAGGGGAAATCAGAGCCCAGAAATGTAATGCTTGCTTTTTCTTTTATACTGTTTTGTCTGAGCTAACATGATGAGTGTTATCCGCACTGCAGTGTGACCCCCAGAGCACAGGTACAGAAGTGCCCCATTTGAAGGAAAGCTACGCCCCTTCATTCATTGTTTATTACAGGTATGCTAAAGATTTTCAAATCAGGTCTCCATTAAAGGCAAAACCTTTTCATTTAAAGCTTTTCATACATTTCATGCAGACAGTAATGAAGTCAGTGCAGTCTAATTTTCAACTGAGATACATACGTATAACTCCTGAGTAATCTGAGTGACAAATGTTAAGCAAGAGATGCTGCAACCAATGCGGTCTTCTGCGTTTTGTGCGATTTGTTCAGCAGCAAGACTCAGGATGTCCATTCAGATTATTTTGCCTGCATTTCTGTTTTTTGTGTACAAACTACTCAATTCCTCTTATCAAAGGAACACATGTTGCTGTTTTCTGACTTCGATTTTTATTGTTTTCTGACTCAGCATTGGGTCTTTTCTGTCTTATTTGGCATTGAGTTTCCTGCATGTTTACTGGTGGAAATGAACGAGTCAGAGGTCGCTCTTCATCGCCACGCAAAGATAACAGTAACACGACAACAATTGCAATACTAATCTAGGTTTCCCCGACTAGCCACTTTGTCAAACTGTGTCGAAATGTGAAGATGAGTTGTAATTTTATGTTTTACTGTGGATAACATTTTACATTTGCAAACCAGTGTGCAATAACACCATGAGATCCATACAATGTGTGAAATGGGTTCTATGGAGCTACAGAATAATTGCCCAAGATGCTGGTGTGGCCTGCAGTTCATTTGTTTGTTCAGAAGTGTTAAAGGTGTGTTTTAAGTTTGTTACACCAATCCTTGAGGTGTTTTTTATTTTTATTCTTTTTGTAATCGCAAAAGAGCTCATGTTGAAAGATCTAATGAAGTCTAGGGAGCCCAAATTTGCTAACTGCTAACTGGCCAGCTGTGACATCACTTTCATCGCCATCTCCAAATCAGGATTGGTTTTCTCAATGTAACGAAGGAACTGTCCAGGTTTCTGTTCTCTAGAAGATATGATTTGGTTAATGTGTGGATTAATAGCACTTTATGTAAACTAATTGCTTTTATCTTTTAATTACTAGAGAGATCTATATGTACTGACAAGAAATACTCCTTGAAAGAATGGCTCTGGGCTGTTACTTTTCAGAAAAAAAAAACACATTGATAAATACAGAATTATTAAATGTAACTCAGGTAGTGTTGATAAAGCCATGACTATGTTAAATATTGTTTTTGCCAAATGGCCCCTGTCATGTAACGTTCTCAAATTGGAAATGTTGAAGTGGAGTCCTCTTATGTAGAGTCTCATATGATGTGACAAAACACCAAATAATTACTTGTGAGGAAAACTGTCATGGCATGCAAGGTGCCGTCATTAATTATTCTGGGCTCTAAAAATCAAAGTTTTCCTGCTCGTTTCCCTTAAAAAAAAAAAAAAGCACATTGCTCCATGCGTTTTCTATGTGTACTAGACTGTAATCTGCTTCTTGCAATCTTTGATGGTTGATTTTCTCCCTCATGTGTTCATAGTGAAGCACCTCTTGATTTATTATTGCTGAACATCAGTGGTGTTTCTGTGGGGTTGCTACAATCTGGGTATGAGCTTTTCAAGTGCGCCTCTTTCCACTGTGTCCTGATTAGTTGGCGCTGAAGCTCGTGCTCGTGTGCAGAGACGGGAAGTCGTAACTGCAGCCAGTTGTCTTGACATTCAACTTCCACGTCTGATCTCAGTCAGCTCTCTGGTATTTAAAATGCTTTTGTTTTGGCTTCCATTGTGCAGCATGTGATGGATGAGTGTATTCTCATATGCTGCCCTCTGAATAAGAACAATTGTGTCGGATGCGGTCGAGGAAGCCGAGGGTATTTGAGGAGATATTGGCCGTTAGCATTTAGACTGTCATGTTTTTTCTGTGCTTGTGGAAACTGACATTTAATCTGTCATAAAGTTACATAAAACTCAATTTAATTTCTTCTTATTACCCATAATCCGCAGACAAAGTGACGTAATCAGGTTCCCATATGGTAAATACCAAATTGTTCAGGCTGAAGGCATTATCAGTGGACAGTGATGCATCTACAGGCTTTTCAATGTAAAACAGGGTGATCAAAATGAGTAGTATTTGATGTTACTGTAGTCTTACGACCTTTTTAAGCTGTTTTTTTTTTTTTTTGAGAGGATAGTCCTGCACAGGGAAATCAGAGAATCTCCCATACTCCCACCCCAAGGCTTCTCTTTTTCAAGCACTTATTACAGCAAAAAGGCTATGTTGAATATGCATTTATAAAGATACAACTATTATTTAGCACTGTAGCCTGCAAACCAAAAACTGGTTCTTGAAGCTGAGTAGATGGTTAATCAGTGATTGGGGGTGAGGGGTTTGAGTGACTGACTGTTGGCGTGTTTAGACAGAAAAGCCTGATCATGTGGAGTTTATATTTCCACCTCCTCAGGATGTGCAATCACCTCAAGGATGCTGATGCAGGCTTCCAGGTTATGAGTGACGAGCTCGGCCTCGTTGTTTCGTGGGTGCGTGCATAGCGAGTTCTATTATATGCAAGTTCCTCGTATATTTCAACCCCCCCCCCCCCCCCCCCCCCACCCCCCCCCCCCCCCCCCCACCCCCCCACCCCCCCACCCCCCAGATCATCCCTGTTGTTCATGTTCAGGTGCCTGCGTGGAAAAAATATACTTTTACAGCAATTTTGATTGTTTAAAATCTGCTTCCAGCATATATCCGTGCCATTTTTTTCTTTGTTTTTGTAACATTTGCAATGCTGTCTAAGTTTTCTTACAGCTAATCCTAATTTCTTCTGTTTAAGCGACATGGACGCAGCTGAAAGCAATGAGCATTTTCTGTGTTTTGTAGGTTTTTGAAAATTTCAAGGCTTGTGTTCAGAACTGTGTGACCTAAAGCCAAAATCAGTTTGAATGGGACGGATGACAGCTGCTTGCTGGTGTATGCTCATGGCAGTCCATTGTCAAGTCAATGTCTGAAGTAGCACATAATTGATTTGAACTGATTTAACAAATTGATGTTTTAACATGTGTTTTTAAAAAAACTTTTATTTTTGAGTTATAACCTAATTTATCCATAGATGCACAAGTAGGATGAGACTAAAAGGAATAAATGATACAGAAAATAAATCAAGATGTCTCATTTTTGATGAGTTTTAGATGATTTAGTTACTGATTAAGGCTGATGTAGACCTATTTTTCCCCCAATTACCAGAGTTCCTCTTAATATATGTTTTTTATTTGTAGTGATGCTGATGTTGTGAGGGGGAGCGAGGTATTAACGTGCGGTTCAACAACTCTGAATCTGCTTTCGCCAAAGGTACACTACTCAGATATTCAGCTCTTGAATGGCAAACGCACAGACCGGGGACGTTGTTGATGATGTCATAACCAGCTTCCTGACATCTCGCTGGGTGTGGAGGAGTTTTTAGTGAAGAGAAGTCACTACTGTAGCAGCTGAATGTCACTTTGAGCGTGTTATTAGACGGTGCGAGAGAGGAGAATTTTTTTTTTAAAAAGATAAAAACAAATACCGAAAGTGCTGCTTCTTCATCCAGTGATCAATCGTCTGCAATGGGAAATGCTGGACTTGGTGTTTGTGCTCGACTTAAAAACTTGTCCCTCCTTTAAACTGTCTTTGCCTCTTGTGGAAATGTTTTCATTTATGGGGCTTTTTTTTCTGTTTTATTCAGTGACACCGGAGAGGTACAGTGTTCACGTTTCCACACATGCAGAGTTAAGTAAACAAGGGCAGCATGTGTCTTCTTTACAGGATTCAGTCATGAAAAGAGGTGATATGTTGTGCCGAGTCATCTTTTCATTATGTTTCTCTGTGTCATCTCAAATGGCTGTTGTGCTTGTTAATCTTTTTTTTTTTTTTTTTGTGGAGGGGAGGGGTCTTCTCCTCCTTTCATCAATTTTACATCTCTTGCCCCCCTAAAATATGAGGCAATAGCATTTCTTTCTCAGATGTCTTACAGGTTGACATTTAAGTTTTTAAGTGAGCAATCTGATTATTTCATTTTGTTTTGAATTTAACAGAAGTGTCGCGTTACAATGGTTTTTTTTTTTGAGAAAAAAAAAAGCATGATAATAACCCTCAAATTCCAAACAATGTAATAGAGTCAATAAAAAAAACCCCTCCAGTGTTCACAATTTTAGTTTCCATTAAAATGTCAAATTTTCATGAAGAATTCTGTGTTTGTGTGTGTGTGTGTGCGCGGGTGTGTGCGCGGGGTGTTCGTATTTCTGCTGTCAGATCACATTTGATCTGTTAACGGTGGTCAGTCTGACTGTTCACGTACTGCAAACTGACGGCTCGTTTATGACGAAACGGGCTTATCACACATGCACGATTACCAATGTGTTCAAAATCTTAAATAAACCTTAGGATAAGATAGTACAGTCAGCTGATACTGTGATTAAACAGTGGTCGAATCTTACTAAATACATTTCCTCTTGCACTGCACACTCTTTAGTGACTTGTTTTTCTGTTTTGTCCTACTTTATACCTCTTCAGAGGGAAATATTGTACTTTTATTACACTTATTTAAGCTTTATTTACTCAGTAAGATTTTTCATATGAAACAGTTTGATCATCTTTAAAATGTAAGTTCTGCACTTGTTCCCTGCAGAAATCTCCCTCTTATCAAGTCACCTTAGTCTTCAAGTCCTTACTACACATTTCCTCACGTCGAAGAACATTCCAGCCTGTTTTAAGCATGAATACAGTCAAGTCAGAAATAGTTAGAGACTGAACTGCTGAACCTACAGTACATAAAGTAGTTCAAATTAGTTCAACCTTAACCAGCGAGAACAGTAATATTGACATTTATGGGACATTTGCTTGTCCCAAAAAAATAAAAATGTATATGTATAGTAGATTTATAAATAAATGAACATAAATGAGTAAGTACAGAGCTTTTAGGGGCCCGGGGACAGTTGGCCACTTTGGCTGTTTGATAATTCAGTTTTGGTACTTTACTATCATCTAAGATAAATATGTGACAGTGAAATCTAAAGTTTGAAAAGAGGAGTTCATGTTGCGTACTGATGTCTTTTTTGTTTGGCTTGAAAAGTCCACATATTTGACGAACAGTACCGACAGCAGGAGACTGACCATCCCTTGAGTCTCGTGGAGGAAATGCTTCAGCCTTTTGGGCTGTGCTGAATTTTTTTCAGCCTGCAGTAACTTGGCGATAAGATCAAATCAGATTCAGCCATCCAATTCACCATTCTGGTTTTTATTTAAAAAAAAAAAAATTAAAAAGCTTTAGAGGTGAGACAGAGCTAATCTAAATCTAAAAACAGCTGAGTGTGCGGACATCTGTCTCTTGAAGGCCTCTTTTTGACAGCATGTGTTAGGAAACGTCCCTGCTCAGTGACAGACGCGTTCACAGTCGCGTTGTGTTCGGACAGGCTGCTGCAGCCGGGACAGCAGCAGTGGTGGAGGATGTGTGGCTCAGCTTGAGCTGGAGGTCCTGGGGAGCTGCTGCACCCTCAGTGAGCAGAGGTGCTGATTGTTGTTCAAAGACGCCCCCTTGTGGATGAAAGGCTAGCACACATTATGCCACTGCAAGCCTGAAGAGACGCTGGTTTCATCATCTGCTCTGCTGTGGTTTGTATGGGCATGTAAATACATCGCAGTATAAATCAACATATTTAGTTTTGTCTCAGCCTCAGCTTTGACCTGTAACATGTAGGTATTTTGAATTCATTTCTAAAATCCAGTTGGATTCTAATCTGACTAGTTTATTTTATTTTAGTGCTCGACTCTTTCAGTAGCATCGTCTGCTTCATTTACTTCAACAGGAGCTCCAGGTCCAGGATGATGTTGATACACAGCAAACTTGCTCAATGCACTTAAAATAATTCCACTCACCTCACCTGGAATGCATGTATTTGTTTTGCCACCTGTGTAAATCTTAGAGTTGAGTGATTACTGGGATGACCCTGGTCGCAGTGGACACTGCAGGTGGCGTGTTTTCACCACAATCACACACATACACACTTTTTCTTTTCTTTTTTTTTTCATTCTGTTCATGGAATTGAACCGGTGTTTACCGCCACCTCCACAATTTTACCTCTGTGATTACTCTGTACTTGACGGAGGCCACATGGGGCTTGATGGTTAGTGCTCTGGTGCTCGGAGAGATTGTCCAACGTGCGGCAAGGTCACTAAAAGGTTTGATCTTTGTTCCAACAGCTCATCTCTGCCGAGGTGTTTCTGAACAAGACGCGGAACCTCTTCTCGCTTCTTGACTGCAGCGAAAAGGATGAGCACAGCGTGACCCTTTCGCCACAGAAAAACAAATGAATGTCCTTTCAGAGGTGAAGAGGTGCTCCAGGATTAAGCTCTACAGAATCCCCCTTTACTGTCATCAACATACACATGTATCCCAGCAGGATGTTGACCTGCATGTGGATCAGGCTTTCATTATTTTGCAAGATCAGGCATGAGGAAAACATCAACACAATATAATATGTGTGAGCAGAAGTCAGGTGAGTACCAGAGCACACACACCTCACTCAATCACCAGTATCAAAAAACCTGCATTTAATCAGCTTATCTTTAGATATAGATTTACTTCAATAACAAAGAACAACTTTGTTTTCACTGTCAGTGAAAATTACATCCTTAAAAATCTTCTCTCTTATGTCTTGACTCACCACTAATAGTATTTATCCTGCTGGGAGGTCTGGAAATGAATCTCCATCTATGACATAGATCCGTTACTGAGACATTTGCAGAATAAAAACATTCTGTCACAAGTGAAACCTCACGTAGGTTAACACAGAATTATTAACAATACATGTTTATAGTATCAAATATAAAAGTATTTACAGAAAAAATACCCCTCTGAGTGTTATATATGACATTAATCAGCATTTTCCTGTTGTAGCTGGTCAAGGTGGAGCTAGTTTTAGCTACTTTATATACAGTTTGTGAGTTGAGTCCAGTGGTTCCCAACCTCAGGGTGGGCCCCTCCTCAGGGTCACAAGATGATTAATGGGGTAGAGGTCTGTGCTCACTAGCCACTAATTCTGGATTGGATCAACACAGCTTACTAGACAACAGTAAAAAGAAAAATGTAATTGTTAGATCAATAAGCTCTATCAGTTGTAACTTCATTTGGCCCGCAGGATGAGGGACTTCATCTGGAAGGCACATTTGCATTCCGGGGCTTTTTAAACTGATCGGCTCGATGGCTCAGAATGTCAAATGTGACACCGAACGGCCAGTTTCTCTGAGGCCGCGTGTAATTGCGCGGCCATTAATCAGGCCTCACGTTTGAGCGACAGCGCTCAACAAAGCGTGGTCTTTTCCCTCTGTTGCTCTCCGTTTGGTTTTGTAAGTCACAACTGACAGAAGCGTGATATATGACATTTCTCTGCTGCGCAGGTCAAGAAGTGTTTTATGGAACAGTTTTTCTATTGAAAGCCCTCCCACATTTTGATGAGTCCTTACACGCTGTTCAGTCCTGACAGGGACAGAAAGCAGGAGCAGTGTATCATCCGAGTGCATCGCCTGCTTTCTGGGATGAATATATCAGCTCTGAGCAGACAGTCCCTGACATTTAGTGATCTGTGATGATCACCATAAACCTTACATCATCAAATGTCAGACTCGAGCACTTGCCAGAGTTTGCAACTGATCTGATGTACATCACGGTTCAAAGAACAAATGCTGCAGGCCCGGTCCCAATGTTTACCCAGAGCCTTAAAACACTGAACCCTCTCAGACTTTAATTAACATCAGCCGCGTGCTCAGCGAGAACGTGTGAGAGCAGGAAGGTGCGAGGGCTCAGAAGGCTTTAGCGGACTGTGAAATCACAATGTAGCGGGGGCAGAGCGAAGTATAAAGTGCATGGCTCATATCTGTGATTACAGCTCACTCTGTACACATTTATATTTTAGAAACACACGTTCTCTCAGGCTGTCCGCCGTGCTGCCGAGAGCTGCGTCACGACCTCTGCGCTGATTTCACAGGGTGATACCAGCAAGGCTGCGAGTCTGCAGCTAGCAGGCCAGCAGCGCTGCGAGGCCATACTTAGGCAGCTAAATGCTAATGCTAGCATGGCAAAATGCTCACTGTGCCAGTGCTAATGTGCTGATTTTTGGAAGGTAATATTTACAAGGTTCACCATCTTACTGTAGCTTGTTAGCCTGCTAACCTTTGCTAATTAGCGCTAAACACAAAGTACAGCTGAGGCTGGTGGGGATGTGACTTTGCAGGCATTTGGTCTGAGGGAGCTTGAAAATCTGTAGCTACTTTGATTACAATTCATCCAGTTGTGGTTTAAAGTATTTTCCTCACAAGATTTATAAAAGTTATCAAAGCCGGAGGGACTCGTCCTCTGGGGACCATGAGAGCTGCAGAGCAGTGCTGAGGACACTTGATACATACATCGTTTTTATAGCTCATTGAGATCTTGTGATTATACACTGCGCTGTCATCATCCATCACTACAGCTGTCCATATGGAGGCTCAGAGGTCTCAGAAACAGGGGTTGGGGTGTCCCCGGTTCTGTCTAGTCACAAACGCCAGTCGCTTAGACTCTATGCATGTAACCCCGATCAGGGCCGATCATTCATTTCCTGTTTACTTGCCCTCCCCCGTGGCCACTCGTCCTGACACTTGTTCATGAGTGAGGGGAAGATGGAGCGGGCTGCAAAAGACTGGAAATCCATAAGCGCGGGCAGACGGCGTCACACAGGTCACCGTCTCTTCAGCACTGCACTAAAGAGATCCAGATTTATTGAATTATTGAAATGAGACCTGACATAGTCCAGCTGTATTGATGGTACTGCAGCTCAAAATATATAAAACAGACACATGATGAGACGGTGTGGCCGGTGGCCTCCAGTGTCGCCTGAAGACTGGCGAGCGCAGCTTCCCCGCTGATGATTCCTTTTTTGCTCGTCAGTAATATTCTCTCAGCAAACTGCTGCATATTGTTTGCTGCTAGGTGGAATTAAGCTTCGTGTGCGGGTGGGCCGCTGCGGAGGGGGGGGGGGGACTTTTGTGTGATATGGGCCATTGACTGCTTTTCCATAGCTCAGGAACAATAATGAGATTTTTTTTCTTTTTTTTTTTTTCAGAATATCAGTGCCGCCATTCAGCGCACTGATTGTGTTTATGAAATTGTGCATACATCTCTCAATGCTGGAGCAGGGGAAGGGAAAGCTATTTTCAAAACATTAGCAAATTGTTTTCTGTTATTGTGCAGAGATTGATAAGAGTATGTGTTGTCTAAACACACACACACACACACAGTAAAAAAAAAAAAAAAAAAACATAAAAAAGCAAGCCATGGCTTGGAATTGCCTATTGCTCTTCCCACCCATAAAAAAGGGGAAAAACATACTTAAAAAACATAAACTATATCACCTCTCCTTCATGGTGCCATTAAGCTGTGACTACAGTTTATTCGATTGTCCCTTTGCACAGGTTTAGCTGTGTTTCTGCTGTAAAAATATCTTATCTAATTTACTATTTTGCCCTTCATGTGCTTGCTGGTTATTATTTAACACTGAATTCATTGGTCTACATCATGCATGTGACGTATCATTGCATTACTGTGCTTATCAAATTCTCCTGATGAGACATAGACATGACCTTGAGTTTGACCTTGCCTTTAGAGCCTCTGCTGTGTTTCTCACGAGCAGATATCGCATCAAATTACTTGAGATTTCACACAAATCACACGTTATCTGATTAAAAACCCACGTGAACCCCCGGACACGCTTTTGTTCCCTCTCGTGCGCGGTCGCTTACGGCCCTCAGTGGCGTTTGCAGTGACTTCACAGGCAGCGAAAGCTTCTGCGCTGCCTTCGAATAAGCACAGTTAATGTTTGTATGATGACAGCGATACTTTGTAGAGGCGTTCTTTGATGACGCCACATCACATCTGGACTACTCTGCGCTGTGATGTGGCTCTCACCTGACATCAGAGGGGTCAGACTAAATATTCTGGCCTCCCTTCAGGCCATTTCTGTGACGCGCCTTTTATATTTAGCACAAATCCTACAAATTGAACTCGTCCTCTCAAACACTGCAAATAGCACCGCTAATTAATTAACTACGGGGCTTTCTTCCTCGACAAGGAAGTTTGTGTGTTGCGTTGGAAAATAATCAGCATGAGGATGTTTTACACTGGGAAACATTTTGATGTAAAATGTCAGAATGTGTTAGTGACACATAATCTACTGTTCTACTAAAACTGTGTTAGCTTTAGCAGACCTGTTGGCAATCAACAATCCAACACCTACACACACACACACACACACAGACATTCATCTCTCATTAATTTAATTTCTGTCACGATGGTTTTGGGATGCCTCGGCACAGGGAGGCCTGGAGATGGACCTCACCGGGGACGGAGCTTTATTTTTTCCAAACTAGAAACTATAAAGTGAGTTTTAAAAGGCGGAGATTTGCAGCACCAAACCAAAGAATCATTAATCCACTGGTAATGAGCCCATCGACACTAATACCTCCTCCCCCCGCTCCACCCTTTGGCATTTACTTTGTATTTTTGCTCTGTCCTGTAGTAATAATTGACACCCTCACCTGCTTCCACAGTGCAGCGTGTCGCTCACTAGTTTGCTCGAAGGCAGCTATTGATTCTGCAGCATCAGATCCATGAAGACAATGATGATGAACAATGAACAGACAGCTGCATCCTCTGTGATCTGGGCCAACACTGATGGCCTTTGTAAGCATGTAATGCCTCATCTGGTGGATAATATGGGAGAAAAGAGGGACACAATATGTGAATTTTCTGAGTCAGTTGGCTCGTGGCCTCCTCTGCTTTTCACGCTGATGGCGACATACAGCTCCCAAATCTAAATGTTCAGGCAATTATTGCTTTGATTTTCAAAAAAGACAGCAAGTGCATGCTTCTTTTCTGTAAGAGAAAGAGGCTGCATTTGACCGTAAAACGTCGACAATAACGATTCTACAGTGGATTTTTATTCCGTTTCCATGAAAAGCATTATGGGAAACCTGCGTGACAACATATAAAATCAACTAAATATCATATAAGCAGGAAAAACAGCATGTTCACGATTAATACTTTGATAAAACACATGAAATCATATTCATCATAGTTTATATTAGGGGGAATAATGAAACATGTTAAAGTAATGGGATTACTTTTATCTCAGAAAAAGAATTGCTTCATAAATGCATTCAAGTTATTAAAAAAAATGCAGATACTGGTCATCTTAAACCTAATTTAAATTTATTAATGTTATCTACAACTAATCAATTGAATCCATAATCTGTAGGCAACGAAGCCACATTTCCTGTTTTTAGATTTTTAGATCATAACACTCAGCAGTTATCTGTCAGATTAAGTTGCCGATTCTGATTTTTAAGATGTCATTTAAACGTCTCTGCGGCCTCGTTTGGGATTCTCTCAGCGTCAGACCGTCAGACTCCCGTTTCACAATGAAAAGGTCGTCTGAGCTCCAGGACCATTTCTAAAAAACACAAAGTGAAGATTAGGACACAATGAAGCTCATTCCTGAGAGGAACTCCACAGCCTCACACGGAGCACTCCTGTTTGTTTCTCACCTCCACCCTCTCAAAAACAACCCGGCGGCCGGCTCCACATATGAAGCTGTCTGCGTTCTTGGCTGCAGACTATTTGCCATTCCCAGAAGGTCATTTGGTTAATGCACATTTGAGTTTTCATGGACTCTTAACTAGTTTTTAATCAGCAATTATTAGTGAATTGGAAGGCTGTGCAGACGCATGACTCTCTGCCGGCGGGAGAGTGCCCATCAATGTCACGTCAATTTCCATGCCAAAGGCTACATTAGGCCTGCAGTCTGGGAGGAAACAGCCACCTGAGTGCCTCATCTCCCCATCCACAGCAGTCTTCCCATCAACTATTGACTCTATTACACAGCTCTGTCAAAAAAATTTTCCGCTTCAAAAGAGGAGCAACCATTACATGGCTGTGCAGGGAGATAATTTAGTGATGCACATAAAATTAAGTGCATATCCATTGAACATTGCTCATTATTGCACTTGAATTCCTACAATGCAAGGCTTGTGTGAGGATCCTGGATGCTTCCCAACCTTTCATTCCAGTCCCATTTTCAAGGTATAAACTTGATTATTTAGGCTGATGTACTATATAAATAGCTGTCATTTTCATCTATATCTAACCCACCTGTAATTGGCAATTAAACATGCAGGCATCTCAGACTAGCTCTTAATTACCGTTAATAAATGGTGAGGGGCCCTGAGGTGTCCTCGCAGGCTGAGGATGGGGGTTGTGAGTCTCCTGCAGCCCCGCATCACTGCATGAATATGCATGGCAGCCAGGTATTCTTCATCCCTCTCCTCTGCTTTTCAGGCTTGACGCACACGGAGGTGGCAGCGGAGCGCCTCTCGAACCGCCACTTCTCCACTACACCTCCACGGCGGCCGGAGCGGCGTTCCCAGGCTGCATCCTCGCTGTGGCATTTCTGCACACTGGGGCTTGTTTGTGTTTGCCAGGAGCTGTCACATTCAGCCTGTTAGCCCTGGCCCATGGGAAATTTACACGGAGCCGCTGGTATGAGGTGAGGCCATCAAATGAGCCGCTGACATGCTGCCTGATGCACTCACATTTGGTCAAATTTATGTGAGCGTGTCACTGCATGCATGCTGCCAGTCAAAAGTTGGTGAGCACCCTGAATCCTACTATTTTTGATGAAATGTTGAGTCAAATAAATGTAAAATTATTATAAGTAAAAATAGGAAAATGTACTGCATGTGCAGTAAGAAACCTCATATAGGATCATATAGATGAATATAAGTGATACATTTCCATAGTGCAGGCTCTGCTGCTCAAATATTATGGACAACATTGTTACTTTAAAACAAATTTTGGCTCCACAGATTAATAACAGCTTCCCTCTCTCCAATGTGAGCTGACATTTAGCTCCTGTAATGACTGCTGATTGTCTTGCAGTGTTCCACCACAGACCCCAATCCTTGTATTTAAGGGCCGATGAGTGTCGAGCTCTCTGATCGTAATGGCACTTTTAATTAGCACTTAATTAAAGGCAGGTGGACTGGAAAGGTCAACCAGTTAGGCCTTTAAGTTAAAAACACAGACAGCGCGAGCGTCAAAGCGTTTGATGAATTTGTCTGCTAATTACAGTGACCAGGATCTGGACCAAACTCCAGTCAGACCTGCTGTGGGTTAATGATAAAATGTGTCACATCTTAAAAGCCACATTGTGACATTTTTAAATCCATTTGAACATATTTCTAAGTTACAAATGTTATATTCTGTGTGCTTGCTATAATCTTACTAGTCTTTTACATCACTTGGGATTTAAAAATAAACACAACCAAATCTGAATTTAACAAAAACAACTGGAAATACTGGGCGTCAAATCAGCCGACTGGCAGTGTGTGTTTCTTTACACGTGTGCTGCATTTTCTCTGCTTGCACGTCAAACGTTTGCATGGTCTGTACGTGCATATTAGCCCAGACTGCCGGCTGCACGATCACTGTGGCCATTACACAAACACAAAAAACACAAACACGGCTGCCGCGGCGCGAGCTAAACTTGTCGCTCCTCGGCTCTGAAAAACAGAGCCGGGCAACGGTATTGATCTGAGTCACAATTATAGATCACCTTGTCTGAATGAGTGATGAAGCTGTCGGACTGCTGGTCTCACCTGACAAGCACCCACATTAAAAACCCTGATGCCTGAATTTCAATGCAACAGTAACGTTATGGTTAACAGTCCCAATCTATCACACCCTCACAAAGAGAGTTTGAATGTGCTGGAGAACACTGATTATATCATTATTATTATAATTAACTACGCCTGTGGTTGCTAGTTCAAGATATTTAGTTCTCACTATATATTGTTAGGAAACGTCACTTTCAGTGTTGGTGTCAGGTATCAGAAAATGCTCTGATGCTGTCAGTGGTTCAGTCGTCTGGTTCACCTCAGAAACTGACTCAGAATCAGATTTTTTCTTTAATTTCTGGCACCTGAAATGAAATTCTCCTGAGCTAATCACACTGTGACAAACACGTGGAAGGTAAACCCCTCATGCTGAACGTGTGTGTGCGCTGCTGCACGGCTCTCAGAGGCCTGTCATGCAGCAGCCTGTTTGCTCATCCACTCATCACACCCTCAGCCGTTTATACCCTGAGCCTCAGCTAATATTGATGCTCTCCATGTGATACGGCCGACAGAAAATACTGAAGCGCCGGTGGATGCCGCGCTGCATCCTCCCCAGCGCTGCGAGAGACCACTGAGGGGCAGCAGAATTACACGCCAGCTCTTGTTTGTTCACCGCCCCCCCACAAAAATGCATCTTAGTGCTCCGACTCCATTAATCCTGCTGACTTATGAGTGACCTCAAAGGATCCCGGTGCAGATATGCTGAGTGTGTGGTCGAGTGAAAATGTGGAATGAGGAAAAAAAAAAACCCAAATCCCTGTTGTTTGTAATAAACAAGCACACACAACGGTCTTGTGTCAGTATCCAGTTATGGGATGTCAGCAGATGCTAAACAGTATGGAGAGTGAATGCCTCTTTGATGTGATGGTTCACTACATCATTACACGTGTGCTCCTGAAAGGTCGAGATAAATATCATGTCAGATCTTTTTCCAGCTTTAGCAAATATAATACAAGAAAATAAAAATGCAATGAAACAGTGAAAACAAGTAATATAACAATTCAGTTTATTTTATTTATTTTCCAGACAGACACATCAATTTCTGGACCACAGTAGAGGATGGAAACCTTTCACAGACATTTTTTGTCAATATTATTATTTGAAAATACAAATATAAAATTAGACTTTCCACATTTGATATGTGAGAGACCCCCATCCATTATTATTATTATTATCATTATTATTATTATTATTATTTTTTAGTATATTTTACAACAGGGCTTAAGCAAGCCATATGATAACCTGAAAGATGCTTTCAGATGTCAGTCAAGTCTGTCTGTCTCTCGCCATAAAAAGTCGGTTAACATAAAAAAAAGGGGCAAGTGTTAGGAATGGGCAGACAGCAGTGAAGAGAGCTCTGTGCTCAGCCTGCAGAAACATGGAAGCACAGCAGAGCCTCACACTGCCGTCCATGCGGTCTGAAGAGCTTCCAGGCTCCCCTCTAGGCCATGCGGTCTGCTCCGAACTCGACAACACGCCAGGGGTGAACTCTCGTGTTGGTGAACATAAGCTAATAATGACGGTTCGGCTATATGAACCTGGGTGCAAGCTGCGTGAGGAATATTCTGTATACAGCTGAGGTCTCCAGTCTAACATTGTTCAGTTCAAATGAGTGGAAATTGCAAGTATATACTCATCGATACACATATATATTGCAACTGTATGTATATATTTAATAATGAGCATGGGTGGGATGGCAATGGTTTGGACTGAGGGGGAAATTCACCCTAAAACACAACAGTTCAGCTGAACTTGTGCCATTTCTGTCACCTTGAAGGGTCCAAGTCTAGATCTGCGAACAGGAAGTGATCTGTGTTAGGGCGGACGCTGTGAGTGGTGGCGTTAGTGAGAGTCACTTTGTGGTCACTGTGACAGTATCCAGTATCTCTCAGAGATAAGGGCACATCGTCTGGTTTAAAACCATTAGCACCACTATGAATAAGCCTCTTTTGGGTATAAATGCTCAAGAACGTTCAATGAGCCTTCAAAGTCGGCCTAATTAATTGGAAATGGAGCAGAGGCTGAAACAGTCCACGTCTGATGTCCCAGCTTTCGGGAGACAGTTGTTCATATCCAGAGAACAGATTTGAATCCCAGGCGACAGAAATCGCACAAGCGCGCGTGGTTTCGGGGTGGGCTTTTCCCACAGCGGATGGGGTAAATTGTTTGGCCATTGCCTAGCACTTGCCTCAAGATTCAAGTTTAAATGGATACGGTAGTACACTACAAATGTCAACACCTTCCAGGTTGACTTTTTTTCTTTTTTGATTATTTTTTTTTCTTAAACCAAGACCCCTCCCCTCTCCCCAAATGGATAAGCTAGTCTACTAAGATGTGTAACATTCATCAGCTGTAAACTGCTGTCAGTTTGAGATAAAATGAAATTACAGCAACAGAGCCATGCTACCTTAAAGTCCAAGCTACAGGATCACAAAACAATAGAAGAGTCAATTCTTGTATGAGCTCAGGGAAAATGAGCCATTTGGAGTTTAATTGTGTCCGTTTAATTACGGTCTGAGAGCCACCAGGTGCTGCAACAGTGAAACAAACAAACCAAGAGATTTTAGACTTGTTGCACTGTTACTGGTTTTTCAGATGGAACGGCGGCAAAATAGGAATCAACGAGTTTCGTGTGGCGGTTTGTAGGCGTTTGGAGTTGCGGTTGGTTATTCCATATCAGATATTCAGATAAATTCAAGGGACGATGCTGCAAATGAACGGGAGGAACACTTTCTTCTATCCTGTCAGAGTCAAACTTAAACTAGTACACATAAGGTGGTACACTCAAATGACTACTTTAGATGTTTCTACACTGTTGAGATACTTTTTATATTAAAATGTGCAAATGAGGTGAACAAAGGCTTTAATACTCTTTTTTTAAATAAATGATTTTCAGCTTTTTCTAAAGTTCTGCTTCTGAATCAATTACTTTTATCGTTTTACATTTAAGTGTAATATAATTTGACTTGTTAAGCAACACAATGTCCTGTGTGCTTGCTGGATTCACTGGAATAATTTGTCTGTGAGCGTCATTAACAAAGCTGCCATTACTGTACATACTATATATAGTACTATATGTAGTTTGACAGTCTATACAGGACGTCAGGACACTAATGCTATTCATTAATGTGATGGTATTCAAGGGTTAAGACCCCATGATGTGAAACAAATGAGCAAAATGATATAAAACCTAAATTATGTTTTATTGAAATTATACTAAAGAACTAACTCAATCTGTGGCTGGAGTGTGCACACAGCTTGAGCTCCTAAATTAAATTGGCTTGTTTATAATAGGCTTGTTTTTTTGCTTGAAACACAGCTGTCTGTGTAAATCCAGCAGGTCTGAATAGCGGACATGCTTTGACATGGTGAGCTTTTAAATTCAAGTTTTTATATCATCTGCTCTCATTTAGCTTAGCAATGAATCACAGCTTTCGGGTGCTGGTCCAACGTCACGACCTGAATTTAACCATCGAATAATCAGCCTCGACACACCTCATCCTTCAATACCTTGTCTGTTTAAAGGGAGACTTCATTACATTTTAGGTGGATGTCCAGTCAGTGTTGGTGGTAAATGCAGTCGATTGAAGCAACAATTTCCTCAATGTGTGCGATATTGACCGAGAAAACTGAGTACCACTGCTGCAAAATCTCTTTTTCTGGCACCAGCGCCATCATCTGTGTACAGTGAGAAACTACAGCTTGGATTTCAAGTCTACACCTCTTTCAAGTCTCGTGCTGCCACTCAAAGCCAAAACTACTCTCATTGCTTGTATTGAAAACTAGCTATGTTTCCAACGGTGAAAATGGCATCCTTAAATATGAGTGCAGGATATTTGTGTTCCAGTGTTTTGGCTGAGTCGGACATTCAGTCGGATTTATTTGAGCCAGAGCACAGGGCCGAAGACATGCAGCAGAGAGGCTGAGGCTGCATCAGCCGTGCAGGAGGATACGGCCGGCGGGGAGCATCCAGGACCTGAGCTGCCGAGAGCAAACAGCGGCTTATGCCAACAGAAACTGAATCATTCTGCTGCAACCAATTTCAGTGTCCAGTTTTTGCTGGGTGCCACCACAGCAGACCACGAGAGAGCCTGTGTGCGCGTTACTGGACATAAAAGTTCTACTCGTCACATGGACGGAGGTGTGCTGGACGCTGGGACACCACAAGACAAACTGGGAGAGACAACCAGGACCAGGAAGGCCAAGAGGGCAGGTGGCATGTTGTTGTCACCAGCGCTATGTTTTGGCCCTTGGCTAGGGCGGCGATACACGGCAACGTGGGCGTGGGCATCAGAAGCTCGCACGCAGTGCATGCTGGTACATGTAGTCACTGCTTTAATGGCTCCACAAGCAGGAGAACTCAGCTTTCTCAGTCAATATCACACACACTGAGGAATTTATTGTCTCAACGGGCCACATTTACCATCCGCGCTGACGCCACATAAAACGTGTTGACATTTCCCTTTAATGGAGTCTTCTGCAGTAGGTCTTTTTTTCTACAGTGATGCCTCTATAATGCCAATATGTGTCAATAACACTGATAACGGATTAAAAGAAAATCTAGAATCTAAGATTAAAGTTATTAAAATTATTGATCAAAGATTTGAGAGAGATAAGAGATCAGAAACAGTATCATCTAAAAATAACTGTGCCAGAGGCACCTGGGAAATTTCCAAAGTGTACAAACAGTAAAAGATATAACAGGTTATTTCAACAGCACTATGACTGATATTATGACTATTGTGGTAATCATTGGTATGTTTCTTAAAAAAATATGAAATATCTTTTACATAAAATCTTTTTCCATGATTATAGCTTGTGTCCCCTCTTAAAAAATAATCAAAAACAAAGGTTTTGCATATCTAGCGTTAGCATTTAAGGTAGTATGGCACACCCCTTTTAAAACATTCAAGGGTGGGGATCGAAATAATGCCTTGTGAACAATTCCATCTTACAGCAACGGTTTCTCTATTGTTCATCCATGAGAGCTTTGGTTAGCTGAAACCATGTGAGAGTGGCAAAACCAAACCAAAAAGAAAACATACAGGGAATAAATTACAATGAACCTCTATCAAAATAATTGTCTGCAAATATCAGAATAACATGATCATTTAGAGAAAGGTCTATCTTGACTGGTCCTAAATCCACTATTCACTACAAGTAGTATATTAATGAGTCCTATATAACATCTACTTTGTAATTACAGGAGATAGAAAAAGAGCGCGAGAGGGAGAGGGATAAATATGAGAGAGAAAGGAGAGGTAGAGCAAGGGAGAACAACAAAGACCACTACACTGGTATCAAAGACAGCACTCTGTTTACAAGTTAACTGTGATTTCTTTACACACTAATGAAATACATGAATGATCAACAAAAGAAGTAGGATCTCTGAGGATGGGGAATGGAAAGAGAGAAAGCAATGGATGCACAGTACATTTTAATAGTATATTACAATTATTAATATATAAACCACAAAGTATCAATAAAACTCTGATTAAACTTGAAATCAGCAAAGAAGCATCTTTCTTTTTTTTTATAGTTTTGTATTTCTTATTTTCTTTTACATTTGAACATTACAAGGGTTTTTTTTTCTTTACTCTTTAAATTATTACTTGATCACACCTTCGTATCATTTACTTTAGAAGTATCCAGCATATTTCTTTACCTGGTTGTTTTGAAATCAAAGAAATGAGACAAGAAAGTGGGTAAAATGAAAACAACAAAAAGTACACCTGCAGCAGGTAAGGTATACAAGTAAAACCATTCATTCCATCAGTGACTTTAAAAAGCGGACTGCACTCTGGAGCATATTATTGTTAAATGTTTTGTCATGAGGAAAATCATCGAGCACACACACTGTGTAAAACCTGGTGCAGCGACAGATAGTGAATAATTCAGTGTCATCTTTTGACCCTGTATAAATACCTTTAGATGAGACATGGGTCTAGGAAAGAAATCCAAGTGTACACTGCAACATATCAGTTACTATTTCCCAAGCTGTTAACTCGCCTCGAACTGCGAAGCGCTCGTCTAGTCGAGAACACATTAACCCAAAGATCCTTCATACTATCCCAAAGCACAGGGCCGTTTTTAAAAAGCCAACATATACATGTGCAAATAGGAAAATGGCCTGTACTTCACTACTCACAGTGCAATGATTACTCGCTTTATTACCTTTCAGTGTTTTCAGTTATTTTGCCCCTAGAATAAATTAAACCTGCCAATGACTCCACAATAGAACTCACAAAGGCTGAGGTATGGTATCAAAATGTTTACTTTCCTAATTCATTCAAAAAGAACTGATTCAGAGAACAAGCGTTACATAAAGGCTCGAGCACAGAGCCCAGATATTCGTGTTCCAAAAATGAATCAGGAACGAGCAGGATGAAACAAACAGTAACATACAACTAACAAGTTCCTCTCAAGAGTATAAAAGTGTCAGGATGCACAGAGCACTGTAAAATGCCTGGTTCAAGTTCTAATCTTCACATCTAAGTACAGTGTGCTTTGGATTAAATCATCTTTTTTTTTTCTGTCTCTCTCTCTTTCTCTTCGAAATGATACCGATATCTTAACAGTTAGACAAAAGATACCAATCAGGCTCTTTTTTTTCTTCTTTTTTCTTTTTTTTATTCCTTAAAACTGTGTTGACTTAACTCACCGTTTGTAAATTTGCTGGTATGACACTTGTAAAATTATTCAGCTTCGGTATTTACAGAGCAAGTGTGTTCTGTTTGTCTCTGGGGTCATTATACCGTCTTCCAGCAGAAAAAAGTATAATAATAACTGTTTACAGCTTTTTCTTCTATTCACACGCTATAACATGTTCTTTTGACACACCATCACAAAAATATGCTATTCTCTCACTGAGTTGGTTATATGCAGTGACTGGAATAATATGTACAGCTACATTTCTTTTTCTCAAGTTTGAATTCACAATGTAGTTATATGAAATTTGTTATAGCATATATATATATTTCTAAACAACAAAAACAACACTTATAAAAAAGGACCATAAAAATATTGGAGTCCTCTTTGTATTGCCCAAAAATAGGTAATTATGGTTAACAATGAGACATCACAAGAAATAAAACAGCTACTAAGATTTATTACTTAGATACCCTCTTTAAATTTTCCTTAAAATTGATTTTTTTTCCCCTCTGAGTCTCTCCACGCCGAGCTTCTTTTTTCGCGGAAAGACTGGAACATCCAATCACTTCTCCTTTACACTAACCGATACAAAGATGAAGACATGACTTGCAGAGATTCTTGGCTATGACCCCCCCTCCCCCTCCCCCGTACTTCAAAACAAAATCCATTTACACAAATATACTAGAAGATAAAATAAAATGACACAAAATTAAGGTCGAAACTAAAACGACTCGCTAAAACCTAACCCAAACAGAAGCCAACAGAGGAAAGGAAACAGGTGAATGAAATCGACGTGAAACATCAGACCAAACCAGGTTGTAAAGTTATAGGAGGTTTGGATTATAGTACAGCAGTTATTTTTCTGAGATGACTAACGTTTTCTTTTCTTCTTCATATGGTGCCGACTTTCTCTCTTTTTGCCTGGGTGACGCTGTAGTGCTTGAAGTTGGATAGCATCACCTGCACACAAAGCCAATTAGAAACTCCGTCCTGTCTTTCCTGGGCCACCAGATATACTCTGCTGGGTGATAAAGGGGAAAAAAGGACAGCGACAGCATTAGAAACCGCTCATGTGATTTGCAGAAATCCTCACCATAAATACTGTTCTCTGTAAGACTGGCAGTGACAGGTAATGGCAAAAGTCTGTGACATTAATATGACTTCCAAATGAAACATGTCGACTGAGGCGCGAGCATGACATAACTTTTTCTCACTTTTTATAAAGAACAGCTGGTCAACACTTAAATTAACATGTAATTACAGTGGAGGAGCCTGTTTAACAACTTGGTGCATGTATGTTCACACTTCATAAAAAAATCTATCCTTGTTCGTTCCACCACTTGTTTACTTAGCAGTCAGGTTCATGCATGTGCCGCTACTGTCGAGTATCGACCGCTAAGCTGGAAATAAACAGCGATTTAAACACGTGTGCACAAACACACATCACACATCACATCTGCAGAGAGGAGCTGGAAGCAGACAGACAGCTCGAGACATTTAGAGTGAGCCTTACGCTGGACACCACCAGGCACGATGTTAGCAATACAGATGGGTTACAGTGACAAAATAAACATGATGAAACTGAAAAAACTCGCTTCCTCGTGGACAGTTACTGTTCGGGGGAAGATTCAAGGCCACCGACTTGTTAGTGAAGAGTTTGGGATTTGGGATTCGTTTTAGTCGTAGCGGTGTGAAGACGTGTGCTGAGAGTTCTGCCCAACCAGAGCTCAGCTCGTGCTATCACGTCAAAAACATCGTAAACTGGTTTGTGACATACTGTGAAATGTGTGTACGAATGTTTTAGGATGGAAACATTTCAAAATGTTAATCAGAAAAAAGAAAGGAAAAAAAATGCAGAACTGGTAGTATGTGTGTGTGTGTGTGTGTGTGTGTGTGTGACTCTTCCTGCTGCAAGTCACACAAACAAACTAGAGTTGGGATCCAATATTGGTATCGATGCCAATACTGATGTAAACCAGACCGACCGATCCACTAACCGATCCAGATCCCAAAATCCACTGAGACTGAATTTAAATGAAAAGGGAGATTTTCATTTCTCTGCACTTTCATGTCAAATATTCACTTTAAATCCTCATGAAGTGCGCTGCACTAATTCTCTCACTAGCTTTGAACTCATGTATAGAAACCTTCTCGCTAGTAACTGCTAATGCACTGCTGTGCACTTGATTGGTTCAGGTTTTTCCAAAAATTGAAGGAGTTGCCATAGCAATGTGCACTCCTACACCTGTTTCAATGTGAAGGCTACTTAACCTACACTTCAAAGAAAACATTTAAATTCAATGCATGTTTGTATACTTTCTCTTTTAATAAGAAGTGCTGTGTGGTTTACTACAGCTTCATGTAGCCTCAGATATAAAACCACCAACAGCAACAACAATAATAATGATTCAAAAAAAGAGCTCTGGCTTCAGTATCGCTGAATCGGATCGGAACTGAAGAATGTGGATCGGTGCATCTTTAAAACAAGCTTTACTTAAATTACTGACAATGATTTTTTGTTGAGGCGTCATGCAGAAGGCCCACGTCGCCAAACCCGTGAGGACACAAACCTGCCGTCACACTCGCACTCTACTACCAGCTCTGTCATTTGGAGGGAGGTGAATAAACAACTGATAATGAGATGAACATATATTAGAGAGAGACTGATAGAAATGCACAGTAAATAAAATGCAATACCTCTGATGAGATGGCAACCGGCCACCTGTTCAATGGTATCCATTTGTAAAAGCTGTCGCAATCAACGGGCCCTAAAAGTGTACAGTTAGTGCTGTTGTCAGTATGCATTTCAAGGAGAGAAAAGTGAGTATCATATCAACTTGTTTTCCAGCTAGCATGACTGCGAACTCTTTGATTCAGTTTGATCATGTTCAGCAGCAGAGCAGGACACTGAACTGTCACATTACACAGGTTCCTCGTATATTCTTGTCATGGAGAAATCATTTCATGGTACAAGGTGTTAAAAAATAAAAGAGTTAGACAAACTATATAAAGTGAATGGTCTCACACTGTGTTAAAGAATTCAAGATACATTAACTTCAAATCATCTCATTTTCTATATCAACACAGTTCTCAAACACCTGAGTGAAAAATATGTGAAGGAGATGATAACAACAGCACGCGCACGCACACACACACACGCACACACACACACACACGCGATCTCTATTCATGCCAACATACACAACTGATTCTATCTGAAAGCATGCAGAGAATAGGATCATAAACAGCCCTCAGTCAGATCAGTGTGTTTTCAGTGCTGAATGGTTTTCATTATGTAGCTCAGTTATCAGGATACTGTGAATATTGCTGCTGACAGGTCTGAAGAAATCCTTGAATTCACACACAACAGTGAAAGGAGAAGCACTTTCAACGGCGATTATCTGTCTTTATCACTTCAATCAGCTAATTGCACTCGAATTGTCTTGCATAAAAAAAACAGTTAAGTTCATTACTGCTTCTTCACACTGGCTGTTTTGATATTGGCTAAAGGGATTAATGAAATCAGCCGAGCGGAAGACCGAGGGACAAATCAGTGACTCTGAAGTCACCCACGAGGTTGTGACATATGATGATCCTACGTGCGTTCACTTTCGACAGAATCCTCGGCGAAAAAATGAATTATGAAGCACATTTTAGTTCTGAATCATTTCCTTTTTTAATGCTGTGAATAGAGAGATCATCTCGCCGAGAGCAGAAAGTCACGGGGCTGCTGCATCACCTCTCTGCTTTATTGCACTCTGTTTGATTCACTGGGTAATTCTGAAGTGGTGATTTAGCACGCGGCGTCACAGGCACAATTTGACATTCTGTAAGGGAATCACAAAACCTAGCCTGGATTATACGGGTAAAATGCAGCACATTCTTCACTGATCTGCTTTATAAATTAGCCCCGCTAGACTGTTCGAAGGTAAATGTGATGAAAAGCCAAACACTTCTATTCAGAATTTATAACATTTCTTGCTTTTTTCTTGTATTGAAATACTCGTTTTTACATTCTCTAACTCTAAACCGAGGTTACAAACTGTTGCAACAAATGGAAAATAATGGAAACAGATCGCCTCATTTCCATCTGTAAACTATCTGCTGGTAAATCTGCTTTGAAAATGAGCCAGCCTGGTCTTTCATAACAAATATTTTGCTTCCTACACTGAGACCAACAGATTATGGCAGATAGCCAGTGGACCCAAAACAATTAATAAGAGCGGCTTTGCTTAGGAAGCAAAAAGCCAATAAAACGTATTTTTCTGTTGAGCTCTGTTTTTGTTTGGATATCATAAATCAATTACACATACTTGCTAACATTAAAATGAGTTTTTTACCCTCTCGTGAGCTATCGGCACGTTTGCTCCCAGCGACACTCCCCCGTACTAACATTACCACTAAGCCGTTACACTTAGTCCCATTGATCCAGTGTGCTGCACAAAGACATAAATCTCCCGTACTATTTCTCACCAAATCCCCAAAATGTTGTGCCACGACCAGACACAATGATAAACATGCCTTAAAATCAACTTAAAAAATAGAACAAATAAGCACAAGAACACCACAAACACCCCAAATTAATCTTTCTTGCAAGTTCTGGTTACTGTTGGAAATTCAAATTAATGATGTGGACTGTAAAGTTTTGGGAAGAGTGTCTTCACCCTGTAGTCTCGCAGTGCTCGCTTGCAGTACTAATGGGCTTGTTGTTATTCCACCTCAGTTAAGCCATGCATTAATTAGCTTCTTTCAGTAAGCAGATGTTATTTTCATAACCTATACTGTGCCACTCAGTTCAGTCATGTAAAACTGTACAAACATGCCCCAACAAGCCTGCCGGTGAGTCCGAGAGCGCAGCCGTGGGTGCACCTTGCTAGGGGCCATAAAATTCGGATGGCAAAACCTTACATTAATTATTCAGTGAGGTCCGAGGTGGAGGAACACAGCAAATAGCCGATTGAGTCGTCTTTTGGGGAGTTTGAACCTTGTTCATTGTTGACAACAAGGTCTGAAAAATAATTGCTAAGTAAGCCAAGTGTTATTTGACTGGATTCACTTATGCAGTCTTTGCCTGTTCTTAAACAGCTAATGCTAAATAAGGTAGCTTCATTATTGCAGCCTAGTTGAAGTTTCTCCTTTTATTGGCTGAAAGATGATCTCTCCAAGACTTGGGCTTATAATGAACGAGGAAACGATTTTGTAAATGATATTGCCAAATTTTTATTAAACGCCACTATCTTGCCAGGCTAGGTCTTCACTGCCTCCACCAGGGTTGAGGCCCTCCAAGCGTCTTCGTGGTGGCTTCTTTTGATTACAGTGAAAGCAAGAGGCGGGATTATGAACAGGTCACTGCACATCACCTGAACTGCCACACAGGCCGAGACAGACATCAGAGCGCATCCGCAGTCAGACTGGGAACACCTCTTTGTTACTGTCACCTCTACTATTCCAGCTAATCTTACACTTATGAGGTGACGCAGGCGCTGGCAGATAACTGATCAGCGAGAGGAAAAAGCGTCACTGCACCTGGCTGAGCAACTACGCCTGGACAAGGACATCGGGAGAGACAAAACCTGCTTGGGAGCATTGTCCTAGTGACGGAGCAAACTCAAGCCCTGGGACAGATGGGGTTCTAAAAATAAAGGAAATTTGTTCTGGGAAGGTGACACAGAGTCTGAAGTGAGGTGATTTGTGCAGCAGCTAAGGGGAATAAACATTTGCATTTGACACAGATAACTTTCAGAGGAAGGACGGGGGTTTACCCTGATGTACAAAATGCTTATGGGGCCTCTGAACTCGGTGACAGTAGAGACCTCTCTGCACAGAAATCACCCGAGCTCTGCACAGAATGGCTGCTGTGTGCTCGTCTAGACGCAGGTGGTGGCTATTTTGATCAATTCAGCGGAAGAGCATAATGTCCCACAATTAGTAAGCTCTAGTCTTTATGAGGAAAATCAAGTGCTGTGCAGTGCGTCACAATCATAGGCAGTGGGCATCGGCTTCGTGTCTGATTCTAGTGGTGCTGTTCTGACACAGAAGAGGCAACTGAGCTCAAGGTGCAGTCAGACACGACAGGAAGTCAGCATGTGAGTACTCACTGTGATGCTGGGGCCAAACCCAGAGCCAGGCTGAGGGCTAGCAGCACTGATGTAGTTGCCCACAGCCGAATCCTGGCTGCTGGGTCCGTACAGGTCAGCCACAGGCCCTGGACTGTTAGCACCAGGGAAACCTCCGGGCCTTGACGGGTTGGTGCCTGCATACAAACACAGCGGGGAGCAGAGCAGCTCAGAAACACGCAACGACGATCAGTGCAACTCTCACTTGCTTTGACTCAAAGGGACACGTTTAAATCAAAAGAACACATTACTGGATTCATACGTTTGTCTCAAAGGACTTGCTTATAGGTCACATTACAGGTTACAGATGCGTACTGCTAACTACATGTTCAATTTCATTTCATCAACTGACAAAATGCTGCAGGATTTAGGTTAAAAGACCAAAATTAAGGGTGAATCCAGTATGATATTCTAAATATAATCTACATGCTGTGTGTATTATGCATAGGAGTAACATTCACTTTGTAGAATCATGCACAACACAAAACAAGCACGTTTCTAGGAATACTTCCACCATGCTAATAAACTAGTAAGGTTGCAGTGTAAATGTTGCCATGCATAATGTGAAGGAGTACTTGTAAAACAACATCGGCTGTTGAATAAGAAGAGTAACACAGGATTATTACAGTGAGGACTGTGGATATCACCGGAGCAGTTTGGACCCAGACATTTGAAGTATTTGATGCTTTCCTGTACAACCTAATGACTCATAGATGCCGCCAAGGACCTACTGAAAATGTTCTCAATACTTTCGGCTGCGAGTTTCAGCTTTTCAGTCTGCTGGAGTAACTTCAGGCATAAAACAAAACAGGTACGTGAGACAAGAGAAGGAGGCATAAGGGGCAAATATAAAAGCTTGACCCGAGTTCATCTGCAGGTCCAAACTCAGGGGGGGATAAAAAAGAAATACTGTACATGACTTACCACCTTTGCCCTGTGAGTAAGAGCAACTCAGACTAATAAAATGTCTTTTGAAAATCCAGATGCCTGCTAAAGGCCAATAACACTGGCAATACAGGAAAAAAACAGTCAGGGAGAAAGAAAAATGCAGTGATCTCTTAACAGCAATCTCCTCTGCTGTCAGCTTCACGTAACCCTCTGTCTCACCTTTAGTCAAAGACAGACTGTGAAAAAAGCTGTACAACTGCATTAAAAAGAAAAATCTTCCGACCACAGAAAAGGCTCCTTCTTGTGTATATATGAGCTCACAATCCCTATGATGCCTGAGAGAAGCCTTCGTAGCACATGTGAAGAAACACAGAGAGCAACTGCGATGCATGAAACGTGCTGCTGCAGCCACGCGCACAGCACGCCAACTGTATGACTGTCGCCATGTTGGACACTTCGCTCTCAAAGCTCTACGAGACTTGTTATGTCCATTAGAAGCACCTGAAAACATACTCTACATATTCGCGTATGGCTCTCTAGAAAAATGAAGCCATCTCACTAAACACACATCTAGTGCAGTTGACACTGCTGTTTAACTGTATGGACTTTAAACAGTGAGCAGCCAGTGCTCTTATCTTGCCTGCACAGCCCCCAGTAGGCTGGCTTATTATATAATTAAGGATTTTTTTCAGTTGAAATGGCAATCCTCATTTCCTATGACTGGTGATTTTTAATAGAGCATGGCTCACCCCTCTCCCTGTGAGGCTTTTTTTCCCCCTCTTTCCTTTAAATGTAGGGGCTGCACTCATTCTGCATTTAGCTTTGGGAGCAAAACAATCCCAAGTGCAATGCGGGTCAGATTGTTGTTCAGAATAGGGTCCACTGTGACACAGACCAGTGTGCTTCTATTCCATTTGATTTTTTAATAAGGAGTGATAGCGCTACGGCTTTCTTCTACTTGTGGCACAGACACATTCTACTGAAAGGACAAAAAACTGGAAGGCAAATCATTTGATGCTGGGACTGACTTCTGTGGGCAAAATACTTTGAAGGGAAAATGTGAAGACCTGAATTAATAAATAATTCTATACAGAACACAGTGCGCTGTGCTGACTGTCTCTGTCATCCGAGTTACATTTGCTTCACTTTAACTCACTTAAATGTAGTACTAAAGCACAGATGTAAGGCCTGTGCACAAGAAAAACATTTACCAATGAGATTTGCCATCAAACTGCATATGGAAACTGTTCTATTCTCCCTTTATCTGTGCACCACTATCTTCATCTGTGCAGCAGAGCTGTTCACCATAGGATTTGAACAGTGCTGACAGCATAAATGAAATATGGGTAATCCATGACCTACAGCTGGTAATCATCATCATAAAGCACCTAATACACACAAAACTCAATTATACTTCCTGACAAACATTCATTTCTGCTCTTATCTACTTAAAACAAACATCCACATAAACAGCACCACTGTGATTCTATTTACTATAATGTGCTATAATGTGATTTTCATGTCATTAGGCTCAAGGTTGGCTACAAATATAAAGTCTATTTCACAGACAACAAGCACATAAATTGTGTTACGATGTAATCGAGCTGTGTTGACTCACTCAGGATTTGAACGTGTCCTCTCAGGTGAGAAAAACCTGCTTTACCAACCAAGCAAAACTCAAACAAAAAAAAAACAACAACAACCACGCAGTCCAACAGAGTGACTTACAGTAGCTGCAGCTACAAAACTGAGGTGATGTGAGCCTTTCTACTCTCATATCAACTATAATGTGGACTGAATTAACATGCTAGAACCAAGCCTCAAAATCAGAGACAATGGTATTGGTGTGCATATTTGCAGTGGTGGAAAGTAGAAGTAATCTTCCCCTGACGTGCAGCTGTGCACTGCTTAACAGACCTATAGGAGGTAAAGAGTATAGTGAACTATGTTTGTAGAGCTACCACACTCTACACAAGTGTAACCACACAGATACTGAAACAGCAGACCTGCAGGAAACCCTTCAGAACCTCAGAAAATCACATCTGCGTAGCTGCTTCTCTGCACGCTGCCTGTGTTTTCTGCTATTCGCTGTGCTAAAGTTCGTACCGGCAGAGTCTGTGGGAAATGCCAACATCTTGCCTGGGGCAGCCGGCCAACACTTTAACCATTAGAGGGAGAGTTGGCCCCACAGGACAGCCCCTTTTGTTTCCAATATTTCTTGCTGCTATTATTATGAAGGTGGGGACACAGCAGTGGAGGCACAAGATTGAAGGCTGTGGCAGGATTCGAGCCCAGCGGGGGCACGCGGGTCTCCGGAGGCGGGGAACCTAACCGCTGCGTGTAGGTCAACACTGTCACTGATACATCTCCCACATCGCATGAAGGCACCCCACTAAACTAGACCTCCTTTACTTACAACTGCTTTAGATGAAATAAACAGTGGTGGTACGTCATGTCAGTGCAAACACGATCATGAGCATATAATCATCAGAAGAAAAAAAAATAGATGCATATAAATACTGTACGAGCCAAAAAAGGTTGTTAATGTCTGCTCTCAAAGAAATAGCATGAATTTACAATTATTTTGATGCATTGCATGCAGGTATTGAAATGCCAATGTGCACTATATTTTCATAGCTTTTGAAAGCTGTGATTACATAACGCGGATAAGAGAACATCAGAAAGAGCAAACACGATGAAAATGTGCTTGTGCTGTAGAGTAATGGCTGTATTATGCAAAAATGTTGTCTTTTAAGTGTCTAACATCGCACAGCATCTCTACTGATTTCCCAGTTAGACTTTCTCACTCTAATAACACGAGCAATCATTCTTACACTTAAAATACTTAAAGGGCTCGACAAAAAAAAAAAAAAGACACTCACTCCCACACTTAGCTCGTTCCTTTGCTGCTCAAAATTCACATAAACCTGAGCTCAGAGAGGCCGGTGTACTCTCCGACATCATCAGTAGTTATTTTGTTCACATGCAAATGAAGGAGGACATCCTGTGTGTGTGTGTGTGTGTGTGTGTGTGTGTGTTGGCCCCTTATGTGCAAGCAGGGGCTGGAACAGAACTTCACAAAGAAACAGAAAATCTACATTAAATTGAAAAAAGGAGGAAGAACATGCAATGCTATTTTGTCTGCAAGACATTTTTTTTCAAGTTTTTTTTGAAGGGGGGGGGGGATTTTTTTTCTTTCCTTAACAAAAGCAAGAGAAAACGTAAATAAATAAATGAATAAAAAAGATTAGATCATCTGCATGGAAAAATGTCATGAATCAAACTGAAAACTCCAAAACGTGGATGAGATAGATGCGCATATACAAACCTGGGTTCTTAAATTGATCCGGGCTGTGTAGGTGCTGGAGGGGGGAGTTGCAGGCGGAGGTGGCATGCTCACTGTGCAGCATCTGAGCCGCTTGGGGCCCCAGGGAGCCATAGTCAGCAAAGGAGCAGGGCCCCCCCCTCTGGTCACTGGGCGCAGAGTAAAACCCATAATCGGGGAGGCCTGGGAGATACAGTATAGGGTGGGGAGGGGGAGGGGAGGGGACTCCATCATTGTGGAAATCAACTTTTTCATTGTCAAAGTCAATGTCCAGATTGTTGAGCATATCTTGGTGTTGTGTTACACCATCTTTAGGTTACATCCTTGCATTTTGTCTGCTTTAATTGGCCCTCCCTGCCCTCCCTCCCCAGCAGCTCCTGCCATGTGGCCAGGCCCCCTTGACATACAGTCCGTGTTTGATACACTCAGCTGTATCTTATACATTAGCTGTACAATTATGGACACATGCTATCTCTGCCTGAAAGAACACAATTAAGACCTCCTCAGTTAAGCTAATGGCTTGACTTGACTCAAAAGGACCAATAACAATAAATACAAAATATACAGTAGGGCCACAGCTTTGATATTCTGGTTTGCATAATTGACCCGTGTCCTCCATGTTTTCAGGCAATCATTAAAGGGTGAGATAAAACTGAAGAATCATTAAAACACAGGTCAATACATTTCTCATTTCAAACCGACAATTCTTCGCCGACATACCTGAAGGAAGGTTTTGTCATTTAAATGAAAAGAAACAGAAAGCGCACCAATCAATAATTAATTTAAAGCCTCTTTTTTGACCAATAGCAACAGATGATAAGGTTTTTTTTTAATGTGAATGAGATACAGAGACATTGGTGTTTACTGATGATAGGCATTCTGAAGTGCACTAAGCACTCTAAGCACGTCTCAGATTGGCCTCTTCCAATGATTCTCTCTTTGACACAGATGGTGGATTATCAACAAAATGTCTTTCAGCAATAAGTCGTGCTGACATTTATTGCTTGTCCTCTTAATCTGAGACAAGCTGCTCATATAAAGAGTGCAATTAAAAGAAACTGCTTCTTCTCACACCTCTTTGATAACAGAGTTAATCTACTCAGGAGGGACTGAGATTGGTGACACCGGCTTTTTCATGCTGGGTTTCCCCTGCTGTGTGTTTGTTTTTTTTTTGGCTTTTTTTTTTTTTTTGGGTCCTGGAGCGAATAGCCATTCAAAGCCACTTCACCTCCACCCATTCAGAGTGAGACAGTCCACTTCTGCCAAATGGAATGTAAGCACCAGCCATGTTTCTCCTCGCCAATGCTTTTTAGCACTCTGATCTCACCACTTGTGGGCTGTCTGCCCACTCATCAAATTATAGGCTCCAAATACGGCAGGCTTCCCACGTACGTCACATAATGCCTGACACATTGAACAAAGCTCAAGAACCAATCATTCCATTTACTTCACTTAGACAAATGTCACCGAAAATTGATTGGCCTTGCTAATGAGGAAAAATGGATCAATGGAATAATTATAATGGGGGAAAAACATTTGACAATAGCACAAACCATGTTATTGGGAATTCATAAAGAAACCATTCTAATATGTCACCAGTTCAGAACAGAGGAGACTGGAACCAAACAGGCTTTACTTTACATTTTATAATACTTTCACTTTGCTTTATTAGTGAACATATTTGAAAAATCCGCTCTCAGAGAACACATTTGACCATGAACCGTGTTGTGTCGTCTTGGTAAAGTGAAGCTGCAGCATCTTTGAAGGGGTTAGATGACATGCAAACAGGATATAAAGAATGTTTTACTCATGAAAGGAGATTCTTATTTTCATCATTACTATTATCTCAACCAAGCCTACATTAGAATAAGGGTATTGTGGTTGCTAAATCCAAATATTGCTAGCAGCTGATTATTGAAGTGGGTCTTGCTTTAAAACTGGAGAGGGAAGTGATTTTCATTTGAGAAAAGGTTCTAGTTTTAAGCAACTGAACACACATCAAGATGGGCAGACACTGTTTTCTTTAATCCTTTATGTTATGTTAACTCACATTTTTTTCAATTTGCCTTTCTGCTCAGCCAGAACCTGCAAATTTTATGCTCACATCGTATGGATCCATCGAGCGGCTGTGATGTGGGTGCTTACACTGAATGTAAACATGGGGCCCTGATCGGTTTTGTCTATTGACAATTCCAATAAAGTGTATTCAAACAACATAACCGTGTCACGAACAATGTTGACACAAAGAGAGAGAGAGAGGGAGCATTACTTTATGTGATCCCATTTTAAAATGGAGCTGCAGATGGCTGCAGACTAACCGGCCTGTCAATTCTGCAGCCAAGTTCAGCTACAGCCACTACAACACGTAAAATACTCCTTCATTAATACTAAAACAAGCTAACTGAAGATTGTAAGGGGTCTTTTGACATTAGCAACATGAGGAATTAGACCTGTACAAATAAATCTGTACAGTGTCTGTCTAGCTTTACAAAAAGTTCAAATCTCATAAAGTCCCATTCAAACCAATAACCGACTCCCGAGCTTGAGCAATTTACCCTTTACATCTATCAACTACCACCCACTGGGCAGCGCTGGGTGTCGTGAGTGTTGACATACAGTACAGAGATGTAATGCATACATAGTTATATTTTCAGACGCTGCATGCCGCTGCACAGTCCACAGGTGTGGCAGGCTCAGGTAAGAAGCTGGCTTTGTTTGCCGGACTGAGGCAGCTGGACAAGAGTACGACTCAGACACTCATGCACAAACATTCTCAAAGCCATATATTTTCATCATAGGCTATCTGATTTGTTATGCAGGATGAGACAGGGCAGAGTGTGCCCACAGCTGCATTAGTATCACCGATCATATCACTGCGCCTCAGACCTTCCCACTATTAATATTCACACAATCTATCCAGAACAATGGGCCTTTCTTGGACTCCTTTTTTTTCCACTGGCCACTAATTGGATGTAATTACTCATCTACAAAACAAATGAGCGTGCTGAGGTTGCCTTGGAGACTAGATCAGGGGATCCAGCAGTGCGCATCGTTCGCAGGGCTTCATTTATACTGGTAATTATCTCCCCTACCCCCACCCTCTTTCCCTTCTGCCCTCAGTGACCAAAGCTGGCTGCGAGGCGATGGAGAGGGGAGTGTCTTGCAGTCATCTGTTACTGACATCATCGGGGTGGCTCTCTTTAAGTGGATAAATGCCCTGCTCTCGTTCCCACTTTGCCAGGTGACTGCCTTTAAGGAGGAATCACAAACCTTGAAAGTACTGCTGCTCTTTTTCTCACTCGTTGGAAAATAAAACTAATCACGCTGATGATAAAATATAGTGTCATGCTCCCTGGCCTGCTGGGACTTCAGAATGTGAAAAATATTTTCATAAGTTTGCCAGTGCTCTGAAACAAAGTTTGTGATTCACTTCATTTCAAATCCCGCAGAAACTCAACATATTACCGAACACACACACATGTTCAAAGGCACCACAAACCAGCAGTGTCACATCATAATTAAAAACGCTGCCGGAACCTGCTATTACCCTCAAAATGATTAACAGGTCTCTTAATACAGGGACTCAAACTTAACAACAACAATTTGTACTATTTTTTATGTACTATTTTTTATGTCAGTAATGTTCACAAGCATCAATTAAACATGCTGACTTTTCATTTAGAAGTCCACCCCTTGCATATGCAGAAATATCCTGCTTTTTCTGCAGTCAACAAATGGGGAATGCTGGGAAATGGGGAATATAAATATCTATTACCAAAAGTTATTTTCATTTCTGCAAGGAATAATTTCTCATGCAGTCACTCCTCCCTTTCCCTCGCGGCGCCACTGAGATTCCTCGGTGGCCATCAAACCACATCACTCTACAGAAGACGTCAATAAACCTGACATGCTGCTTCTCAAATTAGCTTTGAATTTTAGAGCTACCATAATTAGCTTTTCCATTTTCACCAATGTCATTTAAAAATAGCGTGAAAGAAACAGCTCTTTTGCTGTCTAGCCTTGCTTTCACTTTCCATTTGAAATAATCTTTTCTGAATGAATGGCTGAGTAATTAACAGCACTAGACACCCTTTTCAGAGAGCACAGACATTTCATAAATAATACATATTTAATGTCTTGTCATTTTGTGTTCAGAGAAGCTTGGCTAATTAATTTTAACAGATGATTTCTTCTTGCATTTACTCACCCATACTCAGGCCTCTGTGCTTTTTTACTTTTCATTTTATGCCTGCTTTTCCCTTTTCTTGCTGTTCTTTCCAGTAATGGACAAACTCAACAGAGCTACTGATTTACATTTAGCCTCAACCATGGCTGGGGGGCTGATTGTGGAAAGTTACAGAGGAAGAGGAAATGTGAACACTGCATTATGGGTAAAACAATGCGCAACAGTGTAGTAAATCAGCGCACACTCATTTGAGTCTGATGCAGATTTTAACCTGTGTGGGATGTGGTCTGGCTGGGACTGAGAAAGGGCACTCAGTTATCTACAGTCGGCACAGATTATCCTATCGTGAGCAGGCTCAGAGCTGACAGCCATGGCCTTTTGGTTGAACACATTTTTTCAAACATGTCTGGTCAGGGTTGTGTGGTCTGAGGAAATCTAGGACTCACTATAACTGAAATCTGAGAGTGATACAGGCTACATGTAACGGTCATTTAGACACAGAGGGAAGTGAATATGAATTAACTAGACGAGGGATGTTTTACAGCAGACTCACTCTAATACTGTAGGTTAACAGATTAGTCAATTTTCTCACATCTTAAAAATCAATTGGGAGGCATTTATCTCATAACACTGTCTATAATGTTATCTTATGTACTGACAAAGGTATGCAGGAAATTATGAAATTTACTCATGTATGTAACTACAAATACGTAAGTGAAAATAAAGCCTCGTAAAATTTCTAAACCTATCGCTTCCAAATAAATGTAAATGTAAATGAAACATAAACTCCTGCATTGACTGAGAAGGATATAACACAAACAGCATTTCAGTGGGTCTTCTTCGTAGAATGTGTTACGTATGCAGCCCCTGGACGGCAGAGTAGTGATGTCCCTAAAGGCCTGTGCCTGTAACCTCAGAGCATCTGCTACCCACAGCTGTGAGAGCCACCGCTTCGTGGTGGAGGCGCAAAGGGACACTTTGCCCTCCCCGATGTGTCACATCTTTCCCTGGGCCTTGAACAAAAACCCAAGCAGGATGGGCTTGGCATGCCTGCTCATGTTATTTTGCACCAAATGCATGTAAAGCGCCTCTGGCCTCAGAGCTGAGCTCTGCAGATTAGCATCTGGGACAAATGGACCTGAGCTCACCAAGAGCCAGATTGATTAAGACCAGCGCACACAGCCAATCCTGGACTCCTCTCGGGCACTGCTGAAGATCACAGAGTTCGTCGGGAGGGAACTGATAATGATCTTGATCTGAAAATGTCTGTCGCACAAGTTCCCTTCTTTTCATTTGTGAAGAAACAAGAGGTGAGATGAGTAAAAGTGAGAAAAGACCAAAAAAGAGCAACAACTAACTGAGGGGAGGAATGGGTTTTTAAAAATGTGAAGACCATCCTGAGCTGGCAGGGACACCTCCGCAATTCATACGGCAGTCCAATTTCTGCACAACACTGACCACAGCCAACTCTATTTCAGTTTTGAACCCCTGAGTCAAGTCAGACATACTGTACATAGCAAGTACCCAGACCTCTAAAAGCAGCTGAATGGGGCGTTGTGTTCACTGCAGGTAGACCTGAGATCTGAGACTGACATCTGAGCTTCCCAGAAAGCTCAGAGGGATTCAGGAAAACACTCAACCAGAGTAGACTGGGACCTGTGAAGTGCCCCGGACTGTCAGAACCATCTGCATCACTTGCATTTTCCACTGTTTGTACCAGACAATGCTGCAGCACAGGAGATTTCAGATAAGTCTACTTTAAAATGAGCCGAATGATAACCGGCCTTCTTTTAAAGATCTGTTACATTAGCAGGCCTTCAGGATGATTTATCAGTATGCATATTCAGTATGCAAGTTGTTGACATAAACGTCTGAATATTCTCATTAATGCATCTACTACCTGTTAGTATCAGCTAGAGTGGCAACTGTGGCTCATTCATGCAGGTTCATCCTTCATTCTACAGCAGAGCTGGATTATACCTGTCCTAAATGCAGACCAGGTGCTGGTGGATGCATTAGTCATCTCCAAATTAGCAATTTCCTCCATGCTGCTTAACTATGCAGATGTTCAGCCTCTGCAACTGATATAATGTGGCTGCCCTCTGCATCCTGCAGTAGCACCCTGCAGTATTTAAAATCAGCCTCAAACCTATGGTACCAGCATATAAAGCCCAGTAAGGGCCAGCACCTCTCTACCTCCAGGCGATGGTAAACTGTGCAGGAGCCAGCTCTCTCTGATCTACTTCTTGCCTAGAGCCAGAGTCTCTCAAACGTCCTCCCAAACATGCATCAAGACTGGTCCTTGTTCTTGCTCTATAGTGGCGCAACATGCTCCTGGTAGAGGATCAGGGCAGCAAAATACCTCACTTTCTTCAAATGCACACTGAAGACCCACCTCTTCAAAAAAGTACCTGGACTGACAGCACCGTGGATTCAGCCTTTACTAAATAAGACACGCTGTCTTGCCTGCCCTGAAAGCAACCATAACCCAGTGTTTACTCTGTGATAAATGGTGCTTGTTCCTGTCCTGAAATGGAAAACTCACCTACAGTTACAAGCTGTCAAACCTTTAATCTGCATTGTTTTACAGTAAGGACACCACTGTATTAGTAAGAGAAGTATGTTGAGTTCTTGTGCAGTATTTAAATGTAAGTCTACTAGAGAGCCACTGTACAAGGCTGCAAGAGATGTAGTTCCCAAATTTAGCAAATGTAAAAATAAGCAGTAAGATCTTCTCTGGTAGCTTGAGGAAAATGTTAACGTACGGTTTATGTAGGACAAACAGTATCTTAGCAAAGTTAGACAGACAGTGCTGTCTACGTCTTCAGCAACTTTTCTTGTTATGGTACACAACTACAGCTGCGTCTAGGGTGTAGTTTGCTCCAAGTGGCAGGCCGTAGTGAGAAGTCCAAAATACACCTTGTCATCAGCAGTGGTCTGTCAGAGAGAGGGAAGTCAGCATGCTGTCATTTTGTCTGTTGAGCTTCGGGAGTAGGGTGAAAGTGCCCTCTGTCAGGGATGGAAAATGTCTTCCTCGATCTCACGACGCTGTGTGTGTGTGTGTGTGTGTGTGTGTGTGTGTGTGTGTGTGTGTGTGTGTGTGTGAGTGTGTGTGTATCGCTGACAAACAAGCCTCGCAGCCTGCACAAAGGCAGCATCTGCACACAAAAAACTCACTCTTAAAGCAACATGAGTCTATATCATAACCGTCACAAGTGTCGAAATATAATTTTACTTGGGATATACATTATATTCTTATTGCAGATTTAAATTCTGTGGTTTTGACTGACAATTGAGGTGACAAAGCACCAGGCTTGCATCCCTCCCACTGGGTCAAAGTAGAGTATGTGGTGCTCTATGGGAACTGTAGGTGGAGTCAAAGCACAAAGAATCTGCACTGACATCACACATAAGGCTTTTTTACAACAAAGACCCTCATCTGCACTAAAAATAGAGAATTTAGCAAAACATTTAACCACTTGAATTGCTATTTCTGACTTGGTTTTGGGCTGAGTGGGCTGCAGATGAATCCATAAGATAGGACGGAGATGCAGCAACATCCCCAGACATTACGCAGAGAGGAAGGTCAAGCCTAAACAATCTGTGTCCAATCTGTGCTCTGTCTGTGTCCGTACAGAAAGAAGAGAGCACTGAATGTATTAATCCATGCAGTGTGTTATTAGCATCATCTCACACACTTCATAAATCATCAATAAATCCTTTTTTCACTCTGTCAAAAAGCCACAAACCACAGAACAAAGGACTGCACTCGTTATATCATCAAGGTGCATTGTTGAAGCTTTTCTCTGGAGAACAGAGTGGTTAATAAATGGAAACAATAAAACAGGAAACAGCTGATTTAGGTAACATCCTACAGATAGTTCACGAGTTCATTGAAATCACATCATATTCCAGATGTTCGTGTTGTAATGATACTCTTGATTTGCAGACAGAATCTGCCTTTTACTGAGGAAGTACGGAGATTTCACCGAGTGATATTTTCCTTAAAACTGCCTCTTGGCTGTTTAAGTACTCTAAAACAGGCCCATGATGTCACTGTTTACCACTCTAACCCTCCCCCCTCCCTCCCCTCACCCCCTGTTCATAGTCATTTGCTTGTCTCCCTTCCATTTGCAGCTGTCAGAATTAAACTGTACATAATGGTTGCCATCACGTCTCTTGCTTCCTGGCTGCTGCTAACCCCAAATCAACATTCCTGCTTCTTAGTGATGTTCATTGCAATTGTTGGGCAAATTGTTTGTTTTGAAAATGCAAGATCAAATAGCCCGATGTGAAAGAAAGAGCATCTGATTGGCTTCCAGTGTTCCCTCTGTTGATTTGAATTAAGTGCAAATGAGGACAGGTGGGTGAATTTGTTTGTCTGTATGTGCGTGTGCAGATGTAAGGAGTGTGCATTCACCGCAGCCGCGCGTGTGTTCATGCGCAAGTGTGTGTATCTTCAGGTACAAACCAGACAACATCTGAGTTACAATTAAAGCAGATTTTCACCAACAAGCTTCTAATGATTAAGAATGTCTGATTAGGAAAGGCACTTTTCCCTAAAGCCTGGAGGCCGTGTGCTCAGTCAGGGGAGCTATTATTGACAGCTTCTGAATGATCTACAGTTGTAAGGGTGGAAAAAGCAGGATGCCTAAATGAAGCCAACAAGCTAATCGATGCCGTGTTTAAAACGTGCGTCCTGCTTTTGGAACAAATCTCTTGGCAGATGTTCATCTGTATGTGAATAAAGCGCAAACACAGAGGACTGACTGATCTTTGCATTTGGATTTTTAAGCATCTGTATTTACTCATATACTCTAACATACAAGTGCAACACTAGCATAAGCGCTCATTGGCGAAGTGATGACATGATAAACAACCATTAGGTGTCCCGTGTTGAAAACTGATCAGGTCAAACCAGAGACAAAACCTCACGAAAACGTAAAGCAGAGTAGAGGAAAAGAAGAAAACACTGACTGACTGTAGTGGAAACTGGTTGACTACTGCTACTACTTACTTGACATTTTACTATAACTAGGTGAGTTTGGTGGTGATCATCACATATCAAATGAAAATAATTTCTCATCTGGCAAAGCAAATATTCTTCTGGCAGTCAAAGTGTAAATGTCTATTTTTCAGAGATCCTCTATCTGCATTTTCAAAAATCTCATATTTTCCAAAAAAAAACTGATGCAAGGAGATTTCAAGGAAAAACCCATGTGTAACCATATCTTTTTAATGTCAAGAAGCTTCAAGTACAGATGTTGAAGATCCCCATTTGATTTAAGTTTTGTTCATTAAACTTCCACGTGGGAAGATTTTTACTGTCTATAGAGTAAATCTGGCTACATTGAACAATTTATCATCATCATGAACCCTTTGTGAGGAGCCCCTTGACAGATCCGGGACTCTATTTCGGCAATATTGCTGGTCTTGCTGTGGCTGAGGAGTATCATGTGTTTGGGATCCAGAGGAGTTGGGATATGTTGATATGTTTCTTACGGTTGGACCCAACAGTGCAGATTACACCTTTAAGAAACTTACACTTGCATATGCTGAAGAAGGCCCTTCACTGGTACACTTCACTCTATCCACGTTTAAAATGTAGATATTATCAATAAATTAATTACCCCTCTATTTGTCTTTGCATAAGGTATGCCTAATTAATGGGTGTCAAAATTTCAACAACGCTTCATTTCCTGTAATGAAATTGTTTTTGTAAACTTTGTAATAAAGATGAGTTCACAAAACCTGCGGTGACAGCCCGGCACACACAGCCAGTCTGAATTTGTTTTTCTGGCAGCGCGGCTTCCTGGGGTCAGTTGTGCATGGAGTCTCCTAGGAATTATACTCTACTTAAGACACATTAGTACTTTTTTTTTTTCAGTGTTTTAGTCCAAGTTTAAGACAACTTGTGGAGGTGACAGCACAGTGTGAGCTGCGGGCAGGTCACACACAAACAGATGCAGCTGGGCTAAGTGAACACAGCGGATGTAGAGTACACATGTCCATAAGGTAATGTCGAGTTGAGCCACCTGGTTGAGGACTTGAGATCTACACAGGTAAACACATGTCATTCAAAACTTTACCAATCTGATGCAGTTTGTAAGAGTGGCGGTGTTCTGAGCATGCTAGGGCGCTAATTGTGATATACACTCATATATAATGTCATATTATATTATACTGAGATAAAACTATCTCGGTATAATATAGCATATGAGCCTTTGCTTGATTAATGTGACTGAGGTGATTAGTACTCATCCCTGTCAGGAGTATAGTTAGATGTCTCCCGCCTGCTAACGCTACAGCGTCCTTCTGAACTCTTGCTGCCAGCAAGAGCACCGTGTTGGACTGTCGGCGCGTCCGGCCTCACATACGCCCACAGCCTTTATCCACCGTTCCTCCTCTGTTCTCCGTCTTTCCCTTGCTCATGCTTCATGTAACATCCCATCAAATTGTGAGTACAGACTAACATTGCATGTGTGTTTTATTTTGGTGGCTTGCACTAACTATAGCCGGTGATTTGTTTTAGGTCATTAGCTTCCAAGCCGTGACTCAGGCCTGCATCATTTTATTTTTGGCTAAAGCACTTTGTTATTTTGTTTTTTAATTGCAGTGAGTGTATGCATGTGTGAACAATGACATTTCTGGAACAGGTCCAGAGTTATAGGGGAAACGCAGTTAGGTCCTTTTATATGCTTGCTTTCTTATTTATTTTCCATATTTTCTATTATTTTTGCAGAAGTGGTTAAAATATTTGTCAACTTTTGTGAACACGAAGTAGGAGTACACAGTTGTATTTTATATAGCACCTGTATATAAGACTAACCAACAAATTCACGGAAGCAAAGACTTCGGAGGATGCGGAGCTGCTTACTTTAAGCCTACGTGACGTCACAGCTGGACGGGTGAGGACCGAGCTCCAAGAGGCCTGCTGCTGGACGGTGTCCTTGTCAGCCTGCAGCTCTTCACTTTGTAAAATATGTCTTACTGCAGCACGACTGAGTGAATGAGACATCATCTGAACTCAGTCACTTGATATCTCTGGAATAAATATTTGCACTCTCGTGAAAGGATGCAGTTATAATAATCGTATAGGGGATCTCAGTGCTGACTGGTCCTGATAATGGGACTGGCGCATGCAGCCTTTTCCTCGGCCTGACAGACACCCTCAGTCTGAAGCATCCTCCCAAACTTTTGGAACTTGAGAAGTCTTTGAAAGACTCTTTGTGAGACTTAAAACACCGAGGGTAAAACCAACCCAAAAGTACATTAGCCTGTTGGGCTGACACGGCTTGTGCAAGGCTCGTCTCACTGTGTACTCCAGCCTGTGTGTTCATGCTGTGCGGTCCAGTATGAGGGGTACAGCGTGGAGCTTAAGGTTTTTTCTTTTAATGGTGTGGGCAATTCTTTTTGAAGTCCATGGTTTAAGGGAGAGTGTTTATAAATGAGACTTTGAACTGCACTTTAAAATTGTGACTCCTTTCTGAGGTTTGTCATTTTGGAAACAGTGAATATTGGCCCCCTCAGTACATGTGTCAGTGCTGCGTAGTGTCTGCAAAGCTAAAGTATGCTCCAGAGTGAGCGCTGTGTGGGAGCTGTGAAGGTTCTGCAGGAACGTGGACTTTCTAACTAAATGGCGAGGTTAGGTATTTTGGAGACTGATATTAAACACACTGCAGGGTCAAGTGTAATTTTAGTGGAGGGAACGACGAGTGCTTTTCTTCTAATGTCTCTGAAGTCGTTTGACTTTCATTTTAAATGAACAATGTTTACATTTTCTCCTTGTTACAGCTGGTTAGTCAATGTTAGGTTAACAAACCTAAATGATTGAATGTTATTATACATTATGATACTTTTTAAAATGTCATTGTATTTGTTAAAATGTAAATTATGTTAATGCTTTCCAATTATTCAAAGGAGATTTGATGCAATACACCCACAAAGAGGAGCTGATATGTATTTCTTATATTCCAACTCTCTCTTATGACTCTTTAAAATTTTACTGTTTATTCAAGTCTGTTGTAATTCATATGCTGACTTTAGTGAAGCTGGTTGAGTTCATTTTCTTGGCTTTTTCGTATAGGCTGTACTCAGTTTTCAGTCTTCCAGTTATTATTGAGTTTCCCAAACTCAAAATGCTGAAAACTTTACTAAACTTACAAAAAATGGTTGGAAACTGTTGCCTGAGATTTTTGGAGTCAGATCAAAGCAACAGTTTTTACAGTGAACAAGCACCGTGTACAGAGAGAGAGATCTTGGCTACAATCTCTGCCGTGTGTGTGTGTGTGTGTGTGTGTGTGTGTGTGTGTGTGTGTGTGTGTGTGTACAGTCAGTCTAAAGTCGAATTGTTGCCGAGTGTGTGCGTGTGGGCTCGGGGGACTACGTCTATGGGAGAAGCAGAGCAGGAGAAGTTGGAGAGAGCAGCAGCCACACAGAACATGGACAGAGCGTTTACCTGGCCCTGTGCTCTGTGGGTACGCCAAGTAGCCGCCTCTTCCACGGGCCCCCCTACCTGAGCCACGCGCTGCTGCTACCGCCGCCGCCGCCACCGGTCCGTATGCTGTCGCTGGGAAGCCTGCAGGCACATACACACACATATACACACACACATCACTTCCTGCACATGGATGAGTACACCCCAGAGGTACAGGAGTATGTTGATACCAGCGCTGAGCTCCGGGATAAAACCATGGCTGTCAGAGACGGGGGCTCATGTCAGGGCGACATCTATCAGCAGACTCTTAACTGAGCCCACTGTGATATTCAAAACCCTGCAGATCCACTGATCCACACACAGAGGCAGACAGATAGCCATGAGCAACTCCCCGAATATAAGGTTCAAATAAAACAGGCTGACGTGAAGTGCAGCTTCAACATGCTTGTCCTGATCATCATGAGGCGAACATTAAATTATATTAAAAGCACAAAACAAAAAAATTACTTTATGATCTTATGATTAAAACTTCATTATCAGTAACTTACATTAGCATGATCATATTATTATTTGCACCTTAAAATCTCCTTGCGTAGAAAACACCTGTCTGGCTGAAAAGGTGCAAATTCTTATTCATGTGTAAAACTCTGAGTAAACTGACTTTTGCAATTCACCAAGTCCCTGATTATATTAGTGAAGGCATTTGGCTCTGGGGGGTGTTCATGTCGCATGCTTTGGTTGAAAGATTACAGCCACTTCTGAGCTGCACAGACATGGGCATAATAGCCCTTCCTCTGGGGACTACCCCTGCATTTTGTTCAGGAGTGCTCCCAATTACTGAGACTTTCTATGGAATCAGAATCGTCCACCGTAATGCAAGAGACAAAGCCTTCCACAGGTTTTTGTTGTTGTTGGGCTACAAGACATACAGTAGAAAAGCATTTCCCACAATCAGATGGAGACATCTGTTGCATGATTTGCCATTCAGAGGAGACTTCGATCTGCTAGCTAGTGTGAAGACTTAACAAGGCTCTTGCGCTTGTTTCATCTTATGTAAACATTAATGCTGCCGCGACACTGAGGCTTCTGAAGCCTTAAGCTTGAAACACATGTAAGCATTCGCAAAAGGCAAATAAATTGTCAGTTTTTGATAATAAGAGCTGAATACCATGCAGAATATGAATCCGCTTCTTTAGGGTCTGATTATTCCAGCAAATATCAACCTAATAATCAGTCTGTAATTAAGCCGAACGCAGTATCTGTGAATTGTAATTACATTGTTGGCCTTAATGAACAGAGTAGCTAGAGGTGGCTGACAGAGGCTAGTCCATGCCCAGGGCCTGGGTTCTTCTCTCAGCACAGGAATGGCATGTCATTAGTGGTGATGAGATTCCTCACTCTGGGCTCAACACCGTCTATGCCTAATCAGCCTCCTAAAATTATCTCCACAGGAAATGCTTTCCTTACTTGAGAGAAAAAAAAGGCATCTCCAAATTCTCTCAATTGGAGTTTTTCTTGATTTCTTTTTTTTCGCGCCGTGTGTGTGTGTGTGGGTGTGTGTGTTTCTTCTATGTTTTGGCCAAATCCTGGAGACCGTGGTTTAGACATTACAAAATGGACACCTTAGAGGATTATTTTTTGAATGCTGTGGAGGTGAGAGGAGCACTAGCGGGTGACCTATTTTCCGAGTCAGCCTTGTACTGTTATTCCACGAAGAGGGGCTCACACAAAAGACTGATGAGAGGGAGGGAGGGAGGGAGGGAGGGGGAGGAGGTGAGAGGGCAGGGTCAGATGAGCCGCAGCCAAAGAGAAAAACACATAGCTTTTCATCAGCTGGCTGAGAAGGAGGTAATTCACAACTCCGTCGACACAATACAACCACGAATGTGCGTGCTGGGTGTGAGGTGCCGTCATGCTGCGACTGGCAGGCAGGTGAAGAAGAGAAAGAAATGCCACTTTCCCCCCCAACTATCTAACAGCTCAGGATAGAATAAGGGACTCAGGCGGCATGGTGACAGGGGAAAAAGCCTGCAAAAAAAAAAAAAAAAGACGACAAGAAAAAGGCAACTTAAGTCAGCCGCATTTATGCCGCTGCAGATATTCTCCGCCTCTTCACAAATACACAAATCGACTCTGATACTATGCTAATGATGGCCATGCACCCCTGCATTTCCACTTACAGTGTCCCCATGGTTGCTGGGCGGAACAGCGTTTCATACAGCACTCTTTTCCCCTCTCTCCCTCCTTTCCTAAGTGCTGAATCTATCTTCCCCTCGCTGCCATTGTCATGACACCCCCAATAGACCCACTGGCTTGGAAGTTAGTTGCGGGCAAAGTTGTGGTGAGAGATTAACTTTGCAGGATTAGGTGGGTTAATTAATAGATGGCTGCTGCTCATTGTTTTGTGCTCACGCTGTAAGAAGCCACCCAAGAGAAGCGCTGCAGCATTAAATCAATTTCATGGCCCTTTTATTACTGAGGAGATAAAGCCAATATTTAGCTTTCAATTCTTCACAATTATTGGGCCCCTGCTTTGCCACTTGAGTGGCTGCGCTTGGCTGGGGACAAGGACACATCTGTTTATGAGCTGTGGAGGCCCGGGGGCCTTGGTGTCCGGACTCCGGGGAACTGTCCTCAGCTTTCTCTCCTCAAGCCTGCAGCACAGAAATTCAGCCTTCTTCAGGAGTGCACACAGAGAGGACGAGAGATTAGACCTTAAGAAAGATGAGCACTTTTGAACGTTTCACCCTCTCTCCATGAAAAGAATTACATTTCCTCCGCAAAAACATTAACATTTCATAAATTATTTATATCCACAACAAGAATAGTTGCAAATTTCTACAGAAGTGTTCCACTCTGAGGTTGTTCTATGTAGTAACTCTGCGCTCTCACGACAAAAAGCTTGAACTGACTTTATACTCTGTCCTTTCAGCTATGACATGAACTCGTTTTTTAACTCCACTGTTTACTAATATTGACCAACATTCAAAGAAATGATGCAACTGTCACCCTGTAAGCATCCGCGTCCACCTCCAGCCAAAATAAACTTCCAGCTAAAGTAACTTGCCAGGCAGAATGTCATATTCATGGAATTGTCTGTTCTGTGCTGAGGGAGCACAATGTGCATTCAGAGCACATAAGGCTCCATTTTCATGACAGTGCATAGCACACACTGGCGCTTTATGCCTGTAAAGTGGCATTTTTCTCGGGCGCACACCGGTTCTTTTCTACCTGCACCTGTATTTTGTGAGTCTCTGTGAACTTGACTGTACTGAAGTAGGAGGAGAAGCGCAGTAGGGGCAGTGTCATAGTGATCAAACAGCACAGTGCAATTTTGGTGTCAAGGTTTCCCGGGATTTTTGCTTGCACCGACTGCCTGCGCAGGCCAGGTCAAAAGCTTTGTTTTCTCTATTATAGAACAGTCAAAGCACTTTGCAGACTGTTTTTAAAGCAGAGAGAAGGAGGTGATGTGATTGGGCACATTAATTCTAGACCCCATCAGGACCACTGATGATGTATTCCTCAACATTATGTCACCATGTTTTCAAGCTGCTCAGCAGTTGCACTGCACGATTTTCACACACATCAATTGTTGATGACCGTGCCAGTCTTAAATAAAGGGAATCAGAAGAATCGTGAAATTGCATTGATTCCGTTGATCAGCAACTGGAAAAAACAATGAATGGTGAAAATCTGGAGGGACATCGAGCATATTTTAAGGTTAAACAACATATTTGATAAGCCATTAGCTACTGTCAGGCAAGCTTGATGACATCCAGTGTGTTTTACTTCCAGGCTTAAATAAATGCATCCAAGATGTGCGCTGATATTTCAGAGTTTGTTTTCCTATCGTATCGTGTGACACTATTAACACTAATGTTACCTGGAGGTGGTTAAATGCTAATGTTAGCTGTTAGCTGCAAATATGTTGTTTTACTGGAAAGCCTGCCGGATAGATTTCCACTCTCCACTGTCTTTTCATTTGCAGATGAACCGAGAAGCAGTGAAAATAATAACAATTTGTCAGATTCCTTACGTTTGTACCACTTGCAACCTGGAGCACAGCGGTGCAACATTATCCTTTTGATAAGAGCATTTGAGCTCCCCACCCTGACCATAACGTCAGAGGAAAATGGCTGCTGTGTGATAGTGCTCTCTGCTGGGGCCCACACTGCCTGCATTTGTGCTCATCAGGGTGTGTGTGCTCATCTAGTGCAGACGGTGAATGAAGTGAATGTGACCCCTACAAACTGACCTATATCCTTTTGCAGTTTTGCATTACAGTATGATCTTAACTTGTGCTGGAGGCTCCTCACATTACCTCTGATTTTTCTCCTGATGCACTATTTCTGATACATTTCTGCAGATCTTTTTTGGCATATTGCCTTTCTCGCCACAGACTCACTTTCTGATCCTATTACTCAGAAAACGTCACAATGAAAAGTTGTTGCATTATGCATCAATAAGGTCCTATTTATGTCCTACCAGTCTGACAACAGCTTGACTGATGTTAATGTAATCTGTACTGTTCTTTGGCCCAAAACTGCCAGCAGCAGCCCCCCCTCTGTCATTGACAAAGGAGCTCCATCAGTCACAGAGCACTCCAGTCATTTCTGCTATAAGAAGACTGTCAAGTATCTAATGCACAGGAGGAGCCCAGGGACAGCTGGTATTCTATGGAGGCCTTATGGACAAAGTGGCCTATGTCTGTTTTATTTTTAATATTTGTCTAAAATTGAAAACTAATCAGGCCTTGCAAAACACCAAGACTCAATACAACAACATTATACTAAACTAGCAAAGAAACATCATGACAGCAAATGAGAAGAATGTTACAGACATATTTAATAATACTAATTAAATTTAGTATTGGAGTGCAGTTAACTAGGATTAGCTTGCTGGCTAACAGAGTCTTCATGCTACATTGGTTAACACAGTAGCTTGGATTTGGGAAAGGGGCTTGTGAACAAGCCTTTCAGCCTGCAGCGAGTCGATTTTTGGAGCAGACAGGAGTGAGACAGATGAGCAGTACAGAGCAGAGATGAGTGAGACTGATGAACAGAGAAGGACAGCAGGCACATCACTAGAAGAGGAAGACAAAGAGAAGAAAGGACAAAGAGAATGAGAAATTGAGGGAGAAATGAGGCCAGGACGCGAGTGTCTAATCCATTCTCATGGAATTCTGGATTTTGGACGAGAGAAATATGTCAAGAAATGAGATTAGATTACACTCAGGTAAAACATAGTGGCCACACCTACAATTAAGTGCTTTTCTTCTACAGCACTAAATCAATGTAAGTGTTGCATGGTGCTGTTATAAAGTCCTTTTTGGTAGTTTTAAAAATCTAAATCCCTTGCATTAGATAAATACAGATATACTGTATTGTTTAAATATTCCCTATTGAGTAAAAGTGAAGAAGTTGAAGAGTGGCTGCAGGTGCTATAAAAACTACATTCAAGTAAGTATGGTCCCTCTCAGTGTCAGATTATGAGTTGTATTTTATTATTATTCAAATATTTTGATTGATTTTCATATTATACACTCACAATAGAACTCAATACCCCAGACAAGAGGGAGAGAAAAAATAAATAACTAAAATAAAATTAATAAATAATTAATTAACAAAAATGCGTAATAAAAATGCAAAGAGAAAAAAAATGCATGTAAAATCAGGAAATTAAAACAGATATGTTACTCAGTATCTACAAAGTAGTCATACATAATTACATACACATGTATGCATACACACCTAACTGCAGATACAGAGTAATATATAAACACACACACACAAAAAAAAAGGAGGGGGGTGGGGGGGGTTAGACTGCACTATGTTGAGGGGAGTTAGATTATGAGTTGTATTATGTACAATAGCAGGCCTGGTGGAATATAATGGCAGCAATTTGAGGAAATTACTTCTTTTTTTGAAAGTCAGGTCTTACTTGTAATTGTATGTGATACAGTTGCCGAAATGAAAATAAGTATAAATGCTCATACATTAAACTAACATTAAGTTGAGTAGCTGGTAGATATAAACTTTAATTTAAAATTAAAGTACCAAAACAAGCAAAATGTATTTAATGATGGACTACTGATGCGTCTTGATAAATTAATGCTCAATTTTATTTAGCCAGTTTCCCATTAAAACTGGGCTAATCTCACTGTAAACAAATAAATGGAAACCAAACAGAAGGTTGATTTAAAAAGCAGGTCTGTCTGTTTATGTAAATGTAATTAACCAGACATTTTTTCTTTTATGCATGTGCATCATAAGAGTGTCGACTAATTATTTATTTAGGTTTAACAACGTAACAGTTGTGCTCAATACCTTACAGATGCTTTCTATCCACAGTGGGTATGTGTGGACCAAACTGTTGAACCAGGTGGCCCCATTTATCCTATTAGGCTAAGTTCCATGTTGTGGTTTACTGTACACACTCCTGTTTCACCTATAATACTTCAGAAAGTTACAAGGATGAACCAAGGAAAAGATCTGAGCAAATTCAATGTGAAAAATGTGAGAAAAAAAATGAGAAATCATACAGGAGGAGCATGTTTTTTCCTGTCACTGTATGACAGTAAGAAGGACAAGCCAGCGGAAATAAGTCTGTTGATAAGTCATAGCAGAGGCAGTGAAGCACACTGCCGCCTTCTCGCAGGAGGGGGGAGGCATTCTGTCAAAGACGGAAAACTGACTCCACTTCACATTCTGCTTCATCAATAACCTTTGATAAGATATAGAGAAACACGCAGACAAATAAACAAAACAAAAGAAAAAAATATGTATCAAAGTTACAAAAGAGGCAACCACCTAGCAAGACATCTTTTCATCTCCAGACTGACAAGTGTCCCATTGTTGTCATCCTTCAGCGCTACTTTGTTGTTGCTGAAAGCATCTCTGGGTTGTTGTTATCAAAGGCATAAATCACAGAGCTGGAGAGAGCCAGGTGGCTTTCATATGAACTGCTGCACACATGCTCATGTCTCACCTCTCCTCTGATCAGCGGAGACCTACAGTACACACAGAGGCTTCCCCTCGTATGAAATACAGACACTGATGTCTGGGAATGAGCCAGAGAGAGAGGGAGAGAAAGAGCATTTATATGCACACCAATAATTCAATTATAACCAGACTAATGCAATACGCATATTATTGCAACTCTCATGTAAACACCTTAACCGGGTTATCTTACTCACATTAAGGTCCTAATCAGAGTAAGCATAACTTGATTAAAAGGGCTGGGTTGCTTGTCAATCATTCAAATTAATCTTGCCATTTGTATGTCTGGTTTCTCTCAGTGTTTGGATTTTGTGCACGCGCCCACAAAGGTCACACAGAGAACAGGTTGCCGGGCGGGTGGTTTGAAACGGAGCGGCTGGAGTGGAGACGGTGGAAAAGTTAAGCAAAGGACAGTCCAACCAGTCCGCCGCAGACACAGTACAGCTACGCCTCAATATGATATCCCAGTATCGTGAGATACTGAAACGTGGGTTGACGTGTCGGGTAGCGTAACAGCTGCTCACGTCAACCACTCCACTGCGTTTAGTGTTTTTCCACAACAGTGGACAACAGGACCTGATGCATTTCATCATACATTCAGCCAGGCTGTGGTTTGCCATTTGAGAGCTTTTGCCTCGCACACAATTCAGGTGTGTGTGTTTTAATACTGCTAGGAGTGCTCTAAATACAGTATAAGGCCAACATATTTACTCTTTAACACCAGGACCCCCTTACCTCTATACAGTATGATAAGGATAGTCAATTTTCTGTTGCTCACTGATATGATCCTACATGGCTTCACTACTCTGTGTGTGTTTATTTCCGTGTGTCTCCCTTTGCCTAAGCTCTGGCTCTCTTTTTGCCAAAGGTAATGGTTTCTGTATGTAATGAAACCGTTTGGCACACTGATCCTTTGCCATTAAGACTTTGTGGCTTCTTATTGGGGAGAGAAAAAGTCAATTACAGAAGTGGAGTGAGCCCAGAGCTCCGCAAAGCCTGGCTTTATGGTCGTAATTGCACGCGTATCTTATATCTTTGAACAAAACGATGAGGTCAGGAAGGAGATATATTTGGTAAAAATTAAACCGGGTAACCTTTCAGAAGCACAGAACTAAAATCCGGCACGATGCAGGAGAACTGCTCTGTCCCTTTACAAGACAGACTTACCCGTAATCATGCACTAAAATTTGTTTGACACACCAAGTCACATCATCCTATCCACTGTAACCATTATGCCGAGAAGAGGTTGGATAGAAATGGAGAAATTGCAGTGTGTTCTGAATTCATGCCCCACACGAACATGCATCCGCCTGCAGAGGAGAGCAGTGTGTGTTGTAAAGCCACCGTACTACAGATAGTAAACAATATAATGTGATTCCCGTGGATTTCTCCACAGGAAGGTCAGAGGTGCCGTGAGGTTGAGCTACAGACCAGCCTCGCCGGAGCTAGCAGGACTGAGTGATTTGCTAAAGGATACTTCAGCAGGGCGGGTTCTTGCTGATGAGGGGGCTCGACCCAGAGCCCTTCAGCTGAAGAGCAGCCTCTATACTCACTATGTTGTCTGTCAAAACCAGCATAATGAATAGCGGATTGCCTTACCAGTTTCTGTATCACTCGAGGTGCCGTATACAAGCTATACAGATGACTTTAGCCATGAATAAATCAATCATAAATTAGAATTAATAAAAATACTTGATACACTTTATTATAATGTGACTCAAAACACCCTCAACTTGGAAATAACTCCGGTCTCCCAAACTGCACACACATCACACAGCTGTACACTGTGTGTGAGTGACTGTGATGTTGTGATGTGGTGAAGTGAGCTCAGTGTCTTTTACTTCAGTTCCCAGTGACAAGAGCGCCGTTTCTTTGTAGCTGAAGTGCACGGCAGCATAGTATCAAAGAGGACATACTAGGCTCTTTATTGAAGTGTAGCCGCACTTTCGACCTCTTCTTTGTACTCCTTCCAATGCACTTCAGTAAAAAGGAAACGGCACCTATGCTGCAGAATTGATCTTAACACATTCTGCTTGCAAACAAGCCTCAACATAACTCTCAGTCACTCACACACACACACACACACATACATACATACAGTAGTTAAAGAAGGAAGATTGGAGAGCTACATAATAAGACATGGAATAGTATTTCAAAAAGAAGGGAGAAATCTGCCAGAATAGATCGGGCGAAAACCTTTAAACAGTGACCCTGGGTTGTGAATGGGACAGGGTCTTGGTTCACAACGCTAATATCCAAGGCAGTTCATGCTGGTGACTTAAATAGAGAGAGACAGACAGGGAGGACACAGATGTCTGACCTTGCAGTGGTGCTTATGTAATGGTCTGCTTCAGTGCATTTAACTGCAGTGCTCCTTTCCAACCTGGGATCAGCAAAGGCAACATGTCTCTGCAGTCCAATCTCCACTGACATCAGTTCTGACAGTCAGAGAGTATGAAAAGGTCCTGTGAGCGCCGAGTGAATCAGTTGTTATGGCCCTGCCTGTGTGGTCCCCACAGAGCCAATCATACTAATTAAACTAGACTACTTAAGCCTCCTCTCATTAGTGTCCAAGTAAACAGCCTTAATTTTTTATGCATTTTAATGTCCATCTCCCAGTTCTGAGGGTGGCAGTGGAGGGGACAGCTGAATGATGAAGGGGAGTAATTTCAGGTTTTCTCAAATGAAAGTGAGTGCATTAAGTGTCATTTCACCATTCAAGTTAAATACGTGCTTGTGGATTTGCACTGATCAGTGCAAATCCACAAACACAAACACAAACACATGCACAGCAATTACTACTTTAGAGTGAAAATAAAATATAACTTGTTAATGCTCATAATAATAATAATAAGAAAAAGCAGCTTTGTGCACACTATTTCATGAACATGATTTTATAGCCATGTTAAAACACTTGCAGACTCCATTATATTTTAGGCAGCTCCATGCACTGCTTGGCTGTTACACAATCTACCACTGCTCCAGATACCAGGGGCAAGCAGGGTAAAATGTGGCATGACCCAAAAATAGCACTGCAACACTGGCTTCCACTTGATTACTGGGGGTGTAAGCAGTGTTTCCGCATAAGAGTGGCATGCAGAGTTATATGCATACATGATTACACACTTTCTTCATTGGGATTTTGTATTTTGCATTTTTTTAGGCTCTTTATATTTAATGTGTTTTTTTATGTAAAAACAATGATGTACATGTGCATGTTTATTGTTATGTCATGTAATAGTGTTTTCAATATAAATATTTTGAATTAAAAAAAACCCTATACATACATATGCACTGCGTTCATGCACTAGGGAAAGAGCGGATGAGAGCAACTGGAGGGCTATTAGCACAGTCAGCAGGAGGGAGGGATGGAAGGACAGAGGGAGAGGAGGGGGCAGCTGTGTAGAGACCTAGCAACTACCCAACTTGCTGGGCCTGGAGCTCTCGAACAGTGGGTGGCATCAAAACAACAGGCAGCAGACACCGAGCACGGTCTAACAGACACACACATATTGCACTCCTCTGCCTACTTCCATGTCTGTGCTGCTTCTCTGTCTCTCCTGCTGGTCTCAAGCAGTGTCTAAAGGTGGCAGGCATGTACGAGGCAGGGCAGCTAAAGTTTCATTTCTAGACCAGCGGCTCAACGGTCGAGACATAATGAGCTTTAGCATTGCCACTCTGCCTTTTACAGCAGCTCATCTTCCCCACCACAGGAACCCAGACTGTGGGTCTCCATGGCAGACTGTTTGCCTGCTTCAGTGTGTGAGGCTGTGTCTGCTGTCCTAGGGTGAGTTAAGACCTGGGCAAATGAGGTGAGGCTTCTCTTCCCTTTCAGGAACTAGCCAGTCTTTCAGCGTTGCCTGTGTCAGACTGCAGAAGCAGTGGCAGAGACAGGTGCTCACACACCTGAGGAGACACACGTGCATGTGCACGTGACCTGACTTGCATGTGAGCATGCAGAAAGACTTGTACACACTGCATCTACACAGATAAATATATACTGTAAATGTAGGTGCTGCTACACCTGTTGAATCCATCTTGCGCCTCTACTCAATGTCCAGGAAAACACACACAGCACATCGGCAACACATAGTGTCTCCCTCTGACAGCAAAGTACATAAAACAGATTTGAGGGCTGTTAATAGAGAGCAGGGCTTATCTGAGAGCAGTCTAGCCCTATGACTGCACACACAGAAGTAGATAGGGCGTGACATACAGTGCTGTCCACTGACGTCAGAGCAGCACACTCACTACTGTCACTGGGAACAGAGTCATGGCCTGGGGAGCTCGGAGAGTCTGCATGTGTGATGGTGTGCTTGTGCACGTCCCTGTGTGTGTGTGTGTGTGTGTGTGTGTGTGTGTGTGTGAGTGTGCAGTCAGCATTGCTGTGGAGACAGTGAGTCAGAGAGGCAGACAGGAAAGGAGAGAGAGGCCCCTGGTAAAGTCCCTCCACCTCCTTTGCCTTCATACATAGCCTTGAAGAGTCTTTGATTGAGTCAGTTTTATGCCTCTGTGTGTGTGTATGTGTGTGTGTGTGCGTGTGTGTCCAAGGGTGTGAGAGAAAAATGTGTTGTGCATGGCCGTTCAAGTGTGCGAGGTCACGACGGTCCTAGTCAGGCTCTATTTTAAGGCCTGCGACTCATGGAGTGCCCCGGCCTCCACAGACCCATTGGGCTAATGATCAGCCTTGGCAATTAAAGCCAATCTGTGAGTCAGTGTGGCATCAGGAGGGCCATCTGCTTGCAGCCCTGTAGCACTCACTCTGGCCTGTGGGACCACTTGCTGGGGTCACAGCTCACCCAGCTTGTAGAGAGATGGTCACAGGATCTAAGAAACAATCTGCCATGTAACTATAGTTCAACAGGAACCCGTTCAACCGATAGCACCGCTGTGTGTGCCGCCGCCGTGTCTCAGGAGGGCCGTAAAAACACAAACAGTGGGATCTGTCTTACGGAGGACAATGTTGCATGCACCCATGACACAGGTAAGCTCCTCATCAGCCTCAGGCCAGTGATTTTTTCCACCTGCTCCAGCAATGCAGCCAAGAACTGCGGTACTTATTGTACTGAAATGGGAAATACAAGATGTCTGAATACTTAAGAGAGCTTCAGATCTGCTGATAATGACTGCGCATGGTGTCCCAAACTGCACCATCATCCACACAGGAAGTAATGAACTATAGCCAGCAAGAAGAGAGTTTCATTGGACAGAAGTTTAAAAAGGCATCTTCCAAACTTTTAATTAGTGAGCGTTGGTACAATGGTGTCTTCGCAGCGGTTCTGGAGCAATGCCAGCTTGCATATCTGCACCTGGAGTTAACTGTGCTGAAATGAATGGAGCAGACTCTCACTGGATGTAACACATCTTTAGTTTGTCTTTGATTCCAACATTGTGATGAGCTGTTACAGAAAAGACTTCTACGCCTGAGGGCCTTTGCTATGAAAAGGAGCTACAGGAAGTGTTGAGTTTGCTTTAGCACCCTGTTAACATCGGAAAAGGTTTGCCTGTTCTTTCTCATGTTCACTTGCGCTCATCAGCGCAGCTTTGTCCTTTGAAACTCGACACATCCCCGCGCAGCCACCACGTCTTCTCGTCCTTTACCACCAACCCCGCAGAAGCTACCTTTGCTTCAGAAGTTCATGGCTCTATAAAGTCCACGTCAACACCGTCTCCCAACAGCAGACAGTTGCTAAACCCTGGGAGGCTAACTGGAGTTTCATGCCAGTGCGCTGGTGTGACCTCTGGTGCATTTATCACATGCTTGATCGCCTCTGCCCCAGTTTATAGGGGCATGCAGCCCTCAGGAGCAGTCACTATCATACCAATTGCATTCATTACAATTGCAGCTCAGCAGCTCTCTTCTCCTATATGCCACTTGCTGAGAGAACAGCTGCTCCCTGTACATCTATATTCTTCCAGTGGGGTCAAAAGGTCAGCAGTCTTCTTTTCACTGTTACTTACAGCTGCATAGAGCAACGTGCACCTTCTGTAGGTATGACCCCAATGCACACAACATCTGTCACTGTGGCCTATATTTGAGGAGGATAATCTAAGATGTAGCACAGTTGCAGTTAAAAATGTTCTTGGGATTGATAACTTGGATTAATCAATTCTCCAATGGAATTGTCATTTTATTATTTTATTGGCTTCTGTTTTATGCTCATCAATTTATTTTCTGCAGATCGTCCTGGTTACCTAACATCAACATCCTCAACATGGGTTTTATTTTTTCAAAAACTGAAGGATTTAAACATGTAACTTGTTTCCTTGCATATGCCTTTGAATCATACATAAATGTGCATGTAGTATATATATTAGCCAGATGTACTATTACTATTACTTATTGTACTGTACACTAGTTGGGGTTAAGTGACTTAAATCATGGCGTCTCAACATGGGACAGTCTCAAACAGGCCACCCTGCAGGTTTTCATACTGCGGTGGAATCCAGAACCACCTGCTGGGCTGAGTCCTGTTTACACTCATGTGGAAAGAAAAATCTACTTCACACTGATTTAAGGCTTTTGAAATGCTAGATGCGACGGAGTGTGCTGTTGCGTCTCAGGCGTGGTCGGCTGGTGGAGTCGGAGGTGCAGAGGGACGGAGGCTGCGGCATGCTATCCCACGCATCATATCTGCCGCGGAAACAGATCTGACACAGATGAAGCGTGTGACAAGAAAAGGATATGGCAACAAGACAAGAAAAACAGACGGAAAGAAAAAACAATCCACCGACTGCAACAAACCTGCCCGAACACAACACTGTTAAAATGTGTTCTGAGAACGAGAGACAACATGCAATATTTATTTATTTTTTTACAAACAGTCTGGATAGTTTGTCTCTTCAGTGTTAAGGTAACTGGTAACCCAACATCACCCACCCCTCTGTCCTCATTGCACCCTTGCTACACTTACCGCTGCCCTCTCCCCTCCTTAATCATCCTTTCCCTCCATTCTTTTACCACTTAAGAGGCTGACTCACTGGGCCTGAGTTGCTGTTTGTCTGTCATGACATCTGGAGTAGCTGGATGACTGAGTGTTATGTCTTTCTCTCACTCAGTCTGCGTCTCTCCCCTGATGGGACCCCACTAACATCTTCATCCCTGGTTTTTCAGTGTAGCATAATGACCTCCTAGTAGCAGCCCTAATGGAGCCATAATGGTCATTTATGCCAGGGGAGGCTCTAAGGGCACGGCTGTGGAGGCAGCGAGTCGCACAGGAAGACGGGAGAACGCAGAGAAGCTCCTGGTTAAGTCCCTCCACCTTCCCTTCATATGCCGCTCCTGAATCTCAGTCTTTGTATGAATACAGCTCGTCTGCTTGTGTGTGTGTGTGTGTGTGTGTGTGTGTGCGCACGCATTAATGTGCGGTTAATGAAAGGAACGGATACAAGACTGGTTAACAATAGAAAGTACAATATGAGCCTACGATGTGTGTACCCCTGCTTTTCATGTTCACTTATACAGCCTTTCACATGCATAATGCACATATGCACACCACATTTTCTTCTTTTAATTACATTTTTCTATATTCATGCATACATCATACACACAATAGAGTATACTACCATTCTTAAACCTCTTCATGTTTGCTGCTACCACTGGCAGAAACCTCACTGTACATAAACTACAGTGCATAAGATTAACCTGCACTTATTGCTAAAAACCAGTTTCTTTGCAGCCATTTGCATTTTAATATGCACCTCAAACACAAGGACCTGTCGTTGTATACAGTCTTAGCCTAGGGTAATCTTAAAAATGACACCAGTCTGATCTGGAAAGCTGTGATCAAACGCGATACTTCTTTGAATGTGGCTTTCGACGCCTTAATCATAAGGTCCTCCAAACTAGACACCTCACGCTTTAAATGCAGCCCATCCCGGGATGTTCCCCTGGGCGCTGCAAGTTGAATAATACAACAGCACATTTATCAGCTAGCTAATGCTAATTAGACTGTTGCATAGAAACGAGAATAATGTACAGTAATGTTCCTTATGCCTTGTCAGCTCCTGCTTTCTCTGTTTCTAGAAGACCCACAGCTGTTTTTTTGGGTTTAAGGTGGGAAAAAATAGCATCCTATCTAGTCCATTAGGTATATATGGATAAAAACACAAAGAAAATATCTGATTATTCTACTCTGGGTTTCATATTCTCAGGTAATCACAATGTGTTTTAAACTCTACTCAGACAGAATGAAGAAAAAACCGACATGAATTCATGGAGAGTATGAAATGAATGCAGCTTCTCTCCAGGTGGTGCTGTGGCTAAGCACTGCTCCCTCCACTTGAAATTTAGCAGATACAGTAAAAGCAAATGTCAGTCAGCTCAAAAAGGGACAGACACATTTCCTACTTCTACTACCGCAGCATGAGGCGAGGATCCTAATTTCAACAAAACTTTTCCCTCTTCTCCTCTTTTGAAGCAATCTGAAAATCAGCACTATCCAGCCGCTTTTAACTGCAGTATCTAGGGAATTGTGCGCTCTTTAATGTCTGACAGACTCAAAGTGAGGTCCTTTCCTTCCTCATTTTAATTCAAAGATACTTTCAATTTTCGTTTGCTCTTTGTAGCCTGATAAATGTTAGCTCTGAAGTCTGATAATTTAAGTCAAGTTCTGTAACGCTGATGTGTGCTGTATTTTCAGACTTTGATTCTCGCCCCAGCTGCCACGCGGGATGAGCAGGGCAGCGCACAACATCGTTTATCGTAAACGTTACTCTCAAGGTTTCTTTGGGCTAATGCAGACATCTCTCAAAAGCAGCTGCAATTCTGAACAACTCACTGACAGTGTGCATGTTGTTTTCTACCTTTCCGAAATGAATTATTCACTATTTCATGTACGGTTAGGGGGAGTGTGGGGGAGGGGGGTGTATATATGTTTGATTGAAGAAAGCAACTGTCAGTTTGAATTGGTTAAGCGCCATGTTAACAACAAGCCTTCGCTGAGATGCACACTGATCCTGATGCTGTATGTTCACAGGCAGGTCTGTGTGTGTTCAAAAGCTGACGATAAACTGAAGCTGCATGACTGACATGTCGACTACCACTAAGTGATACTGATACCTACATTCACAGATATGTACCACCCCGACGTCGCTCTAAAGCCATCTGACAGCGTTATACAGGATACCTGCCAATTTTGTCGGCTCACTGAAACGGCATATTTATTCCTGCATCCAGTTGATGATAGCAACAGCGCAGCATCTGTTAAAGAGCTCGTTCACCCAAAATGTAAACAAAGACGTTGCCTCACTTAACTCTAGAGGTATATTATCTCTAGCCCAGCACAGTGGAGAGAGTTTCTGGGAGCTTTTCTTTTTAACTTTGACTAATCGTTGATTTTATTACTAAATCTAATATTGCTTGGCTGTTACAGAACGCTAACAGAATGTAGAATCCATCTCATCTTAATAGAATGACTCTGAAATTGCAGAATTGCTTCCTTTTAACGAATTTCGTTTACGCAGTGAAGAATTGACACATATCACTTCCATGAGGCTGCTCTCGGCAGACGGATCACAGGCGATGAACTCGGCGTTTCATATTCCTCACAGCTATAGCAGAGTTCCAGCTGCATGCAAAGTTCACATTATGTTTATTCTAGTACCTTGCCACAAATAATAAACTAAAGCAGTCATGTTGGGATCCTGGGATAGCGTGCTTCTGTTTCCAGGAAGCAAAATGTCTCAAATTTGGGAAAAATCTGAATCCTTGATTGGGATGGCAGCGCCGAACTCAGATACTTCAAAAGCTTGGCAAATCAAACCCAAATGATGTGCAGGAAGTGAGAAAATTTGCTATTTAGTATAAAATGTGTTTTGGTTGTTATTTGGGTGAATCCACCTTTTAGGTAGCCTGCTAGTGCAGAATGGGTTTGGCATGTTGTTCCCTTTTTTCAGCAAGTTAACCTCAATTATGCAAATGATGTCAATCAGATTGATTAACACCGCTCTCAGAAACAGGGGTTATCAGAGTCCCAAACATTGTATCTTTTCTTTTTTTTTGAGCATTTTTCGGGTGTGTGGAAAGGATTTTTGGCAAAAGCAGAGATGATGCTCAGTTCAAAGTGAGGCCACTTCAGGGACGGGAAATGAATATGGAGATTTAGCTCCAGCTCATTATTTTATCACATGATGACAGCAGTGCGGTGACATGAGTCTGAGGGACGGCTGCGATTTGAAGGGAAAGACAGCAACAGCCTGAACAAAACCTGGACTTTAAGATGAAGTTAAACAGAGGGGATGTTTACATCCGCGCAGAAAGCGACGACATGTCACATTTGCCTGCATGCATTACAGTCCCCTCTGCTTTCATTTGACACTGACAATACCACGGCTCGCCATCAAAGTCCTGTACGTGCAAGAGCGCAATCAGAGAAAATGTTCAGACAATTTTTGTCACAACAGGATCAGACAGAGTCACTGTGTTACCGTCTCTCGACAGAGACTGACCCGACTAACAAACAAATACAGCTTTAAAGCTGAGGAAAACTTTGCTACTTTAACACAGTGAACAATCAAGTAATTGCATCCACTATTAGTAAGAAAAGATTTGTTGTTCTGGGGATGTTGCTAATCATTTGTAACACCTCCTTACCATTTGTAATTCTGAGGTAATGGCAAACACTGCTGTCTTCTTGATTGTCACTACACATGCGGCATGCAGCATCGTCTTTGAAATTCAATTCCAACTTCTATGCTTTCAAGCATAATGCTGAAACGATGGTGCCTGGAGGTAAACAGTGTGTGATTACAGCAGTGCATATGAAATACAGCTCGGGATTTTTAAACTGAGAAAAAATCAGAGAAGGTGTCTTTATCAAACACTTCAGTCCTCTTTCTGTTGTCACTATGAAAGCATTCTGTAAAAGCTCAACAAGGGACAAACATATGCTCAAAATATGTGCGCATAGTAGCTCTGCCCACTTGTGAAAAACTCTGTGCGAGAGAAAATTTGTAGGTGATTTCATTTTTCAGAAGGAACATAAATGAATCTTTAAGGGCCTTGTGATATTGAACTTGCAGCAAATTGTTCCAATCCTCAAATTTTGCACGAAACGCTGTTTACAACACAACGCTGCTCTGCAATTCTAGGTACCCAGAGGCTTTTTCTTCATCAATTTTCTGTTTCTTATCAAGCTGAACTGTGTGCAGGCTAATAGCATTTTCTACCTTTTTGCATTTTTTGACGTTGCAAAGTCTGCATTACTATCAGTAGTCTCCTTTTCTTGTTTTCTTATACCAGCGCGGTAAGCTAGCTTTGTCAGGCTAGCACGTTAATGCTCACTGTTCTCCTCCCGGCCAAAAATCATTTTAGTCTAAACACAAATAGACACCACTGTCTGAGTTTGCCGCTTGGGGAGATGCTCTGATATCTGATCGCTTGCATGGATAAGTGTTTGACCGATAGAGGATATAAGAGTAATATGTGCAGATCTCCAAGTGCATCAAATAGTAATGATGTCTGCGCCGTGATGGAATAATTTTGCGAGCAAGCCACAGCATACAAATGCAGACACGTATAAGCATACCGTATGTGATCAATATCAAACGCACTTTGTGATCAATGTTGGAATTAACTGGGAGCGTCACAAGGGCCAGACCGCTAAGATGTCAGATGCTGTTAAAAAGCCGCTGAGCTGGTGACTGACAGTCCGGCTGGCTGCGCCGCACACCGTCTGCTCTGAGCGCAGGTTGTGTATGTATCACTTCTCTTTTAGCTTGTGTTTTCTACGCTTGAACTCTGCTTTCGGCTGCAGGGATGTCAGCCCTGGTTTCTCTTTTTCTGTGTATGTCTTATTGAGTTTTCTTACTTAATTCAGTGTTTCATCACTGATCAATGTTTTATCACTGTTTTATCTTGACAATTGGACAATTGCCTAACCACTTTTTTCCTGTTAACAGTGGACCCCTGAGGTTTACTGGGTGTAAAAAAGCCTTGAAATGCTGCCCACAATTTACGCCTCTTGGATACAGCCTGCCTGGCCCCAGCTCCATTTATTTATAGGAGTGTTCCAGCGAGGTTGTGTACAGTGGGAACAAGCTTTTGATCTTAAATTGAGGATGCTTTCCACATCTTAGTACGGAAGGACACTAGTCAATATTTGGCCCGAGGTTATTTAATTTGGACAAGGAGTTTGATTCATACATTAAAAATTCCAATTACTCTGTCAAGAGTTGAGCGAGCCCAGAGGAGGCTGTTTTAATCATACAGCTTTATCAAACTCTTTAAATTGAGTTTAACATGGACAGGATCATACATTCTGCCTCAGGGAAGGTGATATCCCTTAATTTGTCCTAAACAGTAAACATTTTAAAAATCCATGTTTAACTAGAATTACTTACACAGAATAAATGCTGGCTGCTTCGGCCCTTTCACTCTCTTCTCTCTCGTTTTGTTGTATCCAGGTTCAGAAACTTTTTAGGATGCTTTCACAAAATATGACGGATGGATAAATACTAATTTTGTCCAGTTCAAAATGTCATCTTGGATATGTCCTGTGCACAAAAACAATGATGTGCATCGCTGCTCTTCCGAGTCACATTCATATCAATCAGCTATCGACAGAAAGAGGCATTAGACTAAATTATGTCTTTTATAAAAAATAGCTTATTACCCACATTTGTATGCTGCTCGTGCTAGCCCACATTGATGAGTAGATGCTATTCCTTTTCTTCTGTCAAATAACGTTGTGGTCAAGTATAAATCTAGCATATGTCTGATCTGCAGGTGGTCACAGCTGGACCTCCTGTCTTACCACTCCCGAATCCATTTTACAAAGATATTACAGAGATCTGAGCTGCTGTCAGATATTTCCCATTCCGTCTTATCAGTGGAAGGAATAATGTCTGGCACGGCAAACAAAGTATGTGTAAAGTCCCTAAATAAAGCATGAAATTGACGGGATGCCTGTCTAAGTGAGGCGCCACAGAGCCACAGGCTCTCTTGCAGCAGACAGGTACAGCTGCTCACCTCCAGACTGCACGCCTCCCATTTGGACTCCCATTAAAGTGCCCGGCGCTCTGAGTCAACACTTTTAATGCAGAAAATGACTTCATTCATTTTCCATTATAAGAACCACGTTTTAAAATCTGCCTACACAAAGCGCCGCTTATTTTTCTGCTTCTCACCAGAGGAATTTGCATACATTGGGCCCACGGAAGACGAAGAACTTCTCCCATTTTAGACATTTGGTCATGGTAGTGTTCAAGTATGGGATAAAAAGTAGTAAGCAATTTACTTCACTATACATCAGCTTTCAAATGCTGCTTCAGAAATCCAGACACGTAAGAGACTTATAACCCTGCAGATTATTTGGTGACTGACTTGTGTATTGATGAGCCATTGTGTATGTGCAGGCAAGTGTGTGTGTGTGTGCATGTCTGAATGTGCTGGAGACTGCATGACAGAAATCAGCTGCACTGATATTTGAACAAAGCCTTTAACTCACCAGGGAACTGGTAGCTGTAGCTGGGTGCGAATCCAGTGTATCCGCGGCCATATGTTGCCACAATATTAGGGTAACCTAGGAAAGAGATTAAAAGGAGATGAGATGAACACACACACACACACAAACACTGGGATATGGCTACTTATATATCCACTTTGAGAGGGAAACAAATCTTGAAAGGCTGGCTTTAAAACTCCCGGGGACCCAAGTGTTCTCATTTCGTCGAGCATATTCTAAAGTTACTAAACACCCTGAAAAATAAAACTACAATAATCCACATTAAATATGAGCCTGAAATAGTTAGGATTAAGTATTACATTTCGGAACAATACTTTTCAAATACAAAGTCTTGCGGGTCTTGTATTATGTGGAACCCTGGCTTGAAAGAACCTGCAGTAAACAAGAAGTGATTCATCTTCCTGCTTCAAGCCTAATACAGAGGTGACATGTACTTAATGCTCATGACGCTGATGGGAGATCACTGTGTGTGCGGTGTGACAACAAGCACCACCCTCAATCAATGCTCAACTGTCACAATTACATTAACCTCTAATCTTGATGGCGCTGCTCCTGTTGCCTGAAATGTTTTTATAACCTACAGGAATAATGGCCAATAGATTGTAAAAGAGCCGGCTGATTTAAAATGTGAGTGTCTCATAGCTGCTAATATTTTACACAATGTCTCTTTAAACTAAGCGAGTTAGCCTGCGTGGATCGATAAAATGCTTCATTATTTTTAACTCATTTAAGGTACGTCAACAGGAGCCTCAGAGCAGTTTTTTTTTTCTTATTTCTCCTTCATTCATTGGGGTTTGATCTTCATTAGGGTTGGGTATCAACAACTGGTAACATTTGGTGCTTAAACTGTTTGAACCCAAAGCAACGATAAGCTCCTGAACGAATAGCACTTTTTATTCAACCTTAAGTTCTCTGGCATTTTTACAGCTCAGCCTAATGGCACTGGCGGGCGCCTTAAAATGATGCTGGCATCTGTTTATGTTCCGCACATCTTCGGCATAGCAGAGCGGTTCATGTGTTAATGTGGCTGCATGCAGTTTTTTTAAAAAGATGCTGTGGGCAAGGAAGTGATGACAGCTCCTCATCTGCACCTCCAGCATGGCATTCATTTGCGTGTGGCTGTGTTATTATATAGGTTGAATCAAGGTTTAACCAGTAATTAAAACTAAATTTGAAACTAACTTTTTATCTATGGTTGTTATCCCGAGAGGGCAGGGCAACCAGCGGTGGGAATCATACATTCAGATTCAGAAAAACTTTGCAGATCCCTGCAGGGAAATTGCTTTGTTGCTCAACACACAGTTCACCAGGCATTTTATCCCTCACAGAAAGAGGAATGAAATACTTACAAAGGTTACAAAAGATAATATAATATAGCCATAATAATAATAATTATAGTAAAATACGCACGCATATGTAAATGTTAATGTAGCAAAGGTAATGCAATGGTAAATGCAATAATAATACATTTTAAGAGTAATGATAAAAAATGCAGAATAAAGCAAAAATAATGTTAATAATAGTAATAATAATGCTGATACTAGCAATAAACATGTATATGTAAAGTCATGCATAATTTCTATGTAAGAATCATAAACATGTGCTGAGCGCCTTTAACCCATCAGGCTGTTTAAATAGAAAGAGGTCTGCCTGAGGCCAGCAACATGAATTCTGAGTTTTGAGCCCCTTGCTCTAACCCCACAGAAAACAAATTATGATGTAAGAAATGTACAAAATCTAACTCAAATCTAATTTCCTGTCATCTGTATTTTTAAACAAATGTGTGCAGCTCTGTCCTGGTCAGAGCTGCTGACTGTATCTCCTGTCAGTGTGCGTTACATGATTGATCTGGACATGTGCAGAGTGTTTCTTATGTGTAATGGCTCAGGGGCTGCTATAAAGTGTTTCGTCTCAGTGTGCGTAGTTATGAATCAGTCTGGGAAGTTAAAGGTTTGGTGGTGGTATGACCTTTTCTGTATATTTCCATAGATTGGGCCTTTCGTGTGGTTTATTTTTTGTCTGACATTTGTGACCACTTATATCAACATTTTAATGGGAGATCCTACACACAGCACATGCATCTGTGATAGGCCATTACCAGAAACCAAGGCTCGGTTAGTCATTGCTGCTTTTTATACAATTAGGAGAACATTATAAAGCTTGCTGAAGATGGCAAATGTCATCCAAACTGTCGTCTGTAAACCAAAGTCAAAGTCTGTGCGAGGGTGCAGGCTGCTTCAGAAGTTGTACGATCCCTGAAAGGATGAAGAGGCCCAAAGAGGACCCAGTGTCATTAGAAAAATTTAAGAGCAGCAGATGTATTGTTCATCTGCTGTCATGATTCTTATTACAACCACAGACCCACCAGTTAATTAGCAGGACAGTTTTTAGACAGAAGCAGCTGTGGGCAACATATTGAGGAACGGGGTGTGAGGGAGCAGGCAGCGAGGAAGTAGGATACAGACAAAACAAGAAAATCAGAGAGGAGTGGGTGGGTGGGTGGGTGGGTGGGTGAGCGAGAGAGCCTGTGTGTGAGTCGGGAGGAAATTTGAGCACCATCAAAGGTAATATAAACATAATTAACCCTCTAATTATGGTATATGTCTCAGTCTTTATCTGTTTTCCTCCAGCTATTATCACCTTCAACCATAAGTCTGGACTAAATTACCTAATAAGAGGAAGTCCTTTAGGCCAGAAATGAATCACTGGAGCTAACCTTGATAACTCACTTCACTGCGTGTAAGCTACACCTCGGAAACTGACCTCGGAAACCTCTTTCAGGCTTTTGTGTGCTCAGTTCTTGTTAGATATGTACTAGCCTGATAAATTGGCTGCAGTCACGTTAACATCTGAATGTCTAGATTGTAATTTCTGAGCTACAAATTCCTGCAGATGCTGTGGACTAATAGAGCTTACAGTAAATACTGGATGAGATATCTCTAAATACTACAAAATATTATCTAGACAAGAGAAAGGACAGAGCTACAAGCGTATACATTTTGTGCAGAGACGCGATGCACCTGCATGCGTCTACAGCTTGAAGGCGACATACTTTGCGTACATGCAGACTTGTGCGTGTGTGTGAGTATGCGTGTGAGGGTATGTAGGCTATGTGCGTGTGTGTGTGTGTGTGTGCGTGTAGGGTTGTGAGCGTGTGTGTGGATGCTCTGTTCTGTATGCCTCAGAGCCTGTGCCAGCTGGAATCAGAAAGGTTGACCTTGGTCATAAATATCTAATCAGTGTTTGCTGTCCATGAAAAAGTTCAATTTATTCCTGACCCAATGGGAAAATGCCTCTCCCAGACCCTTTCCCCTCACTCACAGACAAAAAGAAATGCAACTCAGAGAGGCGGTGAGGGGAACCATAACCTGGTGTGGATGAAGTAGGACGGAGGCTACGCCGGAGGGGAAAAAAAAAAAAACCCCTCATCAGCTGCTGATGAGAAGTCATCACCAGGAAGCTACAGATGGATAGCTTTCACAAATCCTCTCAGTGTTTGTTTGGTCTGAAAAGAACTGTGATATGATACAATGAAAAGCTATCATGGACCGCAAAATATTGGATATTATGTGTTTGATACTGTCTTACTGTCAAACAGAATAAATGCCAAACTGAAATTGCTGGCTTAGATACCGCAGCTCCTCATACTCCCTTATTTCAACATTTTCTGAAAATGGCAAAACCATTTTCCTAGCCTGATGTACTGCATGACAATGGGTTTCACATTACTAAATGAAGAATTTACCACCAGATGTGTGCACTGAGAGTCTAAGGAGAGAGCTATAGAGAGGCATACGAAGGTGCTGGGAAAGTGGATTAAGATACATGTTAAGCTCTATCATGAAATTCTTAGCATGTGCATATAAGAGAGTGGGAGGAAAGAAGAAAGAAGGAGAAAGAAAGAGAGAGCCGACTGTCTTTCCTACCATTTGACTAAATGAAGCCTGCCATTGTGTCTGGCCTGGTGGCAGCCTCTTAGTGCTCTTATTTGCCTTATTAATATGCATGCTAATGTACCTATTTTATGGCTCAACAGTTCTGATTCACTTTAAAATCAATTATCCATCTGGTACACCCATACCTCGCCCAGGCTCAAATGTGTATTAATTTCAGCAAACATACATCGGGCACAACACAATAAAGATAAATGCCTCGATTAGAGGCAGTAAACAAAGGAGCTAGGGATGGCTTTAATGAGATTTGGCACAAAAGGAGCTTACACTTTCTTAAATAATGAGCCTTGGGTCCCTTTTTCCAAATGCAAATTATATAAAGGAATGTTTCGCTGTCCTTGTTCCAATTTCATTTAGATAAGAATGTCTCCAAACAAGTTGGCTGTTAATATTCTCACATGAGCACATCACTGCCTTTCTGCCTGCCGCCTCCCAATGGAGGGCAAGAGTGCTGTCCTCTTGCAGACACATTAGGCTGTAATAAGTTCTGAAAAGTTCACTGTGCTTGTTAAATACTTCTAACAGATGAGATGCAACTGAGCGACATAGATAGAGGCGGCACAAGCACTTTGCCAGTCTTGTCAACATCACAAACAACTGTATAATCAGTCTTGTGGCGAGGTCAACCCTGGAATAACCCTGACACCTTATGCACCTGTGTGTAGATAGATGGACAGATAAATAGACTGACAGACTGTGTCGATAATTAGTTAACTGACCCTTAACGTTTATCAGCTCCGCAGCTCAATAAATGGTTAAATCCACTGGCTCCTGCCCATTTTTTAAAAGAAAACGCCAAACAAGCCACAGCTAAATCTGAGTTGCTATCAAAGCTGCTTTAAACATCATGTTACCTGGTGCAGATAAAAATGCATGACTGTGGCTCAGGCTGCACCTGCTACAACAGGGAGGGGGAGGGGCTACTTGCACGGCAAAACGAGTCTCTTACAATCAGCTGCGTGTCTCTTTTGCTTTTGAGGGCAAAAATAAATCTTTCATGTGAGGGCAAATCCATTTGGTTGGGTCGCACATACAAATGATATGCATAGGAAATGTGAACGACAGACAGACAGGGCGACAGACAGCCAGATAGATAGATAGAGAGGGAGAGAATGAGACAGTGGGCGGGTAGGGAGGCAGGGAGGGAGAGGGTGCAATAGTGTTAACTAAAAAGGGCCACAGGCATGGGCTGGATGGTAATGAAGAGGGGTGGGCCAGCAGCTGAGGTCCCTGTAGATGAGATCTCTCACTGACATGTGTGTCCCCTTCATTACCCATTAAGGGGGGCACAGTGATGAATCCTTAATATGACATTACACCAATTTTCCTCTTCATTTAGCCTGATAATGTGCTGGTCTGCTCCTATATGCCCAGGGGCTGCCTGTACCAGACTCGACCAGAAATAGACCACAGTGGCCACTGGTGGCACACCTTGAAGCAGCCTAATTAGGGGCAGCGCCCACCTAATGGGGCTATCTGGACGAGAGTTTGCATAAGTTGATTTTTTTTAGAAGGCAGGAATTGATGACTGAATGGCGTTCATATCTGGCTCTTCCTCTGTCCCCTCCCCCCAAAATACATGCATTATTATTTGCAAACCTGGTAAAACATTTGTGCCTCTTTAAAAATTAGGAATTTTATGCCTAAATTGTTGCTTGATGGGCCTTTTCAGCATGATTTTAAACAATATAAAGTGTGTATATAGAACACCTGTTTGGCAGATGTTGATGTGTTACTGTGTAAGGATGTGCGTGCGACTCACTCAGCATGCCCATCCCCAGCATGAAGGCATCCATGGTGTAGGGCAGACCCCTGGCTCGCCCTCGTGTACCTGGTGGGAACATCACCTCCTTGGGCTGGGCCTTCTTACATTCTACCTATGTAGACAGACAAACACACACATATGCACATGTGCACACAAACACACACACAGAGACAAACCATTAGACTGTGTAAGGTACACAACCAGACAGATCTGACAGGGCTGTCTCAGCTCTTTAAGGTGGTTTTCTATTTGACTTGCACAGCGCTAGATGTTTTCCATAGAGAAAAACAAGACTGAGTCAATCTGAGCACCTCACATTTTAGAGGAAAGTCTCTCAGGAAAACTTACAATCATGCTCCTCCTGCATTAAAGCAAAGGTTGTTGCTCCAGTGAGCATGTGCCCAATGCCTCAGGGAAATACAAGCTTAATTCTTTCCAAGAGTTTCTGAGACATCAAGGTAGGAGAGGCTCTGTTCTGCAATGCCATTACCACAGTCCTGCTGCGTGGCAGTATGTCCAGCTTCCTTGTGAAAGGCAGCCCTATGTTTAATCCAAACGGAATAATCTCAAAAGCAATAATCTCTCTTGACAAAATCTCTATTTGCTCGCTGTTTGTTTCATTTAATTTAAGTCTTGCCAGGGCGGCGTTCTTAAAATCTGAAGCTGGGCATAAAATAGGCGTTTTAAAACTGAATATGGTTATTTTATGTGTCTGCGGTTCTATTTGTGCATTGGGTGTTTGTGTATGTCTGCTGGGCTGAAGTCCCCGGTGCCTCACAGTCCAATTCCACCTGCAGCACTCATCTCTCTCCTGCATTTCTTTCTCTCACTCCACCTCTCACACATACAGGTTTGTTCATTTCCCATCTTGCAAGACTGACATCTCCTCCCCCTACATAACACATATCAAATGAGGGATGTGACAGGGGCAGATGAGGAGAAGGAGGAAGATGAGAGCCCTATTTACCACATATCTATCCTATCTCGATGAATTATAGAGAAGCGCGATCGGCTGACAAGGGTGGCATGGTCTTGTGTCTGTTGGTTGTTCTTTGGTAGGCCGAGTCTGTTCACCATGCTGCACAATCTATTTGCTCCACTGCCTGCTTGGCATCAGCCTGTCCATCTGTTTGTCTGTTTGCCTCCTGGCTCTCGCCTGCGTCTCCCTACTGCCTCCACTTAAGCAGGGCTTCCTCGGCTGCTGCGATTCACATGTCATCCTGGCCTGCTGCACAAGACAGGCTACCGCGCCAGTGCTGTGTACACCTCAACCAAGGTACAGCCCGGCATCCATACAAATAGGCTTGCAACTCTGACAGGCCAGCGGTGCACATTACTATTCACACACAAACTCATACACAGGTTCACACATGCAAGTTGCCAAACTGAAATAAAACTTCACATCCATATGAAGGTGTTAAATGAACGGTATAACAAGCTGTATATATCCAGCAGAGAGCTAGAAATGTAAAGAGGGGACACTAATGAAAAAGGTTTCTATCATAGAGGGAAAGTTGCTGCGTTGCAGAGCTGTGATTTGTTGCTGTTAGCAGCCCTTTCATTTGAAGCAGACCAACTAAAGTACACAGTTCCCTCAGCCACTTTGTAGCTGTCACAGCTACTCTGCCATCCTCGCTCGCCTGCAATGCTTTGACATTGTGCTGAAGAGAGCACAGGCGCTCTTATCATCAGGGAATGACCCCCAGCGTGGAAGCAGCAACTTGGGTGGGACAAATGGGTCTGCAAGAAATCTCAGTACACTGCTGGGATTTTCACATGTTCCCGTAGCTGGGTGGCAAACACAGCCGAGTTCCGCCCGCACCGGAGACGTGACGGTGTCTGATCAGCGTCCTCCGGTAGCCCCTGCCACATCCAGCGAGTTGGCCGCTCAGTTTCCTGCTGGGAGTAAGACAGACCCAGGTGTGAGTCATGCCTACATGCTCTCTCAGATGCGGGTCTTTGATATTCAGAGAGAGGGCTCCTTGTCATGGATTTAAAACCAGCCAGGAGCCAGGATCTGTGGTGGTGTGAGCGCGTGGGTGTTCACCTGCTTCAAACGCACAGGAGAGCGTGAGGGTGGGAGGCGGGAGATCGCAAGAGCGAACTAAGTCAAAGAGAGGAGAACAGAGAGGACGGCAAGACAATTCAGAGCCTGACAATGAAGAGCTGCAGAGGTTAAGCAGTCATGAATTCAGAGATTCAAATTTTGCAATGTGGAGAATATCAGTGAGCCTTTCTGCCACATGAACTGGGAGAAAAAGGCACAAAGTTTACAAGCTTTCTTCTTAACTCTAAGCACTGTCCTGCACTATGACTGATGTAACGTGTCCACGACTCCACAACAAGTGTATCACCATCCTCCACTTAGACGTGTGGCTGGGAAAAAGGACTCCCCCTTTAACCTGCCTTGCCTTTACTGCCAGGGTGGATGCATCGTTTTGTGTGGAAACAGCACCCTAAGATCTGAGAGCTTCAAACACACTCACACTCACTCACACACACACACACACACACTCACACACACACACACACACAAAGACATCCAGTTTGCAAGACAGCTGACTGTTGAAGTGAATTCCTGCCACACAGTGCTGACAAGGTGCGGTTACCTCAGCCTGCATGCTTTCAACATACATCGAGATGTTTCCTCCTACTCTGCTGAAATACTGATATCCTGCAGCTGACAGCTTATCTTTGAGATCTGTGTCACTCTGCAGTTTGAGATAAGGTAAGGGAAGGGAGGAAATCAGAAAGCCTTATACACTCTTTAAAAAGTTTCAATTGTTTTATTTAAAACTTGAGGAGTTTACACTGAGTGAACGTGGATGCATGTTCTTATATACTATGATAGCCTAACACAAATGAAGAGCCTGGTCTCAATCCCAGAGCGTCAAATATTGATGCTTTGTCACGTCCCTCTGCGTCTCATGCAGACACACAAGGTACCTTTGAGCTTCTGTATGAGACAGACCAGCTTTCAACTAACTCCACTGTAAACCCATCTGTGGCAACATCACATGCTCAGAGCAAGGTGACGTAGTATAAAGAGCAAAAAAGTCCACAAATGGATGAAGGCGGGCAGATGCGTAGGTCAAACAAACATGTAACTTTTCACCCAGGAGAGCAGGGTTTTCCTAAACGTAAGCAAGTAGATTGGATTCCTATACCTAACCAAACTGTGACTGTTTTACAGCATTAACCACATGTTAGAAAGGCTTCTTGGCAGGAAGGCTTTGTGCGTCACTGGGAATGAGAACGTGTTGGACGGCTGAAGCTTGCAACATATAATCAACAGATTGAAATAAAGTTGAAAATGACTCTTTATACTATGCTATTTGAAATACTGTTTGTGATTGCTGGCTGTCAAATTAGAACTGGAAGCTCTTCACAGTGTTAGTTCGAGCCATCGGAGCAATCGCTCAGACTCCAGCGAGCTGCATACCCCCGTTTAAAAAACTGGGCCTTGGATCTCGTCCAAGCAACCTGCAGCCCGGTTTGTCAGGAGTAAAAAGTAATCCAAAGCAACAGGAAATGACCCCAAAACGCTGTGTGCTATAAGGAGACAGATGTTGACATACAGTAGCCAGTGGTTACTCACGCCTGGATAAGCAGGCATGACAAAATAGAAAGGGGGTCTGAAGTAATTACTGTTGCTCATATTTACCACATAATATTTTTTGTTTAAGTCTTCTGCCTTATAAATTTATGGTTATACAACTAAATACATATAGTCATCACCATCATGATGCTGTTTTGTTCTGGTAACAAAATCAGGATTTGTGTCTTTTTTGAGGTGATTGTTCTTTCAGATATATCTCCATCTACCAATAACCAAGCTTGACATTGAATTTACGAGGTGCCCGTATGCACACAAACATCCGGCAGCATGCACTTGCAGGACCTCACAAGCACTACTTGATCAGTCTAGGAATACAGCCCACTGATGAAGAAAACAAACAACTGCCTTTGTTTCCCTGTATAAACCCTGTGATACGGAGCGGAGAAACGCTTCAGTTATGACCTTTTCAATTCATCTCCTATACATATTAACCTTGTAGGTATAACGGGAGGGTGTGGGTGGGATGGACTGGCAATGGCTGTCCTTCAGGGATGAGTGTTGTGGGTGTGGTGTGTGTGTGTGTGTGTGCGAAGAGGGGGAGGTGTGCGGCTACTATTAGCTTCACTAGTGAATGGATTCCATCAGTCGACTGGCAGACTGAATAAAGGAAACAGTGTGATTCATTTACTCCAGCTCCCACTCCCAGCTGAACAGTCAAAACACATAGACTGAATAGTTAGGAAATGTCACGGCTCTGAATGCACAATATCAGGCACGATGGTGCGGGGTTATTCACTTAAGGAAAAGGCTTCTCACAACCATTTTAACAAGTGGTCTATTTAACCAAGTTAAAACAGTTTTTAATAGATGTAGGTTAAATCCTTTAGCAGTGCTGTATATGAAAAAAGTCTAGGGTCATGTGTCAGGATTCATCTGCTGCACATTTAGCCGTTAATGAAAAAGTGTTTCGACTTCACTCAATCTAATGACGAACAAGAGAAAATGTCAGTTTTAGAAGTTTCTATCGTCTTACCTCGTTCAGCGATAGGTAGCGACTTAACATGCATTTATTTTAATGAAGATCTTGAACTCCTGCTGCTGTTTCATGGATGAACTTGCTATGTCTGCAGTGACTGGTTGGAAAAATGACTGGTCTGTGTCTAGTATTCATTATCACACAGGAGCAGAACAAACAAAGCGTCATTGAAAATATTTGAGATGTTTTCAAAAGTTTCATGCATGAAACAAGATAAAATATTCACCTGTTCAGGATTGTACCAAAATGGAATATTTTTTCAGTTTACCCAGCAGGGATTAACAGACTAGCTCTACATACAGCACCGATTCTACCTGAAAATGCAGCGATGCCAGGAAACTAGATTTACTTTTTGAAATCAAAAACATTTTTTGCTGTAGTCCACTTAACATACTGTCAAACTGTCATCAGGGTCTTAACAGTGCAATTTGGTTGGATTAGTAATTCTGGCCAACAGCTGAGATATTCTAAGTTCATCAGCAACGTAAACTGTTTTTTTTTTCCAGGGCCACAGTAGTGTAAAGTTGCGCTGACAATAATCTCCTGTGTTACTGGGTCATTTTGACTTACTGATGAGCCACTTTCATTAACTTGTCGTCTTCAAAATATGCTTTTAAAAGCTATTTAGTGTTGTATTATTCCAAAAGTTTGGCATGACAAGGCGCACCTCTTGCAGCAGTTTGGTTGTGCATAGGTCTTAGTCATTTAGTCACTGGACTTCCTCTAACTTATAATACAAGACTTAGGAACTACTTTTAAAATTAAAATGTTTTGTTTTTAGACCAAAAACTACGAGTCCTTAAGTTGGGACTGACAATCTCCTGTGATAGTTAAGAACAACTTTGAGGTACTTGTACTTTGAGTATTGAATATTTTTATGTAACTTTATACTTCTACTCCACTACATCTCAGAGGCAAATATTGTACTTTTTACTCCACCAGTCCAGTATTTGATACTCAAAAGACTGATTTAGGTTGGAGTGTCACTTTAAGATTAACGAACATTGTATGCCATATTTCTTGGAAAGACAGTATTTACAGCAGACCTTCAATTCTGAACCGCTTGTATGCACGGTCAATAAAAAAACAGGCAACTGAGCCATAGTAAGCATATCATAATGGAAAGAAGTTTTAGATAAAACAAAATGATGCCTTCAATGACCGGCAATCTCACAGGAGTCATTACGTCTGATGATATCTCTGCATGGTTATGTAAAAGCTAAGTAATATGAGGTCATTTTAGGGACCAGGTGCTTCCTGTGGTGCCAGAACTGTTCCCTCGACATGTTTGTATATTCCAGGATGATATTGTCCCTAGACACACCGAGAGACACATTCAAAAGTAATACCATGATCATCAGGTTGAAGTCAAATGGCTTCCATCACTTCCTCAATCAGCAGATCTAAACATCATCGAGCTTTTATGGAACGTCCTGGAGTGCAGAGTGCGAAGTGGATTTCTACCTCCTTCATCCCTCAAAGCTTTCCTCCTTCAATGAAGGGTAAACATCCAATTACTTACAGTCCAGAACTTGTAAGGCAGCACTCCATGAGGGACTGAAAGACCTCCGAAGGGTGGGCCGACTTCCTTATTAGTCACTTGATGTTCAAACACTGTTAAAAATTTCCACTCTTTAAAAAAATATTTTCAAAGACATTTTCAACAACCCAGAGACTTTCTCTCCTTAGAAATCTCCTTCAAAATAATGATAGCTACTACCAAGCCCGTCCAGGGGAGACTTATATAAGACCATGGCGAACGCCACACTCACACATTCACACATGCGTGCGCGTGCACACACACACACACACACACACACTTGACTTAATGGCCCCTGGTTTGAGGGCTGTAAATTTTAATGTTCATCGGCAGCGCAACTGATTGGTTTGCAGGTTTGACACACAACAGCAGAACTGGTACAGCTGGCACTCTCAAACTCAGAAGGTGGGTTTAATTAAAAGTAATTACATGTGGTTAGCTGATCACAGACAACCCACAGCTTATACATAGTTTACAGGCCAAAAGCTACAGACATCATGAACCTTTATCACAGCTAAATGTATATCGTCTGCAGAAAGATCAAATGATGCTAGAAAAGTGTACTGCTCCTGGAAAAAGTTTGTCTTATGAACTGTCCAGTATCGTCTCAACAACACAGCCAGTAAATGTGCTTGGTAAACATCAAACTGGCTCTTTTACAGCATTGCATTTGACCTATTGAAGGACTTCAATTTCCTTTGTTCATATGTTGACTTGTGAATGCTGCATACAGTCTTTGCCATGTGGGAGAAAACAAATAATCCCTGTTATAATATTATTGTATTTAAAAACAAGATTTTAATCATAGAATACAATATTCTGTAATTAAATATACAATATTCCTTTAATATTCCAATCGTTAAGTGTCTTGTATCACACTCTGACTTTAAAGTGCCTGACATATTTTAAATCATTTCATTCATATAAACTTTGCAATAACATTTTCAAATAATACTAAAGTATCTCATTGAGTTTCTCTATCAATGATATTGAACTGACTAGATTAAACTTTGTATTTCGATCACATTACCTTATTCCTACTGCACTTTTACTTAATTTCTGTGCTACTTTATGGTACTTTTCTCATAAGGTACCAGTATAACATAAGTTAGGCTATTATACAAGTGATATTCTATCTTTTAAGATTTGATTGCATTTTTTCAGCAACAGTATGAAAATATGGCACATGCACATGGTCATGTATTGCTGGTGGAAATTACATTAAACAGCAAAAGCAGGAGCTGAACACCATGTCCATCTAAAAGAGAGTTCCACACATGCAGACCTCCCCTACGAGAATGTCTCACTGAGATCATCTCTTTTCCTTTTCTCCACAGCTAATGCTAATTGAAACAATACATATACAACACACAGTACACTGCAACTGTTTTTTACCTGATTATACTACTTCCTGAAGCTTCATTATTTTTGGTATGTGTAGTACTTGAGAACATTTTACCACCCTCCAAGTAAATCTCTGAGCAGCTTACAATACAATAGTGCTCTGTGCTCTTTTTAAATCTATAAGTGACTCTATTCTGGAGTAAAATGAAGACAAATTTTTAGAAAAACAATGCTTTCATCCTTCTCCAATGTAAAAAAAGCACTATATGATGCTGTTATCTAGAAATATATATGGGTTACATGTTGCTATTTTTCTTTCTCAGGTCCGCTTGTATCAATAAATACCCTGTGCAGAGTACATCTGAATCTATATATTGAAGGCTGACGTATAAGTGCCTTCCTGCATTAGTCTTTTCCTCAGTGACTGGGAGAGTCAGAGCTTATTCTCCTCCTCAGCACAGTAATTGGCTGGTCATGTCAGGAAGACACGGTGAGAAATTGACGACTAACAGAAAATTCCTCCCTCCTGTTGTGATCATTCGCTACTGTTGAATATTAAAAATGACACATTAAAGAACATTACCTTGAAGCACTTGACTAAAACCAATGTGAGTCCATTTTAATGGCACACTGTTCGCTCATCACAGCCAATACTTGATAGGTATTATTATGAATCAGCTGCGCGTGCATAACGGCAGGGTGGGGAGCAATAGAGGGACTCCTGTCTTAGAAAATGGAATTCACAACCTTTCCTCCACTGTATTAAGGAGCTGTCTTGCTACAGTATGATATCATATATGTGGAAACCAGAGGGAGAGATAAAATGTGAAGCCATATTCTGCCCATTGATTTTTACTCCTAAATATTTACTGATTTTAATACATAGGTGGGTACTTCTATGGGTAAACTATGAGTCTACAGTGTGTCGAGCCATGCACGGGATAATCACATCCTGCATCTGCTAATGCAGGCCAGTCTCCTGAGGTGAGAGCAATGCCGAAGCCAGTGCAACTGGTGGGGCAGGTTGAGAGCTTCTTGCTAAGCAGCGGCCTATTTTTAATTATATATGAGGCAGAACTCACAGTGACAGAGAGGAAGTGCTCCTGAGAGTGAGGCCTCGGTGGCACATGAACACAGGGTGATTGACCAAGTCACTAAAAGGTCCAGTCACTCACATCTGAGTGGGCACTGACCCACTACACTGCCAGAGCCCTTGAGAGTTCGGGCAAGGGGAAGGTGGGGTGCCCTGTACATCCACAACCCTCCCAAGTGGGGTGGAATTTCTGTCCGCATCAATTATTCAAGAACCATCTTAGATAACACTCGCGGGGAGGATGGATGAGGTCTATTTCTGTATAGTACTTCATAAAGATGAAGACAGGAGGCATTTTTTACTTTGTCTGCTGGTGCTTCAGAGACCGGATAACCAGTACTCTCCTCTGTGCAGCTAAGGTAAGCCTCAAGTGTCTTTGAAAAATGCTCTTAACACACTCCACATTCTTTTCTCTTCGCCGACATACCAAGATGTCAGCACTTTGTAGAAGATCTGAGGGACACGCGTTTTTCCTGCATGCGAGGAAATTCAGTGTACAGTAAGTGTTGCCAAGAGGGACCCTAACAAAGGTGGCAAAAGCCTCTCAAAACTGGCCCCTAGCTCTGACCTTTCACAATATGTCCCCTCAATAATCCTCATCTTCTTCTGGTGAGGTTTCTGGGACTCCCAGATGGGTCACGTGGTTTCCATATGTGAGATCTTCTTCTATAAGTAAATAGAGACAGGCTAGGAAATACTGTTTTTGCAGTCATCTAGCGGTTGATGCGTTTTCTGGCCACACCCTGTGATGTCCAACACGTGTCACAAACAGTATATCACATCACAGCTGCGTGTGGTCACATCTGGTGGAGACTCCAAGCTTTCAGTGAAAAAGGGCTCATACTTTAGACAGCCCTTCAGTATTAGGGGCTTACTAAATATTGATAACCATAATAGCAACTGTCATGTTTGTGACACATAGGCGGATGTAAACAAAGACTGTTAAGATGATGCATCAGAGAGAGCTTTGATGTTGCTGGCAAGACACAAGAGCAGAGGATGAAAAAAGAAAAATAACCTGAAATTTCTTCACTCTTTCTATAAAATCCCTCTACACTAATAATAACTGCAGCTGCAATGCACAATTGGAGGTACAATGCAACCTATACACCCAAAGAGAATGAATGGGAGGCAAGTGGTGTTATTTATCTTGAATAATGCCTTAAGGCAGAAACCCCCAGCAAACTGCTTAATTTAAAAAAGAGAATTCATTTGAGGATCGCTATGCAAAACAGTAAGGTGAACATTAGGAGAAAAACATGTGCTTTTTATGGCAACACTTTACCACATGACCCAAAAAATGTTCTACGCACCATCTCCCGCTCTGGATACAGTGGATTTGCTAAATGCCAACAGTTTGTACAACGGTAACTTTATTAGTGTCATACGAAGGTTCAACCTGAGCGGGCTGTTGCACGCAACTCGCTGCTGTCCATGTACACAGAGATAATATAGCATGTTCCCATTTCTCCAATAAAACCAGTTAGACAGAAGTATGCTGTCAGGACACTGGGGAAGCCTGGTTTATGTTTCTAATGCTACTGGATAACAGGTCTTTGTTGTTGGCTACGGCACACAGCATTTTTCATAAATATGACAACAGTGAGCTAGCCCTTGTAGAAGTGATGTTTTTAAGAGCTGCCCTGCTTTGCTATTCACATTGAATCTTTCTAATGAGGCCTGCGACTTTGTGTTCATTTATTATTTTGTTATTTCTGGGCATTTTAGTCCTATTTTCTATCAAAGAAAACTATTTTAGGATAGTTTAAGTCAATATTTTAGTCTTAGAACATTTCAGTAAATCTAAGCCTTATTCACACATGTCGCACTGAACTTTTCTGGAAATTACCAGGACGAGTTGTGCAGGCGACTCAAATGTCTGAATCAGCTGAAGCGGACGTTAACTGGAGTATACCCAGCCAGGTCATTGGTCATCCAGAGGATTCAAAGCCAGCCAGTGGCCGTGTTGATGACACTGTACGGAGTGTAGCTGCTTCATACTCTTTCCTGCTTGCCTGTATCTTGCTTTCACTCTTTCGTTGATATTGAGGATACATCCAAATACATGCAGTATTTATATCAACGCAAAAACGGTTACAGATGAGTCCTCCTCCTCATCCTGCAGGCTCTACTCAGGCATTACTCCTCGCATAAAATGAATGGAGTATTTCCAGCCAGTGAGAACTTATCTGACACGGAAAATCTCCCGTTGTGTGCTATATGTTTGAAAGCGGGATAATGTAATAATAATAATAATAATAATAAACCCCAGTGCGACTTCAGACAATGTCCCTGATTCTCCACACAACTGAAATGAGAAAACAGCTCTTGTCTAAACGAAAAAGTCCAACTTATTTCACCTAAGATTTATTTGAGCATTATGTGATGACAAACACAGGTTGAATGATTAAGAAAGTGTCTGGTCCAGTGGTCTGATGGTGTCAATTTAAGGAACACAACCAGACATGGAACATGGTCTGATGACCGAACAACTGGTCCAGGGCCAAACACGCTCTTTAAAGAAGCTGTACAGACAATAAAACATTATGAAACCAGTGTTTTGGTAGTTTCTGGGTTTAAGTCAGCTTAATAGAGCTTCAAAAGAAATAAAACTTTTTGTTAGCCTACCTCAGTTCTTTGAGGAGAGCCTCGATGTGTCTCTTCAGGTTTGTGGTATTTTTACCACCTATTTTATGGCCACATTGATTCCCTTCTGATAGAGCATTAGTTTTGTTTTTCTCTTAGCCTCATTGTAACGAAATGGGCCCAAAATATCACTTTGTTTACTTCTCCCAAGCTACTTTCGTCAACAATATTCATCATGGAAAACAAAGGTTGTTGGTGAACATTGTTAGTCAGTTAGAAATTAACACAACTGACAGATCGCGCTTGTGTTTACTTTATAATTCAAATAATTAACTTGTGTTTTAATTCCTGTTTCAAACACTTTAATTAATATTATGCTGTGAAAACAGCCAATGTAAATTGCTTATAGAAAAAAAAATAAATCAGTGATGATTACTACATTCCTAATTAGCACTACTGTTTACGATCAACTTATTATCTAATTAGAACTTCTTACAAACAGGCTGGAAGAACAGGTTCTATGGACGTTAGAAGTTCAAGTGTGTGCATGGTAAAAGTTGGAGAGGGACAAAGAAAATATCCTCGGTGTAGAAACGTACTCCAGAGATTTGATATCAGATTTGTTGGTAAACAAATGTCTTTTCAACTATTCTTGTAACATCACAAATTGTGCAGAAATAGGTTGTAAATAGTTTTTGAAATCAAGAATTGAGAGCACTGGCAGCCATTGTTATGCTTTGAGTGCATAAACAGACGCTCTGGCGTGTGCATTCATGCTTCATGTTGATGTGTGATTCTTGTGCCATGCCTACATGTCAAAGGATCTGAGACATTTGATCGTGACAGAATATCTTCCACACGCACACAGTTATTTCTGTCACACGCTGGCTTTTTTGGCTGCAGTCCTGAGCATCGGCTGTGATGCCGTGCAGAGACACGGGGGGATGTATACTGGGGTCATACGTGACCTGGGCTGGTCCCTGGTGAACATGGTTCTACTACACTGATCCTGTCAGTCAGACAGCCAGTCAGTCAGCCAGTTTCAGGGAAAGGCTTGGAGAGAGTGAAGACGCACGCTGAGAGAAGGAGCCCGACTGAACGGCGGTAAGACAAGTATTCCCTCCAGTCAATCACAGTCCACAGAACCGCTCAAATGATGCAGGATCTCTCAGGAGGCCTGCAGGGTGGAACTGGGTGAAGGAGGACCTAATGTCACACTTGCTACACTGAAGTCGGCGCCTGTCAATTATCATAAGTGACATGATGACTTAGAAAACTGCTATTGAACTCTGTAGAGTCCTCCGAGATGACCATATTACTGGTGTAAATAAAACGAGCATCACTGGGACTCTGTGGAAGGTGTTAATCCCCGACTAATGAACTCTGCCTCTGCCAGTAGCTTCCCTGTTGCATCCCTGGACATCTCCACCTGTGTGTGTGTGTGTGTGTGTGGTAGGGGATTCAGAAAGAGAGGGACAGGCTCCACTCTCCCGTCCCTCAGCCTGACAGGCAGAACTCAGCCACACAATTTCACGGTTTGTGGGCAGTACACACCACTGCTTTCCCATCCCTGAGACCCAGAGACCCACAGAGTGCGTGTATGTGTGTGTTAGCCTGTGCATATGAACATGAACACACACACCTCCTCAGCTATTAATACTAGGGGAAAGAAGAAATCAAATATTAATCCTTCAACGCCCACCTGGAATTGAAAAAAAAAAAAAAATGAGTGGACTTACCATTTTGTTATTGATTTCATGAAAATGAATTTCACAGACTTTCTCTACGATGTCTTCACTCTCAAAAGTTATGAAACCAAATCCTATGCAGAGAGAAACAGAGAAGGGAGGGGGGGGGGGGGGGGGGGGGGGGGGGGGACAGGGGGAGAGAATGAGTTAGTGGAGAGCTTTAACAAAACTCCAGTGACTAAAAGAAAATGCACCACAAGATGGAATATTATCAGGAGCCAGATCCAGAAACTATGCGAGTACATCTGTGGAGATTGGCTCGGGCATGGAAAAGAACAAGTGAACAAGACAGACATTGTCCTCTTTAAATCAGGAATATGATGAAATCTGCCACATTATTAAGGGCACTCGAGGACCTCTTCTACAAAGAGAAGATGGAAAAACAGCACAAAGCTCATTTAATGAGATTCAGGGAGCTGGGGCCCAGCATCTGAATTTCATTAAATGCATTTTGTGTTCTTTTTATTGAAATCTCACTGTATAACAAGCCCTCGTTTTTATGTTAATGCAGGCCTTAGAATGAATGCGTCGTTGACAGTGGGATTTTCATGCCATATTTATAGGATAAAAGCTTAACCCCTCTTTTAACACAAAGACAGAGAGACAAGATGGTTTCAGACTTTTTGAACACAAGTGGATTGCAATGCTCTCCTCTGTGTTTTGATGGCGATGCACAAAGCAATCTAGCTTCTGTATAGCTGGGGTTGAAAGGAAAACTGATATTCTATGACTTTAGCAAAAGAGGAAACTGCACAAAAGAGAAACAGTTAGTGAATAAAGCAGCAAGTGGGACTGAAAGGAGATGAGTTTCTTTTCAAAAAGGCAAACACCCGACGATGAAGTAAAATCACCTCAGATTGAGCTTAAACAGCTGTCACTACAGACAACACACCATCTGACTAACACACGCCGCACAGACAGCGCCATCAATTTGTTATCGGCGTACATCAGACGATACAATAAAAACAGTCACCTACTGAATGTGGAACGGGACTGATACGCTTAAAGGGAGATCACAGTTCAAATACTACTTGTCGACTGAGGTGAACGACGGTGAGTATTATCCTGTCCGTACAAGCTAACAGGAACCCATGTGTTCAGGCATCAGCTCACAGTCTTCATCCACTCCACAGGACGAATCTCAAGGTCAAAGACTCGAGAGGAAGCTGTTAGAGCCCAGTGTCCTGCACATGTGCACATATTCACACGCTGCACACTGTGCAAGGGGTCTAAAAACAAAAGGTTTGTCCACCGGCAGAGAATTTGCTGCATTGGTCACACCTTAAATAAAACTAACGATTATTTTCATTAGAAATTCATCTGGCAGTCATCAATCAATTTGTTTGGTGTGTAAAGTGACAGGAAATAGTGAAGAATGTGCGTCACTGTCCCCCTGAGTCCAAGGCAATTTTTATTACTTCTCCTGTTTTGTCCAACCAAAAGTCCTAACCCTGAAGACACTCAGTTCACAATTACATAAAGCAGAAAAAAACAGGAAATATGAGAGAAGCTGAAAACTAAGAATGTTTGGTGTTTTTGCTTAAAAAAAATCACTTGAACGATTACTCATCTTTTAAAACAGATGGCTATCAATTTTCTGTTGATCATGGAATCAATTTATGGACTAATGGTTGCAGCTCTGGTTTATTCTGAGGTAGTTATTCCTTTAATATCTCTTCGGCCATTGCTGGCTATGCTGCGAATCAATGAGCAGGACTGCTTTATGGCGGTATTGGATTCCGAGGATTTTTGAATCAATGTGATTAAATACCTTCATTTGTCAGGTATTTAATTCGCTCGATAAGCCAATTCCCATTTCCCATCAGTTTATATACAACAGTTAACCATACTGATCGTATCACACTAATATCACCATCTTAAAGCACAAATACTACACATGCACCTCAGCATATATTTCAGCCACCCCTACTGCATGCACGCTGTTTGGTAAATACTCAGCAGCTCAAGCGTCTTCACATTCACACCCATGCAGATGTGGCAAAATGTGGTGTACTATAATACATTAGTCTCCTAAGCTGCTTATTCTTTTAATTCATCAGATCATGCAGAGGAAGACAGATTTCTTTGTTAGCAGCTGCTGCTTACTAGCCAGCCTATCAAACACTGGCATTTATAGTTCTGTCATAAAGTCTTTATCTCTCACAAGCATTTTTCTTCTCTGCTCCTCCTCCAGCTCCTCCTCCATAAATAACAAACCCCCCTTGTGCTGCTGACACGAGCACACCAGAATATATCCAAGCAGCCTCGTCAAAAGAAGGGCTGGAAACCTAATGTGTGAACTGATTAAACATGGACAACATCTAATCTGATGAGATCTTCTGAGACAGAATATCAATTTCCACTGAGACATCTCAACACTGAATTGAGGGGGGGGCAAGGGGCCGGTGATGACGTTCACCCCACCTTCATGGCAGCGCGAGGAGCACTTTTGCACTTTTGACAACCAACAAATCAACCGCCAGGAGTAATTTGTCACGGAGGAGTGTAGGTAGAGGGAGTGGAGTCTGGAGGGGGAGAGCAGGAAGAGAAAGGGGGGTGGGGACCGAAAAAGTGACAAGGAAGGAGGTTAACACACATGGCCCCTGTCGCCACACTCCTTCCTGCTGCTACAGGCAGCTCCTCCATCAACTGACAGGACATTTTCCACTGCACCATTATATCCACTAGGGTCAGGGCCAAGCCGCACCACCACAGATACCACCAGCAGGGCCCTTCCACCCATGACTGGATCTGTTTAAATGAACAAAAAAAAGACATTTTGCTGTAGTGTAAACTACTACTGGAATGTGTTTTGTACACTTACACACACACGCAGGAAACAAAGCAAAACACACACCCAACAAACATCCCTATTTTTCTCTCTCCTTGGCTCAGCACACGCCTTCTTGGTCAGTCCCCTCTGGACTGTCTGAACCTCTGGCCCCACCATTACTGTGCAGTCCTTTGCTCTACTATCCTATTTTACAGACCTTACAGACAATTACAGGCCACAAAATAGCACCAACAGAAGCATTTCTCTCTCCGATCCTCCTGCAGGGTGTCGGCGGAGCGAGCCTGTCCTCACGTATGCCAGCCCTTCTCTTCCAACTATCCGCACACGGCATGAGGCTGACCTCCGCAAGACTATTAAAGACTGTCAGCGCCGACAGACACGAGGAGAGAGGTGTCAACGCGCTCACACTGAAGAACCTTCCCACAGCTTAAACAATACCCTGTAAATGGAAACACATGGATATGTGGTAGGACGGCTGATAATAGGTGTTGTGTGGTTACTGACTGAGGCCTCTTGGCTGCACTTCCTCACACTTATTAGCGAGAACTGGGCTTGGCCTCATCTCATCGCTCCACAGAATCGGCAGGGAGCCTACTTTCACGGCCTTTTACCAGCTTCATCATACTCGGTCTTTATTTCACACTCATTCCAGGTTTCTCTGCTTTTGTTGCTTCGATGCTTTTCACCCGCCCACCCCCCTGTTCCCCCACCCCTCAGCCCGCCGCGGTCCCTCTCAACCTGGGGGAAAAAAAAAGCTGATTCTGCCCGGAGCAGATAATGGAAGAACTTGCAAATTGATGCAGCAAAGTTGACTTTGACTTGAAACGTGGCAGTGCAGCTTTAAATTAAGGGCGGCTTGAAAGTGACAGGATTCCAACGTAAAGCTTGTTTAAATTCATCTCTTATGTTTTCCTTTTGATCCCTGACATGACTTCCATATGGACAATACAGATATTTTCCAAAATAGAGCAAATTTTAAAAACCACTGTATCGTTGGGTTACATGTTCATTACTAGTCTTTTCTTTCAGGTGTTTATTTGTCAAAAAATATGAGCTAGTAGAAGCAGAAGTAGTCGTAGGCGGAGCATTGTTATCTGTTGTGCTTTTAGCTCTTGTTGTAAAAATCTGGTGAGCTTGAGAGCACGAACACGAGTTGAGGGTGATATAAATTTACAGCCACTACTAGTATCAGGAATCCCCCAACTCCCTAATGACTGCAGCTAAATATACAGCAATAAGTACACAAGAGCCAATGCAAAGCACATGCATTATCAGTGATATAGTAAGAATGAACCTGGCGCTCATTAGCCACATCTTTCTAGGTCATTATTAAGCATGAACAGAATCACAAGAAGGGGAACATAGTGTCTTACTTAAGGGATGTGTGTAGAGTTACTATAGCTGTATATTTCAGCACAAAATGCCTCATATAGCCCAATATGTACAATAATAATTGTAATGCTAGTTTGTGACAATAAATAAATGGCCAACATTATTTTAGTTGCTGCAGGCTCTTAAATGTGCCATAAATAAGAATTGGCCACCTGCCCATACTCCAAACAAATAGGGGGCAGCATGTCCCCATCACCAGAGCAACCGCTAACTGCTGCTAACTGTAGCTGTTAGATAGTTAGCTCAGCTAGCCTTGCAGCTAGCAGGCCTTTTAGCTGGGTCTGGTCAAACTGGGAGCAAGGAGCACCGGGGGGGTGTTGGTGTTTATGCTGCTAGCACATGAGCTTTGGACCACAGGGAGGAGGAGGTTTTCAGGCAGGGGGAACCCAGTGCCACACCATCAGACTATTGCCGCTTAAGATACAAAGTGGTATTACAAGGGCTGAGGCTAGCTGTTAGCATGCTAACTTCAGTAGATAGCTCTGTAACACAGTACATAGACGACTTTGATATAACATCAAAACTGTTGTTTCTTCACATTCTGTTGATAATTTTGGTACATTTTTGTAGGTCTTGGACTAAAATTCTAATATAGTGCACCTTAATATACAAACCTTGTACATCTAATTCTTTGACAATAATACACTGCACCTAATGAGAGAAGCCTAGTGCTGAGCAGTTCTGACTACTGGTCCTGTCAAGACAGAGCGAGGAAGTGGGGCAACCTGGAGGAAGTGTCAGACGTGTCCTCTGGGACACAGCGTGGATGGAAAGGACCCCCTATACGCCCATACATGCATGCTCAAATACAGAATACACACACATGTGCACATACACAGGTGCATAGAAACTATACATGCACGCTTAGCTGCGAGGACATAGCTGCAACTACAACTGCTCCTCCTGTGCTTCCCCTTGCTGAATTGTTTATCCTGCCCTAATTATGCATGATCAAACCTTCACCTGTCCAATAAGGACTAAGTCTACAGAGGGCTCCTGCTCTGCCTGTCTGTGCGCCCCAGCCTCCAAGCCCCATCTTCTTGTAATGCAGCGAAGCAGACAGAGGCAGTCTGAACACCCACGGCACAGTTAGAGGCCTTTGATCAGTATTTCCGTCTGCTATTACTAGAGATCCAGAGCCCCGGGCGTTAATCCCCTGTTTAATACAGTTAATGCCATGAACTCTCTAACAGCACAGGGCACATATAGCTGAGAGAAAAGAATAAAGGAAGAACAAATTTGAGAAAATAATGTCACTAAAAACTTAAAAAACAGTGCTCGAAAACACTGAAAACTGTCTGGTGTATTAAAAATGAATTTTTAAAGCAAACTTCCTGTAAACACTACACTGAAGAATCAGTACTGAGAAGGTATTGAGGTAAAAGCAAATAAAGTTTGAAAATCTACGAAATTTGATTAAAATTCAGTTCATGAAAAATTGTGTAGGCCTAATAATCCAGCCATTGGTTTATGTTGGTTTGGTATATGTAGGCAGGTCCTCACAGTGTTTTAAACGGTCATATACAAAACACAAACTTCCCATTCCAATCGTTTACTCCATGAGCTGAGTCTAAGTTTGTGTTTCTGTAATCCACATGCACTCAATAAATATACATCATATGGTCATAGTGATATAATTGATAAGCACAGTGTCCACCAGTCCATCAGCTCAAACTAGATGTGCCTTCTTTAATGCATGCAAGTCCATCAGGTAAAGTAAAGATGGACGATGTAAAATGACTCCCTGAAGTGCACAGTACAGTGAGCCACGAGCGCCGCGTCAGACAAGACAACATTCAGGAGATAAGACTACCCGGGATGTTGTTGGTTTAGCTGTAAGGTCATGACATAAATGCTTCTGTTTTATTTCTTGGTGCATTTCTCCTCCATGTAATGCATTGTGTTCAAAGATGTGTTTGCTTCGACGTTCAGAATTGGAACAGCGTTCAAATTTGTAACCCGAGCTTTGCTGTGAAACCCAATTTTCAGTACATATGGTAGCGCGTGTGCATGTGGCAGACCACCACTTTAATGTGCAAAGCATTGGTAATGAGAGAGACAGTGAAGGTGAGCAGGTTTAGTTGTGGCCAGATGGCAGTATGTGATATGTGAAACACTAAGAATCATGAAATATCTACGTGCAGCTTTTGCTTTCGACATATTTTTCTTTGTTTGCTCAGATTTTCTGCCATATGCCAGATCAGATCAGACCCAGTATCAAAAGACTGAATAAAATCCAAACAATACTCATTACTTTATTTATCAATCAGGACTTCTCTATTCATGTGGACTCGGTCATGTTAAGTATATTTGAGGTGTTTTCTGAGAGTGATGACCCCTATTGTTATACCTGGCTACACAAGGACCAGTAAAGGACTCAAAGATTCACAGTTGGTTTCCAAAAACAGACAAAATGGATCCACAGAATTAATACAAAGAAACACACTTCATGGTCGAGTGAAAAGGCGTATTTTAAAAGAGACCCAAAACCAAAAAAAGCATTTGAATGTATGACAGAATTCTCCAGGTAAACAACAACACAAACCATGGGTTAAGACCGTATTGAACCATGTTAATGAACACTGCCTTGTGCATTTTAAATACTAGATAATAAGCGTCTGACTCATCTACTGAAGCCCTGTTATCCTTAATATATTAATCAAAATGAGCCATCAGCCTTAGCTCGTGGTGTCTCAACAATGTAATAGTGTTCCAGCAGGAATACTCGACACATGGTGTCGTTTGTAAAATGATGATGGAAAGAGAGAAAGCTAAAAAAAAGAAAATGTCAAATACAATAAAACACGTCAGGCAGCTGTGGAAACACAAACCCCTCCCCTCTTTGGACACATTGTGCACAACAGCCTCCAACCTCTGACCCAAACATAAAGGTGATCGTTTTGTGTAGGTGGCTGTGTGAGCGAGCATCAGGCGTTCATGGCGTTTTAGTGTGTGCAGCAGCTGCAGCTCTGAGGCTTTTAAAAGCTGGAACTTATTTGTTGAGACAACATTTCAAAGGACATCTCATTACTGATTACTGAAGGAGCTTTTAATAACAGAATGAAATAAAGCATCAGGCCCCAGAACAATTAGACAGAAACAATGTGACTGTAAATTGATGTAATTAGATTTCAATGTGATGGGTGTTTTCTTCACGCTTGGCCTTTATCATTTTACGATGCCCCAGTGAGTTTGCACTTATCAGTTCAGAACCACTTGTTTGGACTTCTTGCCTGAAATTCTGGTTTAATCAATTACATTTCTGAATTGATCTTGATTTTTGCAAATTGAAGATGGAAAATAGGACCTCTGACACTGAAAAACAGGCTATGGAAGAAAAAAAAAAAGACTCAAATGAATCAAAATATACAATATATCATGGTTCAATGAAACATACTTCTCGAATATGTAACGCTAATATGTGCATCTACCAGGATGAGGGACTGAGACTGAGAGAAACCGGACCTACTGTATGCTTTTACTAAATGATTACAGCGACGTACAATATGCCTGCTTCCTCTGCATTTTCTGCAGAGCAACTGGGCTCAGCATGCATGCTGAGGGAACTAGTTTGTCTGTGCCTCTATGTAGGTCAGCTTTCAGAGTTGGCCATCAATTTCCACTGTCCTACTTAAAGAGACACCCCATCGCCATACAAACACACACAAACACCGACACACACATTTATAACATTTGGATTACATATGACGACTGCAACCTGGACTTGTGCCGTGTCATTCATTTTATTTTTTGCTCTGATCACACGCACTTAATTGCCTAACAGTATCCCCAACCCAACCTAGATGTAGGTTGACACGAATTCGGGTTGTCAATGCACGACCAGTGGTAACAGGCATCTAAATTGCAACACAGCGTGTGTATTTGTGAGATGAATGCAGCTCTCTCCACCTCTTCAGTAAACTTTCAAACCCTTTCCAACTCAAGAAATGCCCTCATTAGTGCCAAACAATATACCCATAAGTGTGAAGTTCTCTCCTCCTATATGATCATAAGGCTGCTCTAGCTCAATGGAAGCAATTATCCACGGAGAAGGTGACTAACTACCGCTGTACTCACTAGCACCCAGACAGCAGGCTAAAAGCGGAAAGCCACAACGAGCTAAAAACAGCACTTGATGAAGTCGAAGAAATCTAAGAAAAAACAAAAAAAAAACGAATATAATTCTGATTAATTTGAAACTGCAAACTCGTAGAATTGTAGAGGTAAAGGCAACAAAGTCTTCGCTGAAATAAAAAGAAGCAAATATGTTTCACACAAATATGTTGCAAAATGAAGCAACTGACACCAGCGGAGGAAATGAGGTGACGTTTTCCTCTTTTAACCAAAGGTGGGCTGCCAGAGAGCCGGGCATGTTCACAAGTGCTTATCTGTGTCATCAGATGGAAGGAAATCATCCTGCAGGTCAAACCTGACAAAGACCCTCTGTCCATTTGTAAAGCAGCTGCAGCTCAGGACTCGACCTGAGGACTGAGCAGCCTCCTTTAAAGGTGCCAGTCTCTATGGAGTGAAAAGGTGAGAAACAAAACTGACTTTTCATCAACTGCAGCATCATGGCATGATCTGCAATGTGCAGTTTATTGTCCTGATTAGTATTCTGAAACACGCAGTGGTAGAAGTGGCAGTAAAGTACTTCAGTATGTTACCTGAGAGAAAGATAAATACACTTAGAAATATATTCTCTATAAATAAAGATTATTATCATTATAGAAGCATCAGAACGACAATGCACAACATATCCATTACAAGTACAGAGGAAGCTAATCCTGGCCAATAAAAAAGAGACACAAGTCAGGCAAGTCATGGGGAGACATGGAGGACTTACTGCCAACAGCAGTAACACTAACACACTAACACAAATTTATTCTAAGACGTCAGTGTATTTCAGGAGCCGCCTAGCCACTAAATTAAAAAAACAAGGTCTTTAATACAACTGAGCAATTCAGAAATAAGAGGCTGGTCACGAGTGATGCACACCCCCCCAGAAATGTAGACTATAAGTGCATGTATGTGGTTCAAGTATAGCTTTCTCCCCAACAAGCATCTCTTGGAGCACAAAATAATTTCCTGATCTGGTTTGCACGTTCCCGGCCATTTGTTGAGTCATTCTCATCGAGCATCACTGTGACTGGCACAGTTCTTTAAAATCTATTAGACGAGCAGCATCACTGGCTGAGAGGTTAATGTTTAATCAAAAAATATTCCGTTTCATATTCCACTTCAGCCGAACCACACAGTGAAGTGCACATTTCTGAACAAACTGCACTTAGATCCATCCTCATTGTCCTTGCACACATGACCTAGCACTTTGCCACGGCGATTGTGCCGTGAAACTGGAGCTCTGTATGGTTTTTTACGCTTGTGAAAACATGCATCCATGTCACCCAGAAATGTCAAGTCCCTGAGATTTAGAATCTGACAGGGGGGCGAGTCTAGAAACACATGTTTGAGCACAGAGCTTACCACTGACACTTAACCAGGACAAATACAGTAACTATTTTTACAGTCTGCAGCAAATGGGTCATGAGAATACTTGTGCTGGTTCCCGATAAGCTCGGCCCATTTGGGAAGGGAAAAACTACTCTCTCATTCTCTCTCCATTTATAATGTCTCACAACAAACCTTTTCTTAGCACTCGGTGTGTGGATGATGGTTGGTTTAGATCCACCCTGCAACATTAACGTCATCATCCAGTAACAAGAGCACAGAGGTTGCTGTTTCCATGGAATTTCAGACTGCACTGTAATTACATTAAAACGTATACTGCAGCTGCCTTTGGAGTACTTACCATTTTCAATTGTATACAGTTTCTTAATGACCAATTAACAAAGTATTCAAGGATCCAAAATTGTGACCGAATACAAACACACCACTGAAAATCTAGCCAAACCCTGACCAAAATAGAGCCGCGGATGATTAGACCTTTTCCAGAATATGGTTGACCCAAACAGACCAAATACAGAGAGAGCACCAGCGCTGGCAGCACCATGATGCACCACCAATTAATGAGCAGCAGCAGCCCAAAAAAGTTGCAATACATGTACATGTTATTACAGAAACAGAACAGGACCTGATTAGACTAAATATAATTTGGAACCGGATGGACCCATGATGACATCTAGCCTACAGTGCATGCTGGTAGAAGCATATGGTCAGACATCATTTTTGTTTTCAGAGCAAATGAGAAATATCCTCGTCTAATCTTTGTTTAATTTCTCACTGTGGCATCACTGAAATTCAGTTTGACAGTGTTGTGGGGGAAAAAAAAGTCACTGTGAACCCAACCCAATCGATGCAGGGACCTCTATCCATGATAAGGTGATGGGAAAATTAATGTTCTCTCTTCTGGAGTAATCCAATTCTGGTGGCTAATATCCATAGCACAAACACACATTCCCACACACACACAGAGAACCAGAGACAATGGCCATGTGGGGAAAACAGACACGACCCCTCTGCTTTCGCCACTGTTATCCCTCCATCTCTTCACGACTTCATGCCACTGTACTTGCCTGAAGACATATTGTACCTACGTATAGGACAGCAACTCATATGCTGAATACACACAGTGTGAGTAGCTACACATGAAGAGACCAGAGACAAATACAAGCAAGGTTAGGTAAACATCGCTGAGGGCAAGACAGCAAGCCGGCAAGACAAGTGCTTAGAATATGAGTTAGGAAACTGTGCAAAACCAACCTGAACATAATTGCTCACACTGATAGAATTTCTTTAGTACAAATGGAGTATCGGTGTAATGAGATCCAAAGGTTTGAACCACAAGAGGATTCTTCATTCAACAATGTCAGACTCTTTTGTGCCAGGCAATAGGCCGAGCTAAATAGATGTCTCAATTTCTATCACATACAGTTACAACCAATGCAGGGAGGAGGGGGTGGGATGTGGGGGCAGGAGTGCCTTCCAAAAGGCTTTGAGACGGCGTGATGAATTTCTTTTGAGGTGCGAAGCAACGTGGGACTTGAAATGAATGAAACAGATATGCACCTTTTGTGTTTTCTGACCTATTGATACAGATATCAATTTCATTAAACTTAATTAGCATTTCTCATTCCTGACGAAAGTGGAGAATCAGAAAAGAGGAATAATAGGGAGCAAGTGAATGTGGAGAGATGGAAAAGCTCATCGCTCAGAAGTTTGTATAACCCCGATTCCAAAAAAGTTGGGACGCTGTGTGAAACGGAAATAAATACAGAAGGCAATGATTTTCAAAACTGTGTTTACTGACAATCATGTGTTCACAAAGTGGTGAACCTCGCTCCATCCTCGCTTGTGAACCACTGAATTTTTCCAGGAAGCCCCATTCATACCCAATCATGATACTATCTTCTGTTAACAATCAACCTGTTTACCTGTGGAATGATCCAAACAGGTGTTTTTGGAGCATTCTACAACTTTCCCAGTCTGCTCCTGTCCCAACGTGTTGCTCACATCAAATTTAGAATAACAATATATGTACAAAAATCTGTGAAATTGCTAAGTAAAACAAAATAACAACAAGTTATCTGTCGGTTCTATTTATGTTTTATACTGTCCCAACATTTTTGGAATCAGGGTTGCACGAGTTTTAGGTCTGAATAGGAAATCTGGCAGGATGTTGTGGATGCCAACACCTCCCACGAGAGCCTCTACAGGGGAATTCACTCAGGGACTAAAAGCATTTAATCAAAATAATCCTCTGCAAACAACAAGGCTTTAAAGCACTGAATTACGTGCAAGGGGGTTGCAAAGTAAAATTGATTTAAGTGAATTAGGCCTCTCGTTGCCTGCATGGCCAGATTGTTATTAATATTTAAGCATGGGGTATATTTAAAGGCGTGACACAGTAGCAGTTCATCTGAAATGAAGAACACTGATGATGCCACTTTGCAGAGGCCCATTACCATTTAGTAGAGATTGCTTTCATTGAGTGAGCCAAATGCTTAGAGGCGGAACTGCCACTTGTGTTTACTTTACAGATGCTGTTATGGTGTTCCGGTAAAAAGAGTACTGTTCTCAAAGAATGCCTTCCCCATTCTCCACGTGCACGCACTCACAAAACACACACGCCGGAGCTCGAATCATGACATCATGGACTCATCAAGCGATGCGCGGTGATGTCGTTCTGATACTACTGACCCTTGCAATCAAGGCAGGTTTCACTGCTTCACGAACTCCCCTCTTTCATCAAACATCTCACACACACACACACACACACAGGCACAAAATTAGAGCTGTGGGGTACTCAAAGTATGGCAGCACAGTTCAATTGCAGACAGGGTCTGTTCACAACATCCAGGCTTCGTTTACTTGCACTATAATTGGGTATATAATCAAACGATAAACTGAACACAGCGCAGCGTCTTCATAACTTCAGAATATCCTTTCATCAATGCCTATGGGCAATGATTAGCATAGATGAGAAAGCTCCATGGACGGCCCTAACCACTGCTTATTTATGTCTGTGTTGAAGTTACTCATCTCATTGATTTGTGTTTATCTTTTATGTTGGCTCTTCCACAGGAACACCTGAGGAAGGGTAAAGAAAGGTCATGGTCTCATATTAGCATAGATACAAAAGGGCAACTTTAAGAAGTCATAACAAATCTAGCATCTCGCAAAGCTCTGGGAGGCGTGCGGAGATGTTCTACATGCAGATGAGGTGGACTGCTCGGCCCTCGGATGAGGTTTTTGAGACCTGGACCACCCAGACTGCCACCTCTCCGCTTCAGCTCTGCTGCTGCACACAGGACAACACAGCCTCGGCTTCCGTCAAATAAGCAGCCCTGATAACATCATAGTGTTAGTATGTCGGGCTGCTAGTTTAAACATTGCATGCCATATCCAGTTAGTGGACCGAGGTTATTTATCTATTGGAAATAATGCACATGCACTGTACGTGTTAATGGATAGACATTGATCACTCCAGTTTAATGCCGTTAATGGAAAACACACTGTAACATTGTCTTAAAACTGAGGCTCTCAGTGTTAGCAGGTCTGCCACAGCTGCTTTTAATTCAAGTACCTTCAAATACATTGATGCCTTTTTTTTAACCCACTACACCCCAACAACTATATTTAGTATGTTAAGGAAAAGCCCCACAAAATATGTTCTGTTAAAGGTGGAGACACATTTGTTGTGGAAACAGTCAAGATGTGTCTATATATGACAAAATCTAAAGTTTTGAGTTCACATATCTATCAAGCTTTAATTGGCAGGCAAATGCAAAAAGATGGTAAAATAGCAGTCACTTGACATGCTAAATATCACATTTAAACTGGATAAAAGAACATAGAACTGAAATTGAATTTGTTTTGAATCCAGTGGTACCAAGCATTTGATACACAATAGCATACAGGTTTCCATTTCTGTATCATACCACTTTATGGTATTATTCATTTTCTCAGGATCCTGTGTGACTAACTAATTAACTAACTAGAAAAAAGGTATGTTGAGCTGTAGCCTCACACTTTCACCGATTTGTAAAATTTCAATGCATTTGTGCTTAGCTCAGCCAGAACAGAGATGTAAGGAAATTATAAAATTCCACAGTGGCCATTAATGGCTCAAACATGCTTAAGGCCAATGCACAAATGCACACCTGCCCTAGACGGTTAATGTGAGTCGTCATGTCATGATATTCTGCTGTCCCATATCACAAAAAAGCGGCATCTTTTTCGGCACATCCTGGCTACTCTACCATGACTTCTTCTTCTTCTGTCTGAAGGCTGTGAATCATACTGTGGGTTAGACTCTCATGATGTTGCAGTCCACATGGGTGTAATGGGTGATGCCAAAAAAAAAAAAATGCAGACCACATGACTGCTAACTACACAAAAGCACAACACAAATGCCAGCAGAATGTTTGTCACCACAGGTGTGGTCCATGATTATCTAAAGTATTTCCACGCTCACTCGCTCCCTTAAGCCTTGGTCAACCACACACATGTTAAGCCACACTCTGGCTACACTTACGAAGCTGAAAAGACTTTGCATTTCTGTTTCGTTTCTCTCTTCCCCTCTTTGAGATTTCCTTTTAACTCAGCCTCTTTGCAGAAGGGGAGCTCATTTCAATCTCAAAGCTGACATCTGTGGAAGCAATGCAAGCTCTAAATGAGTGGATTTTATCCTGTGCAACAAGGCTACAGCACAGGAAGTATTCACGCGAGAAGCAGGGAGAGAGGGTGCAAGCTAAACAAGAAAAGAAGAGGGGGAAGGGGGAAGCGCGAAAAGGCGACAAAAAAGAAAAAAAACAGAGAGAGAAAGGATTTTGTGACCTCCGCTCCTATCTTTCCATCTGCAGCAAAGCAACTCTTTGCTCATCCAGGAGTAAAGAGGACAGAAGAGGGAAGGGAGAGAACAGTTTTACCACATAGAAGTCAGGCATGTTTATGCATGCAGTGAAACAGCTGAGGTATTGGAGAGAGCTTCAAAGCAACGGATGGCTCCACGTCCTGTATGGCCTTCTCCTCTGGCTGGGCTTTCTGTATTTGGCCTTTGAGTAAGGGGCTGATCAATCCCCCAGCATGCTGCCAGGGTCTGGACCCCCCACATTACCAAGAGGCTGCTCTTTGAACAAATCCTGCCAGAGGTCACTCTCCCTGCGCTTCATCATCTTAAAGGTCAGACACAACAAATGGCACGGAAGACAGTTCTGTCCCTGGCCGTAAACCCATAGCTGACCGCGAAGAGCGTCTGCGGTCGGGACAGCATGCGGACCGGGCTGCCGTTGTCAGACTTGACTGGACAGCTGATCACTTCCATCCAAAAGTTGTATACAATTTAGACAAATACACAGTTGGTAAAAGAAAATGCAAATCGGTGTGTGATTCCGTCAACCAGTGTTATGCAAATATACTCAGGAGGGCGTAAAAAGATTACCATAAAACTCAAGTAAAAGCTGGTTTTTGAATAATATCCGGGTCTCATACGACAGCCGGGGGTGCAGTCTGCACAAACAGGCCAGCGAAAAGACATACAAAACAAAACCATTTGTATTATAATAACTGTCACGTTTGCACTGTAGCATTTCAACAGCATTATGTCTATTAGCACAATAACATAGTCATGGCGTTTGTGGCTTACTCGATTTAACAGAAACACTGACCAGACTCACTAATTAATTTTGAGTGACTTGGCTCGATGCTAAGCCACTGTGGAAGGAATTCAACACTCCCTGCAGCTGTTTCACAGTAAAAGACTCTATGGACGGGTAGCAAGGTAAGTTTGCATTAACAGCAAACATCAGCAAGTGCAATTTAACACAGCAAAGAGAGCAGATCAGACAACAGGGAGGCTTCTTTGTAAAATCTGGTGAAACACACATTCATAAAGCAGGGGAAATTAGAAATAAATGCCTGTCTCCTCTAATAATAGCCTGTCCGCTCCGCAGTTGAGCTAAATCAGCCACCATTTGAACATTTATGATACATAATTAAAGGAGGGCCAGTGACTGTTTTGTAACTCTGGTGCATCATGGCCTTTTATTGCAGCTTCCCACCTAAAATGAAATATTGTATAAATGAATTCATTCCTCTCCTCTTTCCACACACACCTTAATTGTGCAGTGGGCTTTCAGACATTTTCTGTTGAAAACTGAGTGGAACCCAGAAGAGAAAAGATGCAGATGCAAATTTCTTAATATCAAATATCTGAAATAAACAAATTCCAAAAAATATTTGGTGAGACATTAAAACAAATTATCTTCATATATACGGCCAGCAACAAATCTTATACTATACTTGAATTTCTTGTATTTTGAGCAATTTCAAAACATAAGTGAAAGTCTGTGAAGGAATTTAATAAAAGGTATAAAGTGTATTTTTGGTGAAATGGAAGTTATCACTTTATTGACATGTATGATTCTAGTGAATAATGTCCAGTGAGAAACCTGCTGTCTTCACTCAGACTATTCTTACAAAGGAGGACTGATAGAGCGCTTCATCACATGGTACAACAACAATTACAAGGAGCTCAATATTAGCACAACCAATGAGCCTGTGCTGGACTACAATGACTCAAATATGAATGTTGCTGCAAAGAAGCCAAATTGTAAAACATGGATGCTTTAACCCAGCAGCACAGAAGGTCTCTACAATCACCACAGTTTCAAGGTGGACGCCCAAGATTAGCGTCACCATTATTCAGCACCAATGTGGTTGAACACCGGTCAGAAAAGTGTTTTTGCAGAACATTATGATGTCACAGTGAAGGTGACCTTTGACCTTCTGGATATAAAATGCCATCGCCTCATCATTTTATCCTATCAGATATTAGTGTGAAATTTTGTCATGATTAGCATGTGAATTCTTTAGTTATGGCCAAAATTGTGTTTTATGTGGTCACAGAGACCTTTGACCACCAAATTCTAATCAGTTCATGCTTTAGTCTAAGTGGACATTTGTGTCAAATATAAAATATCCGACCACCAGGACAGATACAAGGGCAGATTAAGTCACTAGACATCAGTGACAATACAAGACAATTCGTTTTTTACATATACCTCCATGCACTCACATACACCATGCACTAATAAACAACTTAAAGAAAGAAACTTCTGAAACAAAAATACTCCTGCACGAAGACAGCAAGCTGCAGGGAGAGGTGAAATTACTCTTCTTCCTCTTCATCTGGACTTGCACCTGCACCTTTTCAGCGAAGTCTCTTTAGTTAAAATGACAGCTTTTCAATTTGATGAAACGATTGTGCACACCTGATCTCTGCTTTGAGTGGCAGAGATCAGGTGTGCACTGAACCATTTACATATTTAAGCCATGAAGCGGCTCCCTTGAAAAACAAGATGCACCAAATGACGAAAAAATCTGCACAAGTGAATTCTCGTGATATTCTTATAACTGTGATAAATGTGTGGTGTGTATGTATGTGATAACTTAGGGATAAGGGGCTGATGCACGATATTATCAGAAGAAGCTTGTTTGTTACAGATTGAGTATATTAATATCTGAGTACATATTGTCTCATTGAGGGAAAAAATGCATCAATTGCAACGTGTAGTTGCAGCATGCAGCTGAAAAGGCATATTGTCGCTATAGTTTAAGTCCACATCTTTGTCTCAATTGTTTCAGAACAAATTTTGAGGAAGTCTGCAGGTTAAAAAGGTAATTTTGGCTGATATATTGTTTCAAAGAATTAGTTTTACTCTCACCAATGGGCCCATGTGAACAAAAATCCAGCATCAGTTTGGCTTCTGGAGTTGGCGGTAAATGACCCATTGAACTTGTTTATATCACTGCAGCATATGTTGAGCTATGCTAAGCTATGCTAGGCCACACAGACTCTATACAGTTAACTAATATTAGCCTTACCGGCCAGAGAGAGGTCACTCAATGACATGTATGCACGGCACACTGAGAAGAGGTCTAATCAGGCAGAATAATTGGAAGCACCTGTGTGGGTGTACCAGGAATGTGTAGGGACTTTAAAGCTCCTGCACGCTCTCACAGGTGTTTGCAGTTATTCGGGCTGATTAGGCCTCTGATAAGGCTCAAGATATGTGGTGCCGAGCGGGGAATTATGTGAGGTCACAAACTACTTGTACTAATAAGAAACTTAATGCGGATGTCAGAGCAACAGGTGCAATGAAAGTAGCAGGATGTCTAGTGTGATGTCAGTGTATCAGGGGCTGGTCTGGAGATCAAGCCAAATTACTGGAAACCAAAAGTGCAGGTGGACCACCAGTTTTCCACAGGAGACATTTTAACTATAGCAAGAAAGGCTCAGGTTTGACAAATAACATCAATGATGGCTCTCCTCCATTCAAGTGTCTCAGTGAACTGTGTAAATGAGCCAGCATGTGTAATACCAGGACCACCTAGAACTGGTACACATGTTTGGAACGCAGCCATTGTAAATGTTATTAATTACACTTTCCTGCTCTGAGATGTCAGAACGTTTGCTGTGATAAAGATCTATGGAGGGTATGCATCTCTGTCACTTCTCCATGTTATACCAACCCCCTCACTATAAGTGAATAGGTCCATAAACCAGCAGGTGGTTGCTGAGAATAAAGCTGATATCAGAAGAAACATTTTCAAAAGGTAAAGGCCATTTGGTAGTTAGAAAAAACTGAGGCTTTAAATATCTCTGAGAGCTGTATGCTATGTAGATAAATATCAGGCAAGTTACACTAAACAAAGAGTAAAAGCATACAGATGCCTCATTTTAAAGCAGGATTTGTTGGCTTAATCAAAATCACATGGACATCGTGGTTTGTAAATGTTTTTAGTTTTTATGATGTTTAATTCAATAGTGTGCTTGGTTGCTTCCTGTCACACCCTTTCTAAAGTATAGCTTCCTTTTGCTGCTGTGTTTTGGTTTTGGGCAGTCTAAGACAAAATGTACAGTCAATTTCATAACAAATTTCTACCATTCCAATGTTCTATTAACCTGGAACTGGTTTTAGGTTAAAGAAACCCAAACTAGGTGCAGTCAAGCAAACAGCAGGCAGACACCAGGACACCTCTTACTGATGCACGAGAAGAGACGGTGCACAACTGATGAAAATATTGCCACTTCATTGCCACAAAGATTCACAATGTGACATCATGAAAACGCACGCTTTGTGTAGTGTAAAATACCATAAAATCCTCTGTTTTATCAGCTGCCAAGGATGAAAATCTATTGGCAGCGTGCTGTGTGAGCTTTGACAAGTTTGGCCATCTAGAAGAGATGTGTGGTGATTATCTGGATAGGGCTACTCTGTCTGTCTGGCTGCCCCAATAAAGCCACGATGCCAGAATATTCGCCTCTGGCTCCTCGGTCTGAAATGGCCTCTAAAACTGACTTTTGTAAGTGCTGCTGCACAGTAGTGACATTAGACAACTTCTAGTGCACAGTCCATAAATTATTTAAACCATCCCTGTAAAGAACCAGCCTGGGTTTTCACATTTTCAAGTGAGACGGAAACCACAATAATCTTGGTGGGGGTGGCGGCGGCGGTGTTTGCGCTCCCGAGTGTCTGTGGGAGCGTGTGCCTGTGAAATGGGCATGCACACAAGTGAACGAGACATATCAAGATATGTAATATGACATAATGTCTCCCCTGCTCGAACCCCCAGCTGCTCGCCCACATGCCACAGATCCTGCACCATGTCTAAACAGATGCTCTATCAATAATGCTTGCTTCAGTGCCACACACCTCCCTGGTGGCCAAATTGGGAAGACGAGAGTGGATGAGAGGGAGAGGGAATGAGTGAATGAGTCTGTTTGGAGGGGGGGATGAGAGGGAAGGAGAATGGGCAGGAACCCAGAAGCTAGAGTGACTACTGGGAGACGGATTGGCCACGCCAGAAGAAGCCAAAGGACCAGTGAACCTGGGGATGAAGTGTCCTCCTTGTCCCATCTGCTCCAAAGAAGGGCAGCAGCGAGCAAATTCTGAAACTTCTAATATTGCGATCCTGCCAAGTGTGAACAGGGATCATCAGGTGCAAACACAGGTAAACAGAAAGGAGAAGAAGAGCTCTGCTCCTGCCCTCCGTTCACTAATCCAGATATTATGTCACACCCTGTTTGTGTTTTAGCATGCAGAATATCACAAGTAAAACCTTGAGAGGTATCAAGTGGAGAGGATTCAGATATGGCTCTTTACAGCTCTAGTGCTGGTGTCCATTAGTCTCAGTCACCCTAAAATGGAGGGTGGAGCTATCTGATAAAAGGCTCATTCTCTCTCTCTATATATACATACACTCACATATACGCACACATCTTCATCTTCACAGCATTTTCTGTAGCGCGAGCTTTTCACAGAGGGTGTTTCATACTTCAGCGCTGTGAACACTACTTCACACTGTAGCGCAAGCCGCTTGTTCAATGACTCAACTTTACTCTGACCTCTGAAAAGTTAAGGCGGCATGCGGTGGTCAGCAGTCTTGTGCAGCTGTTCGGTTTCCACATAGAAAAACAAGCGACATTTCTTCATTTTTTTTGCTTTGATACCGCCTTTGATAATGCTACTTTCCCTTCTTTATATTGGAAAAAAGAGAGACCAAAGGCTTGAAAGGCTGCAATCAACTCTTCATCAATAAACTGATTAATTTTTCGCTTGCCAGCGGAACTATTCATGTTCATGAAATAAAACTGCATTGATAGGAAAACAAGAAAGCAATGAAATCTAATTGTTTGGGTTTGGATCACTCTCCCCAACCAACAACAAGCACGAGTAACACAAGAACAGTGTCACACAAGCAGATGGAATGGTAAACAACTATAATGATTTTTTTTTTCTCCATTTGTGAAAAACACACACCGTCCTGAATGAATCCTGTAGGTATGAAAAATTGCAACATCATTTCGAACAACATTTTAACATACCCATCAGGCATCTCTGCGCCTGTGCCTGCACGCCGCCGATGAAACCGTCCCACATTAGGTGTACACGTTAGTTGTTGCATGAGCAACAAAACACATCAATGCTGCTTCTGCACCACCCGTGTTGTCATCATCCATCATAATCTAGCCCTGCCCTCCACTAGCTGTCAAAACTGCTCTGGACAATTCACTTAGACACTGTCAGCTGAACTGTAATATTTTACCAGCCATTATAATGAGGACTGGCCTCCAGACCCACGGAAGCAAACACATGGCTCCCTGCTCTCGCCTTGGTTGTAGCATCCATGACTTTGCCACAGTCATTCCAATTTTCCTGTTGCTGGAGGCAATACGACTATCCTAGTATGGTCAGCCTTTGCCAGCTGGGAACCCAACCTGTCAGCCCACGCAATATTGTCCTTTGTCTGAGCTCTAACATTATCTCTACTGCTACTGTGGTCTTTCCTGAGGAAAGAATAATCCATCTGTGGTTATCTCGAGCTTTCATTAGACACACAGGTTACAACCAGACCCAATATAATGCAAGTATGCTGGCTTTTGGGCAGCAACATAGGGTTTATGTTTAATTTTTGATTCACTGATTATTTTAAGACTCGTCGAAAAAGCTCCCAAATGATTTGATTTATCCGAACAGCATGAAACATGAAATAAAGGAGGGAAAAGCAGCAAAACGTCACACTTCCTTTGCAAATGGATGGAATTTTTGGTCTTCTTTGATGAATTTGCTCAAGCCATGTTAAACAAATAAACCTGAATAACATATAATGTGTTTAAGTGTGTAGTGCTGCTGTATCTGCCCTGGCACCTATGCTCTTTCATAACCGCAGATGTGGGAGTGTTGGTGTGTGTGTGTGTGTGTGTGTGTGTGTGTGTGTGTGTGTGTTTGTCAGCAAGCCTGTGTGTCCTCAGTAAGTGCCACATCAACAACATTAACTTGGAGGACAAAGGAGGGCACAGAAACACACCGAGCCACACGCGTCAAGACAGTAACAGAAAATAGATGGAGTAGCAACACACACTATTTTAATTATCCTCTTGTCTAACCTGCCCTCCAATTACAAATAGGGATGTATAATAATCCATCTATTGATGCATGAAAGACAGGACAATAACACAGCGAGCTGAACACGAGCAGGATAAGAAGTGGTTTGAAAAATGAGCCGAGAGAGGCTCAAAGTGAGGTTAAGCTAACTAAAATAAATGGAATATCTCTGCTCAGATTCACTAAGACGGAGCATCATTTCTTAATACTAAGGTGTGTACTTGCATATTGGTGCAGACTATGAAATAGTTTAGAGGCGGCGTTTATCACCATCAGAGACTTCAAGATAAAATACATGATTACATTTATGATAGCGCAGTTAAACGATAAAGACACTGCAGTGCACGCTGTATTCCACTGAGAGATGGGCATAATGAATATGCTCTGGCTAATTTATGCTGGCTAATTTGTCTACATTTGGTAAATCTTTTTAAGATTGATTTTCCCAGCAAATACAAACAACATTAAGTAAACAGCAGCGAGGAGCTTTGCTTTTACATCTCGCTACTTTAAATTCAACGCCCTGCGACAGTTCTCTTTCCATATAGTGTGTCATTTCAGTCAGACGTTGTGAGGATTAACAGGCTGCGCTGCAGACACCTGCCATTTGTCTTCCTCCTGCTCATGAGAATGATACTTTAACCGGAGTACCAGATGATTTTGTGTTTTATTAGAAGTGGCACTATGAAAGATGCCCGTATAAAAACCAACGAAAAAACTGCCACATACTAAAACTAACAGAGACTGGTGAAAAAAAGGGAAAGTAAATAGCCAATTTGGCATTTAGGGCTATAGGCTGCTACACACACACACACACAAGCACAGCAATTGTGTTTGTCCGCCCACATCAGAGTTTTGGAGGTCTCTAACGCGCTTTTGTTCAGGTGTCTTGGATAGTTCTCTTTTCACATGTCATGTTGCTCGTCTGTGCCAATCCTATTCCCTGTACATACAAGATGACGGCCGTGACAACAGCTTACAGACAGCAAAAGTGCAGCGTGAAAGCATCCTCTTAGTGCAGAAAGTGAGTGATGGAGCGCTAGCATCACGCAATATTCGCCGGTCAGACAAACTCCAGAGGCACCAAGGACAATTCTGGGCTGACTTCAGCAACGGATACATCTGCCTGCTGTCCACTCCTGTTAAAATTACTGCTTTGTATTATTTGTTCAGAAACAAGGATCCGTGCCTGCAGTCTTCTCTTCCTGGTTCTTACAGTATTAGTTTGGCTGCATGCCCATGCGTCCACTTAAATCATCAATAAAATATTAATGACAGCCATTCTGTGTGAAGACAGCTTGACCCCAGGACTCTGAATATATTGTTATGTTGGTCTGATGCTTGTCGTACTGCGCTCACAACTAGGGATCGGCATCTGCGCTGGTACTGACCTTATGAAACAGATGGAGTACCGGCCACGACGTGACTGAGTCACATTAAATACAGTTTCTTTGTCAATATCGTCATAGATTTCTACTATTAGTTACGTTTATTCAGTCACGGCTGCCAGCTCAGGCCTGCCCTGGCTGCATGTTACCTTATTTAAAAAAAGGTATAAAGATTTTAAATGTGGGAGAACTAAAACACTGGTATCAGATCTGTCCTCAGTATTGGTTGATACCCTGAGTTGAAGTATGGGATTCACCAGCAGGAGAGACAAAGCTAGATCATTGAATCCTTACTCACAACCTGCCTTTCCTTAACAGGATCTACCCTCTTTAATGCCACATTCACAACTTTGTGTAGTCAAACGCAGCCTCTGCGCAGATACAATCTGCCACAAAGACTAAGTGATTATATTTAATCACCGTCTCTTGACTGCTTAACTATTCCCTCCTTGTGTCAGTTGATATGCGAGTTCACACACACCCGCCCACACGTGAATACAAAGAAATACAGTGAGCGGTGAATGTTTGGGGCGCAGGAAGACAGCGCACAACTTAGCGGTCCTTTCTCCATCCTTGTGGGCAGTAAAGCAGGCTGCATGGCAGCCCTGTCTCCCAAGACAAGTTAATAAGATGGAGCAGTCCCTGGGGGCAACAGCCGGCGAGCATTATCACTTTGAAGACAGCCAGAAAAACTGACACACACTCGGAAAGAAATCCCAAAAAGAAGCTATTAATTACCCCCTCTCACTAGCCACTGCTGCAGAAAAAGTTAATTTGACAATTTGGAAGGGAGGGATTGTTTGAAATAAGGGATTTTCCCTCCCACTTGGTTCAACAACTCTTCCGCAATTATTACTTTCTTTTGCTACTCCATTCATATATACAAATTTTCATTTTTCCCCCCACTATCTCCCTTCTCCCTCTTCTCACACATGTATGACGAAGCAACCTTCTGAGGGCTTGAGAAACCACAGGGAGGTGTGGGGCGACACTGCACATATCAGCACATGTGAACCGCCCAAAGAGCACTTCTACAGACATGTGGTGTGATGAATAAATCATGCTGCATAAAAACCAAGGGGAGAGAAGTTCCTCTCCTGAGGGCCCACATTCACTTTGTGCCGCTCGACTCAAACACAAGTATCTGCCTGCCATCTAAATGAGCCACGCGCAGCCGTGCTCAAGCAAATAAGTGCAAAACTGTCACCTCACTGAAGAAACATTGATCATTACACAATGTGTTCCCTTTTATTTCAGCCATTGTAATTAAAAATAATTGAGTAGTGGGGTGGGCAGGTGCTCCCATCAGCAATTTTTTTCACCAATTAGCACTACAATAATATTGCCCTGGTTATTGCAGATGATATTATTAGCATTTTGATGGAACACAAGCGCCTGCATGCCTGCACGCCAGAGAACTGTTCTCAAGTGGAATCTTTTCACCGGGATCCGCTGGGAAAGAGTCACTTCTGGTTCGACAGAAACGGGCCCAGGAACAGAGAGAGAGAGAAATGGCACGGTGCTGCACTAAGTCCTCTGCAGAGCCGTGTTAAAGTTTTTTTGGATCCACATCAGATATCAGATACATTAAATTGGATTTTTAACCAGGGCGCTGAACCCATGATCAAGTTTCTTCTCTCTGTTGCTCTCGAGATTTACCAGAAATCAGCGGCGATGAGTCAATATCAGAAACACGCGTGATGAAACTGTGGATTTTGGTGCCCGTCTGTTTTGCCGGAACCTATTATTTTAACCCCCTCCCCAAAAACGAACGCCGGCAAACTGAACATAAAAACACTTGGCACACATAAAATCTGACAAATGTGTTTTAACATCAGGGGTAAGACCTGCGTGTTCTCATACAGCCAGCTCGTCCGTTGTCAGGGGCCTAACAAATTGGTTCTCTGACCGCTCGGGAGCATGTGTGCAGCGTGTGATGCTTTGCCCTGCACAGAAGAATCAGAATCAAATTTGAAGCACTGAATTTCTGTGATGCATCTTACCAATTTTCTCTTAAGCATCCACGGCAGATCTGAGCGTTTCTCTGTGACAAGGATTATCTCACAAATACCAGAGGGGAAAGATAACTGACAATTGCTCCGGGTTAAAACGATGTTTTTCCTGTGCTTGCTGGCTATATGCAAAGTGAGAGACGATGCTAATTTGTAATCTTGACCACTGGTATCTACACTCCAGGACGAAAAAACAACCTTACATACTGATGTTAGCAATTCCATGTAATCATTTACTGATGTTAAATCATTTATGTAGCACAAGTGCAGCTGAAACGTTTACTCAATAAACGTTCTTTTTCTGTTACTTGCTGATTTGTCCTGTGTTGGTTTGGTTGCGTCTCCTCGTCTCTTGTGTTTTACAACAACAACAAAAAAAAAAAAACATGTTGCAGCTCCCCGCTTCTCCACCAGCAGTTTATGTTGCATACTTCCATTAGCACATTCAATAATTCAAAAGCATGTCTCTGTGTTGTGTGAACGATGGTGCTGGTCAAATACTATCCCAATTTGAGATGTTGAATTTGAACAAAGCGTGATGAAACAACAAAAAACTGACAATTTGACAAAGTTTATGCCTGCAAGCATGGACATTTAGAGAAACATAGTCTGATCAGAGCTTGATTCCTTTAAAGGACACACGAAGACAAACGTATACAAACAGAGTCCACAAACAGGAGGGCATGCACGCACATAATTAATGTTTGCACATATTTGGGCAGACTGGGCTCAACTGGTTTGTCTTCTTTTGTGTCATTATTTATACTAAAATATGGCAAAAATTCATCACCTAACATTCATGCCAATATGGCATTTATCAATTGCGCTAAATTGACTGTGTGGAGGAGAGAGAGAACGAGGGAGACGGAGAGAGAAAAGGAGAGAAATGGAGCAGAGGAGTGTCAGAGACAAAGACAGAGAGACAGACATAGAGAGGCAGACTGAGACAGAGAGATCAGAGAGCTGGGGACAGAAGAACAGCCAACGATAAATGAATTCCCAAGAGAAAAGGAGGGACACGGAGAAATTACAGAACAAAAGGAGAAGACAGAAATGACATTTCTTAAGGGACTGCTGTGTGGCATTTGTAGGAAGAAAAATGAAATGTGAGGACCAGAGAGAGATGGAAGGCGGGAGAGGGCATGTGGAGAATGGAATGAGTAAGAGCAAGAAACAAAAAAGAAAGTGTGTGAGAGGTAAGACTAATTTATGAGAAATGAGGCAGGAGTCTGTGAGGCTGGCTGGCTGCTGTCTGATGGATTGGGTGGGGGTGGAGGTGGGAGGGTGGGACTGGGTTTTGCAGGTTGGTGGACAGAGAAGAACCTGTGATATGGATCCTTTGAGGCGGCTTTTCAAAAGAAAAAAAAAAAAAGTCAACTCTCCAGAAATGGGAGATGAAAATAAAACAAAAAACATCACTTCTCTTTGGAGGAGAATCTCCCTGGCAGGTAGGCAGAGCAGAGAGAGGCAAAGGTGAGAAAGAGATTGGGTAGGAAACAAAGAAGGAGAGGCACAAGGGAATGAGCAAAGGGGGAAAAAAATGTGTGAAGTGACAGAGGCGAGAAAGAGAAAGCGAGGAAAAAGATGACGGAGATAAAGTGAGATGAGAGACAGCTGCCTTTCATGCAACCGCTCCTCAACTGTGGCAGTTTGGAAAGAGCGGTGCGCACGTGCGGTCGCGTGTGTGTGCGCACGTGCACGCGCGCGTGCGCACACACACGGAGCTTATGCAAGTATCTGCTATAATAAAGTTCACATGAGCGTGAAAGGCAGGATTGATGATAAGGCAGCTGCTCATTTGTAGTGCGTAAGGACTCGGTTCCCACGTGCTCCAAGTACACAAACACAGCGAGACGCAATCGCTCACACGCAGGCAGACAGAAAAACTGCCTCTGGAGGTATCGAGAAACACTCGGGGCCTACAAAATATTCAAGGCTCTCCTCGAGACAGAATCCCCTCCCAAAGCTTGCTGACAGAGGAGCGCAGTGAACCTCTTCTTTCAAACAGCGGCCCGTCTTTATTCGCCCTAGTCTTACAGCACGCTCGTACTGTATCAAAGCCAGGACACACGCTGCCGTGTGAAGTGCCATCAACGTACACACCGACGCACGCCTTCTCCTCCTCGCGCACGCTCGCCGTCTCTTCATGTCTCTCTTTCTATCTTTCCTGCCGCACGTAACTTTGAGAGAACAGAGCGGAGGGGGGTGCGGAGAGGGGCTGGCAGCGCCGATGAAAGGCAGTGATGAAGGTGCGGCGGTAAAGTACACTGTAGATGTCATCTAGCTGCTGATGGAGAGAACACATCACACAGACACGCCGTCTTTTTAAGTTCAGTCTCTCTAAGCACGAGCCATGTGTATATCGGGACCAGGAGCGTACATTCATGTGACCATGTGGTCGCTACATGAATGAACACACAGAAACACATCCAAACAAACACGCAGTAACCCCTTTCTCTCTGTGTCTCTCCAATTACGCTGCCAATTCCACGGAGGCGAACCCCAAACAAAGGCGACCGAGCACAAGGCTTATTAATCACAGCTTCATCCCACATGCATTCCTTTGTGACCTCACGAACTATTGATGGGCTGCCATGTCAAGGGTCTCTCACAGCTGTGAGATATTTGCTGGGGAAAGCGGCATTAACCAAAAAAAATAAGCCTAATGATGTCAGGTGTCATCCCTGACCCCGATAATTTCACAAATTCAGATTTATTGCAGACCATTACGCATGGCGGCCGTGCACATCCGCCGAGATGTGGCGTTTGCCTGTTTGTTTGTGTGTAGTGGACAATGTCATATAAAGAGGGGGGCTGGCTGAGGGCTTGTTCTCTGTGGGACTCTACAGTGGGGCAAGGCACATAATACAGAGAATGGGCCCCTAGGCAGCCACCCATTTTATATGGCATTGTACTACACACACACACACACACACACACACTGCCTTGCATTAATAAAAACACACAGCACACCTACACAGAAGCGCACAGTTAAACACACAAAGACCGACTTGGAACCCGTCAAGTGCGAACAAACTGATGACAAGACGGCGACAGATGGATTCACTGAGGAGAGACGAGCTACGCATTCAACTCAATTAGCAACGTGCTGCTGCATGACGCCGATGGGATATGGAATCTTACCATGACTGGCAACCTGTCAATCGAGCAACAGAGCCGCAAAACAAGCATCATGCAAGACGCGATGAATTAAATTTAATAAACCAATAAATAAATTCATTTATGAATAAATGGTATAAACCCGTGGAGTGGCAGCTCTGCATCAAAAAACAGGGCATAATGTGGCCAGGGAGCCTAAATATCCCCAGGCGCGCACACACAAAGAAGAAACTGGCAGCGGGGAAAGAAGAGGAGGAGGAGGCAGTGGGGAGAGACAGAAAAGAGAGAGGAGAAAGAACAATGGCTGCTTCCCTCTTTCTCTCTTGCTCACTCTCTCTTTGCGAGCTCTGTTCATACATTATCCTGCCATGGTACCTAATGAGCCAGGCATCTCCACCCTGACACTTACGCTTGGCTGGGCAACCCTTATTACAGCGTGGAGGAAAACTCTCTCTCTCTCTCTCACACACACACACGTACAAAACACTGACCATCACAGGTCATCACAACAGCTGTGCGCCTGTGATGTAAAGGAGCTTGCCATATTCAAATGCATCTTTATTATCCATCGTCAAGAAATGGTCATAGAATGGTTTAAGTGTGTTTGTGTGTCAGTTTCAGACACGTCAAGCTCCTGGTTCTTACAAATACATGAAGCAGCCTGAAGGCTGCTGGTGAATATGGGAACAGACACCATGTGCCCCCTCTGAGTCGCTGGTTATTACCGATGCTTCATTGTTCATGACGGCAGACAAAATTGCTCTTTTTGCTGCTTTTTTTTTTTTTTTTTTTTTTTACAGCTAAGCGCAAAAAAAATAAAAAAAGCACAAAAGCAAGCCTATCTCGTTTAGCAACATACAAGTCAGTGCCAGGATGTACCCTGCAGTGCTATGATTGTTTTGGCTGCTTCCGTATAAAAAGCTCTTCCACTTCAAACGAGCCTCCGACAACTGTTTAAGTGGTAAACCGGCACGGCTGTGGGAGGCCAATCAGCTGCGAGTACAGTAGGGCTAGCGTGGTAGAAGTTGGTCAAATAAGCATCAAACGTCACGACAGCATGCCAGAATCGAGTGGAGGTGGGAGGATTGCTTTGAAACATGGGGATGACGGGCGTGTTGGTTAAACACTTGGAAATGACATAACACACTCAGTTTGACCCTCAAAGCACGACGAATAAGAACAAAAAAAATACAGAGGAGAGAAACCAGAGATCGTTCCTTTTCCCTTTAATCTACGATTAGATGCCTGGACTGGAGGTGATGTAATCTAATTCAGCTTGCAATCTCTGTGTTAGGAGCGACCGCTGCGACTCAAGCGGCTGATTGTGATTGTGTGTTTCAGCCGTGTGGGTTGATGTATTCTGACCACCATTACACTTAAGAAGGACAGTAAAAGCACTGACTTCAAAGCAGCTGTGCTGAGACTTGATAGTAAGTTTTATGTTGTCCTCTTTTATTGGAACTAGCTCATATTGAAGCTCTTTCCCTGAAAAAAAAACGACGTCCCAGGAGACATACCGTTCGACACAGCAGCAAATAGCTACGTTTTTTCCAGTGAAACTCCAGTGACTGGTTTTTAAATGCCGTCTATCTGATCTAAATTAACATCTCTGTGCCTCTAACATATATAAATCAGAGACGATCCATTATTACACAGTACTGAGGTATATTATGCCATATCAGATTTCTGTATATCAGCAGCAGCAACAGTCCACAGTTGTTATAGAGCTGCTAAAAAGATGTAGAGGTAAATGCACCAATAAACCATAAGCACCATAAGCACACAACTCTTCTATTCCAGTTATTGTATTTTCAGTGGAATAAATATAACACATTTACTTGTCAACTAAACAAAAGGAACCACAGTTCTCTTATTATTTAATGTGATCAGTAATTCCCAATAAAAATTGCATCAGGAGCAGTTCTGCATGTCTATAAAATCAGTAGAAATCATCTTTGTCGATCTCTCAAAGGGACCTACTATTCAAAAGAGGACAACTGTGCGGCGGACAGATGTTTGTGCAGTGCATCTGTGGGCGTGAAGACTATCAAAAAAAACGTGCCCATGCGATCAGCATGTTTTAGAAAATGTTACAAAGGCAAGAAGCGACATATTTTACTAACACAGCACAACAGACACTTAGCTAATTCCCTCATGTGCTGCGCTCAGCTGTAAGACGCCTGGGTAGGCACCAATCAGGCTGTAAATACAGGGGACAATGCAGAGCTTCCACTTCCCCTGTCTGTCTCGGCAACAGTCTCACATTAGAGGTAAAAACAATATTCCTGCAGTTCTGTCTTGCTGTACCTTTGTTTAAATGGCTCGACTGGGGCTCTTTGTAAAAGCTACATATTATCCAGATTAAGGTGAGCTTGTCTGTGCAGAATGTAATTTCATACAAAACTTGTAGGCCGACAGTATGCGTCTCTCGCGCTCGCGCCTTTTCCATGCCCGTGCGTGCGTATTTGTGTGCGAGTGGATGTAAACTCAGTATTCCAGGTCACGGTGGCTGCAATCTCGCAGGAGGTTTAACCTTGGTAAATCCACTATTAGGTGTTCTGAGAATGATGATGTGAGCAGTAGATCCTCCCCGATGGTTTCACTTTCTAAGAGCATCCAGCAGGTCACAAATAGAGAAGCTGTGGGGGTATTACAAGGTCAGAGGTTGGCTAACTCTCAATATGATGACAATTCCATGCTGGCATTTTCATTTCCTGAAGAGACTGATTCCCCGTGGCAGCTGAGGCCAAAGATGTTTGCTTATTTTTGTTCAAATAAATTCTTCTCTGCTTTTAAGCGAGAATATATACCGCAAATATGCAGCGCAGCCTCTCTGTGTGTCTTTCCATTCACTTATATTGCATATCCAAGTAAAGTTCTCATCAATACGGCTTTCCATTGCCTACACATGCATGAAATCAGACCGTGCCTATCATACACAAATGTGCCTTTCTGCACAATTTTTTTTGTCCCTTTCATTTTGTCCTTCAAACGTCTTCAGAGGTGCAGGCGACCAGTGGGAGTAGCTGATGTTTTTAATGGCACATGGTTTGTCTCCTGGTGGTGAGATAAACATGGAGAAGAGATTAAAACCCCAGGCTTTCTTCCACAATCTCCTGCCTTCATCCTCCTTCCCCTTGCAATGGTCATGCAGGGCCAGAACAGCAGACTCTAATTCAAAACCAAACCCATCCGGTCTACGAGGCACAGTAGCACCTTAAAAAAAAAAAAAAAAAACTAACACACACACACACACGCGGCCTACAGCACCATTGACAGAGAGGCAGATGTCAGCTATGGGCAGGAGAAAACAGACAGGTGACAAGGAGAGGAGGATTCTCTACTGTTTAATCACCTGCCTGCCAGGCACGTCTCATTGGGCTCATTGCAGAGTACTAGCAGGGATGTACACAGCCACTACCGCAACACTGGTGTTGATTTTGAGGTGAGTCTGTCGGGTCACAGGTGTCAGGACGTGGATCACAACAAACACCCTGAGGAGGAAGAAGCGGGGCCAGAGGCCAGGCCCCCTGCTTCATGCTACGCTGAGGCACGGGTTGCCAGCCCGCCCAGGAGCTGATGAGCTGGAGCAGTTATTAAGAGTGGCTAAACACATCATTTCCTTTGTCACTGTGATTAGGCCGAGGCGAGGGGCCCTCAGGTGGAGGTAGATCGGGGTGTGTGATTAGCTCTGCCATTTAAATGACATTCACACTAAATCGCTAATATCGGGTCTGTCAAGGTGAGAGAATGCGACGAGGGATACGTCAGCTCCCGTCGGAGGGCTGAAGCCGTGCAAGGAAAAGTGCGGGGATATCTGATTCCACTTGATGCGAACGCTGTGTCAATCAGTTAAGTCAAGCACAGCGGCTGATTGTTTTGACTCTGCATCAGTGCTGCTGTACAGTAGGCGCAGAGCGCAGAGGAGCTGCGATCTGTAAACACTACAACTCCCGCGGAACCTGCAGGGATTCGGTTGTTTAAAAAGGGATCGGCAGTGGAGGATATTAACCATCAAAGAAGACCTGGCCCTTGTGGAAGCGCTGGTGGAAAGACACTGTTATCTGTGCGCTGTCCAAATAGGTCTCATTCTCACAAAAAAGCAGTAGCCATTTGCTTTACAGAGCTACTTGGACGAGAAATTAAGGAATTGGTTAACTTTTCGTCTTTCTCTTCGGTGGAAATTCATGTCTCAAGTCGCGCCATCTTTAAAACTCAAATGACCCTGCTCCCTCTCTTGCCTGAACAAAAGAAGGCATTATCAAACCTCACTCTCAGCAGTGCTAGATCCATTTGGTAAACAGCCTGTGTCCTACAGTAGTAATCAGAGGGTATTTTTGAGGGATTTGCAGGCTGGCCAGGAGGCATCCGCTGGAGTGATCTCTAATTGCTAGAAGCGGAGGCCTAGACTGCCTGGCGCTCTTTTGAAGCCATCGGCAGCAGCTTCCAGCCAGAGGAGCCAGCAGGGGGAGGCTTCCCACTGAGGCACTCTCCTTTTTCTTTATTCCCTTCCCTTTTTCTCCCTCGCCATGCCTTCATTCTGCTTTACCTGCTTTTCTCGTCCTCAGTCCCCCGTTCTTTCCGTCCTCCTCTGTTCCTTCCCATTTCTTCTCTAACTGTACTTGTTTCCTTTCCCCGCTCCCCTCTTTCACCTCCTCTCCTACTCAGTCAATGAGCCAGCAATCACTTTGCAGACAGACATCCTCTGCTCAGTCGGCCATGTTCAATCCCTAGCACCGGTGGCTGATGAGGCATTGTGGTGACGTCAAATACCGGGGCTTTTCAGGGAGCAACAGTTAACCTGTGGAGGCGCAGCTCTGCTTCCCAGGTTACAGCACTCATACTGGCAGTCTTTGTATAAAATAATGAATGTAATATGCCAAAGAGATGAAAGATAATGAGGCCAATTATTTTTTTCTTCTCACCCAGTGAGGCGGGAGAGGCGAATTTATGTCAAATAGTTGGTGTATAATGACACCTAATACCACTCAAGCCTTTGTTACTTTGGGGGCTTGTGTATCCTGGAGCAAAGACTTTTGCTCTATAAAGCATAGTTTTGAAATTGTGACAAACACACACACCACAACCACTAAATAATAATAGTTATTGTTAGAAAGTTGGACTTTGTTGCACATGTATAGGCTTGGGTATATACTCTGCATTGCTTACGCAGTGGCTGTAAAATCCACCTATAAAATGAACAGAGACACAGACTGAAACAAACAACCTGCATGCTGTCATCCACACACAAACACACACAGTCTCACAGACACACAACCAGTTTTTTGGTTGTTGGGGAAGGCAGCTCGCTCAGTGTGACATTGACTCCTCAGTGCCAATTCCACACTGGGAGCTGCACTTGCTAGCTTTGCTGCCAATCCAGGTAAAGAGATTACAGACACACACAATGCAGTCTTCTGTTTGTCTGCCAAGAAGAAAACCAGCCCTTTAAGCCCGCGAAAAAAAAAAGGGCCCAACACAAATTCACACAGCCTCGGCCCCGTCCTCGTTCAAAACCAAGAATCCCCTTCTTCTCCAGGAACACGGCTTCTAATATGTGCCCCGCTCAGCGGCTCGCTCATACAAAGCAGCCTTGTGACTCAAACAACTTAGCCTCCATTTCTTTATCCTGGTCCCCAACACTGTTGCACATTACTATTACTTGCATCATTCAAATAAAGAAGGAATTTGGCTCGCAATCAGTCACACAGTCATTATAAAGCTACACTAATGGGTGCCGCCTGGTTACAAACTACTGTAAAACAATGCAAAAGAAATTACACTGGGATTTCATCATCTTTCTTAATGGCGTAATTAAAAAGGTGAGAGAGAACATGTGTATCACCCGCAATAGGTATAGGAATAGGTGCCACCTTCAATATTTGAACTTGCCGTAATTAGCGAAAAACTTTTGGAAAAACTAACAACTTGGTGGAAGCTGCAGGGCTGACGCTGGTGTTTAGTTGTACAGATTTTTTGCAGAGGATGAATCAAACAATCACTGTGGCGTGCAGTTTTGACCCAATTAATCAGCTACTTATAATCGTAAGGGTGTAATTTAGCATTGGGATTGCAATGCGCTAATTTGCATTGTATATACTTATCTTTTTTGGATTCGTGCGGATTAGGCGTGATGCTGAGAAGCTGCTTGTGAACAATCAAATCAGAGCGAGTGTATCTATACAATGTATTTCCCCCTGAAAAGGTCCTGCGTGGATTATGTGCGTGGAATTATGCTGCAGCGAGATGTGGCGATGAAGAGGAGAGGCAGGGCTAATTATGGCGTGGCAGAGTAGCACTTAATAAAGGATGAGTATGAGTGGCAAGACAAAGAATTCATGTGTCATCTGCTGTACCTTTTACTTACAAATTAAACCCCGATGCTTTGGCGGATACCGATAGTTGCCACTCTTTCATCACAGTCTCCATCCTCTCCTCTAAGAGATGCCATTTTTCTCACCTCAGCAACACTCTCCTTGGCACTACCAATTGTGTTTGACAGTAAAATCACATCTTAGATCATAGATAAAATGTCAGCCTGCGGGACGGGAGTAGGCAACGGATGACAGAATGATTTTGACTCAGGGCTATTCCAAAAGCTTTTATTTCCCAGCCGTATAGCTCGCCCTGTCATCCAGGGGTGGCATGCGAAATCATGTTGAGGGCGGTGGATATGACGACTGATATGTGTAGTCTGTGACTGCTGTGCTCACGGCCTTGTCTCAGAACATAGCTTGTGTTTTGGAGGGCGCGTGCACACACACACTTGCTGTAATCTGGACCCCCTGCACTGCTGAGTAAACCATCCAGAAATAAAGAAAAAAAAAAGAAAAGAAAAAAAAAATACGTGAAATACACATTCCTGATTTTCTCTTTTCTGTCACAAAATGAGTGTCAGGAGAAGAAGGGAAGGTTGAAGGGAGGCGGGGTGGTGGGGACACTGCAGTAGAACATGGAACAATAGGCGCCCTCTGGCATCAACCTCTGGACAGCCCAAGCTGCTCACCAAAGACACTGAACTCACCCACAATGAGCTGCTGCAGTGGGAAGGGAGGCTTTAGAGAGTTCAATTTCCAACACAATTGGCTGTATTCTACTCCTTTAAATGCCAAGGAGATGGTGTGCAGCGTGTGCCTTTGTGAGGAGCTTTGCTTACAGCGAGTGTCCTCTAGCAGGAGAGACAGAGAGAGAAAGACGAGGGAAACGGAGAGATGGCGAAGACAGGCAGGGTGGGGAGACGGCGTGGGGACAGAAATAGTGAGGAAAGAAAAGGAAGAAAGAATAAGACTGAATGACTGGGAGAGATAGAGAGCAGGGGGGGGGAAAGTACAGAGAAAACGAGAAGGGTAGAGAATGTCTCCTCTGGCTGTCGTTTCGCCAGCCTCGCAGGGACCGTCTGAAGGACAATGCCGCTACTAGTGGAGTGTGACGTTTGTCCTCTATCCAATTCAACACAGCCCCAAAGAAAACACACCTACAATCAAGTGTCGATCATGCATCTCATCCACAATAGACTCTCCCAAACAAAATATAGCGCATTATAGTAATATACAACACAGCCTCTGCGTAAGAAAAGCTTAATGGGAAAAATAAAAAGGCACAGAGATAACATTCAAATGAGGTGATGTGAAGTCATAGTGTGCCGCAGCAGGCCCAACAAGAGATCACCTTTAACAGCTTTGAATTACACCACAGATACCCCCTGCCTTTGATTTTACAGGTATAATTTTACCTCCGTAATATACTGTAAGTATGTCGTCTGTCCTCTGCAGTGTATTTAATTTGCTTGTAGAAACAAAAGTATTATTTTTACCTCACGCAAGCTCAAGTAAATATAAACATACTTCCTGACTTCAGGGACATTTGCTTCGTCTCGCCTCGTTTTGCCTCAGCAGAAAACCAAGGCCCCGTTTTTAACACCAGACTGGGACTTTTAGGCTGCTGTTGTGCTTTAGGGTTTGGGTCAGAGCAGATTTACAGTTTGGCTGCGCTGCACGGATAAACTAGACCACACACTCGTGAAGTGTGTCTGTGCTGCAGGTGGGACAGCATTCAAGATTAAAATGGCATTAGCGTTTAGAAATATGCTCTCTCCTGCAGCGCGAGGCATTAGAGGTGAACTGTTATTTTCGGGACTTGCAATTGTGGAAGAGAAATTGTGTGCGTTGTGCAACATTTGGATTGTTAAATAAAGAATGTGTTATTTTCATCTATTGCGGTGCTGCAGAAAAATCCGGAATTATTTTTTCATGAATCAATCTGTAAGATAAAAATGAACACAGGTGGGAAATTGATTTGGACTGCAGGCTGCCAGATGCTCATCACCGGATCTGTAGGCAGTGGTAAAGTGAGGCCAGGCACTGGTTTCACTGATAATATATTCAATGTCCTTTCCTTTGTGGTCACGAGGCAGCTGAGCCATTAATATTACACAATCACACCAATGGCTCGGATGAATTATTCACATTTTCTTATGGGTCTGTGATATTCTATGCAATTCGTTTGGAAGACCTGTTGTGTTTTTACGATGAAGGCAGCAAATATCTCCTGTTTCAAATTCTGACTGGAACAAAATATCAAAATACTATTTAGAGGGAACAGCAGCTGCAGAAAGCGCTGCACCTGCCTCTGTGTCACACTCAATATAAATACGTCCGCTGTCATCAGAAAAATTGCCAAGGAGGCTGTTTCTCCATCATTGTCTTCATTTGAAGGGCATTTTGCTGCCCAAAGGCAAACGCCTAACACACTCCCCGAGCGTGGCGCCCATCCCCTCTCACAGAGGGCTGGCAGTGCAGCAGACAGGAGAGAGAGAGGGAGAGGGAGAGGGAGAGAGAGAGGGAGAGGGAGAAAGCCTTAGTCTCAAAGCAGACCTCACACTGGGTTCTGTCACTACAGATCAAAATCCCCTCAAAGCCATAGATCACTTCCACTATAGTTCACATGTTCCACACTTAGAAACTGTTTACCAGACTCAAAGAGTTCGTCGGCACAGAGTACACACACTTACACACACACAGAGATGCAGAGAGCGAGAGTTTGCAAAAAAAAAAAAAACAACCGCAAAAACAATACAGCTTTCGATCCAAGCCGACTGCTCTTAAACATTTATACAGGTTGAGACGATGAGTCGCACCCCGCAAACAAATGTTTACATCTATATGGCAAAACAGCGCTCAGCCCGGTTCGCCCAGACAGCGCGATGCCAGCTCTGCCTACAAGTGAGCTGAGTGGTGTGACAAACGGAGAAGTGTCTGCTCCTTTTTCTTGCGGAACTACTTGTCAGTGCCTGTCGACGACTCGCGCACACAATGATGCATGCACACGTGCGCAGCCAGGGACGGCCTGTCTCCTAAAAGTTCCTTTAACGCACCTACGTGAGGATTCATAGCCAATAGCAGCCAGTGTGCAGGGCTCCCGGGTGAAGTGACAGCCCTATGTGTGCTTAATGGCGGCCAAGTGGGGCCGGCGAGCGTGCGGCTTGGCTTAAATGCACAACACTGCATTGTGGTGCAGGGAGGAAACCTGTCTTTGGAAAGTCCTCTGCTTGAGAGAGAAACGTCCCCTCATCTCAGATAAGGAGCCGATGAGAGATAGCGATAAAGTCAGTGCTTCTCCTGGGCCTTATCTGATGCTGTTATCTGACTGCACAGCACCCACCATCTCACAATCTTTACACCCTTTAAGCACCTCTCTGAAACACTCACACCAGCATCATCACACACACACACACACACACACACACACACCATCCAATGCTCAAACATTCCAAACACCGTACCAGCTTATTGATTACTTTGACACGCTCCCATTGTTGAACAGACGGTGCACCTAATATCATGTAAGATTGGAACTGTTCTGTGTTATCTCATGGGGAAAGGACATAAAATGACTATTTTCTCACCTTTCAGAAAGACAGAGGAAAAATGGGAGGAAAGAGAGCAGACGCTGTGCACTTACCTCTATGTCTGTTAGTAGTCTTATCAAACATAAGCATGGCATCATCAACCTGGAAGACATAAAAAAAAAAAGTACTGAAATTAGCTTAATCTTTTCAGCAAGTACCTCACGTCACCTTCTCCCCATTGAATCACATCTCATTCTACTCGCTGTAATTACTCTTAGAATATATATTCCCGCTGCTTTACGCCTATTTCTTTCCAAGCACCTCTCTCCGACATAATCATTCTGCAGTCAAAAGATTATTGTCAGGTTACCGGCTCCCTTTCTGTCTGTAGCTCGTGATTTTTAATGATACAGGAATTTGGATGAGATGCGAGTGAAAATCGCAATCCAATCGCAATTGGAGAGAAAATTAACAATAATGACAAGCAGGGAAAAAAATGCACTACTGTGTGGACAATATGTTTATTTTGATGAACACCAAAGTCCGGTCTTGTGGAGGGTGACAGATAGACACATTACACTAAGCGAGCGTGAGACAAATGGGATCCGTCCTCATCTCACAGCCGCGGCGGCAGCAGCATCCACCATAATATCATTCCTCATCATGTCCAATAAAGCCACACACAGACAGGCAGCATTTTCTCTTCACACATCCCTGAGAAACAGATCTCCAGACGCACTCTGCTTTCTATAACGCTGAAGAAATGCTTGAAAAACAGAGTGAGGCATGCTCATTTAGACTGTGATTTTGTCTTGGGAGATAAATAAGGCAAAAAAACAAAAAAAACAGAGGGTTAGAGAGCAGCAGCAGACAGAAACAAAAGAGGGAACACTCTGCATCATTCGCTCCCCGGTTATGGTCTCTAGGTAAGTGTAACAGTGTGCCGAGGAGGCTCGATGCTGTGCAGGGGGAAATATGTGCGCGCCATTGCGCGTCTGTGTTTTTCATGGTAGGGTGACAAAGCTTCGGGAGGAGACGGGAAGAGACAAGAATAGGGGTCTCACTCAAGCCGAACTGTCTGATTGGATAAAGAGAAGTGCCTGGCAGCTAGGCAGACTAGTGCTGGCACACTGCTCATGACACCCTCTTGCCACACATTTGGCACACAAGACGTTGGCGCAGCTTGTAGGACCCGGTTATTCACTGCACGGCTCATAGGCCCCATGTGGCTCCCAGGAACTTTATTTGCACCTCCCCAAAACATTTCCAAGTTGCAAAATATAAGGCAGTATACCTAGATTTCATGCATTTCACCTTTCAGCATGTCGACACTACTGTTACTCCCTACAAGAGTACACAAAACTCCTGCACCTGAGGTGGGCGGGGGAGCAGGGCCAACAGGTGGACGCAGGTAGGGCCTATAAAGTTCAACACATAGTGGGAGCAGAAATGTTTGCAGCAATGTTGTAAATTAACAGGCAGAGAAAAACAATGGCGGAGTTGTGAAGAGGTTCATGTGTCAGAGGACGAAGCAATAAGTGAAGCAGGCGGTCTATGTGCGGTTATACTGTGAAAATTTGAAGGCGAAACAGAAATTCTAAAAATTCACTAGTGTTTCAACTGTGGTACTGCAGCTTACACTTCTGCAGAACCACAAACAAAAGCCATTAAGTGTTTCCACTGTTGACACAAAATTCAGCCAAAATAATGATGTTCGCTGTGTCGCTGAAAAATGTGCTGCCACACAACACGGAAAAGTGTATAAATACACAACTTCCAACACGGAAAAGTGTACAAATACACAACTTCCAACACGGAAAAGTGTACAAATACACAACTTCCAAGCAATACCACCTGCAGAGACAGTTTTATAAACATTTATAATGTCACCTACCCTAACCTCTGTCCCATGCCAGGCGATCTAATGAAAATCACATTAAAGTGAGAGGAAGTGGGATAACCAGAATTTGTTTTCATTGCCTGATTTTTTTTCCCTGCAGTACAGTCGCTTTTATTGTTCCATTAAGTACCTGGCATATATATATATATATATATATATATATATATATATATATATATATATATATATATATATGTATACAGTATATATATATATATACACACAGTCCAGGAATTAAATCTGAGAAAACCTTTAATTTACTTCTTTTTTTTGCTGGAGTTGTGCTCAGAACACCAGAAACATAATGTCTCCACATCTGACAGCGTCAAAGCTCCACTGCAGAGCAAAGATTTAATGGCATGTTTACCAACTATGGTAAAGATTTAATTTGACAAGCGTCGCTGACAGCCAGCGATCATTTACATGGGAGACAGAAGTCTGTAGCACTTGACCTCATCATCTATTATCAGTATTACTGAAACAGCCGAAAGAGTCGCTATTGCATTCATCAGAAGAGGAAGCAAAGACGAAATGGCCAGCGGAGAATATTTTTTCCTTTGAGACACAAAGAAACGCCGCCGTCAAACACATGACAGAGATTGATAAATAACAATGTTGTGAATTGTACTGTGATTCGGTGGTGAGATGAAACTCATCAAACTGTAAAATGATACCCACAAGCACCTGCAAAAACATAACGCTATTTATGACTTCTGTAATTATCTTGTTTTGTTTGCCAGCTAACTATAATCACCTGATTCATTGCTGCCGTCCAGGTAAACAAATGAGCGCGCGAAATCTGCATGAAATCTGACCGGCTTGGATCCTAAAAACAGCCCCACGGTATCACCAGCCATCGGCCGCCGCCAGCCCTTCACGCGACGTGACATTCAAATACGTGTGCGCTGATATTGATGGCATTGCTGCTGTAAAGCCATCCACAGCCTGGGAGCAGAAAGACGGCTACTTTGTAAAATGAAGTGAGGTCTATTAAAGGAAGTGTATTATATAAATGTGTGAACTGTGTTGTTGTGACATTATTAGAGGAGGACCATCCTGTCAGCGAGACCCGTACAACAGAGAACACAGATTCACGGTGAAGCACTGATGGGCACTTTAACAAAGAATGTGCACATCATGTGAGAGTCACACTCCAGCAGGTCATACAATACAGTCTCCCCTCTATCTCTCTCACCCTCAGTCTCTCTCTCTCTCTCTCTCCTGCTTGCAGAGTCTATAGAACCATCTCCCGTGCTTCAGGGCTTTTCAATGTAGTTATTCAAGCAGAACACAACTGTGTGCCTCCATCTGATAGAAGGTTAAGGACCTCTTCACTGCTCACAAAAAAGCCCGCCACACAGAGGTGAGGCCAGGCTCACCTCAGGGAAGAAATCTTTCTCTGTCCTCCTCCTCCTTCTCTTTCACTCTTCCTTTTCTCCTGGCTCGGTGAAAAGAAAGGTTCAAAGGATAATGGCTGTCTTATCACTATGTAAAAGGGGAATGGGAACTCCAGTGAAGTGCCTGGCCTTTTGTGACAATGAAGAAAAGAGCAAAAGTCTATTTCACTGTGGTATATGCACTGGAACAGTCCATGACCACTTAAAAAGAGAAGGGTGCTAGAAGACAGTCGGGGAGGAAGGCCGGGCAGCTCTTTAACTTAAACCTGTAGCAAACACATCGGAACCAAATAACCTCCTCCTAAAAAAGGGCTGACAGGAGTATATTAGGTATGTGAATTGTCAGCTCACAGGCAATTTCACTTTTATTCACGATTCAGAGGGCAGTGATTCCAGCATCTACAATTTCAGCTAGTCTTAAATTGTAGATCCATCAAATAAACATGTAATCATGTGTAATATACTCTTACTTTTGGATCTTACGCTACTCCAAAGCGAAAAACTTCAATTCTCTAAAACAAGAAAAAACTAGTTCGATGATTTTCTAGAGATCTTTCATACTGAACGCTTTCATGAAATGAAACAAGACAAATAATTTTCCATGTTTAAATGTGTAAAAATGCGAGCCTGAACAGTGCTCTCTCTCAACGACAGCAGGAGCAGTGTGGCAGCACTCCGTAAGTTTCCAAATCTCCTTTTCAGACAAACAGTTATTGTCTTAATCATTTACTGAAATGCAGATATTTCAACTTGGCTGTAAAGGTAGCAATGTATGCAAATAAACCTTACACTAAAGCAATCGATGGCTTTAGCTGTTGAGGTGTTGTCCCTTCAGCGTCTGGTCAAATAACGAATTAATGCTAAAAGAGTTAGCGGATTAGCTGCAGCGTCCAGTGTTGCTCTCACAGGTGGTTGGATGGATTAGTAGAGTTCCTGTGGTATGTGATTCAGCTTCAGAAGTTTTCCAGACTGTGAGCTGGTCTTTCTTTCTTCTTCCTTAATAAGATAAGAGGCGACCGCACGTTGGTGGTCATTGGTTTTCAGCCGCTCTCTTTGTCTGCCAAGTTATTGAACTGTATTTCAGGAAAACGTTGAATTTAAATTAAAGCATTTAAAACCACTTCAGTTTGGTTCACTGACACGTCCCCATGAATGACTCAGCAGGCATACGTACGGTTGTGTGTGGTGTACAATATGACTGCCTGTGAAAGAAATGGAGCTGAGTGGCATGCGTCAGATGACTCCTGATGAACCCTGTAACACTGCATAAACCTAAGCACATTAGACCTCCAGATGTGCACGTGCTGCGAGCCAAAACGAGCCGATTCAGGAGTGAGAATTTGATGACAACTGGAGAACACATGTCAACTCAAGAGGTACGTGACTTCGAAGCTCTATATCACTCAAAAAAAGACTTTCCTTCCCATCCCTCACATACAGCATGGGACTAAACTCCACACCAGGTGCAACCTCTCTGTCTGTGCCGATCCATATGTTTGAACAACCTCAGAAAAACACATGATCATTCAAAAAAATAACAAAAAAAAGGTTTCTGAATGATGAATTATGTATCAAAGGACAAAGGCATCAATAAAGGCTAATGTGCTCTGTTTTTGGACAGGAAAACAGCAGAGGTGCCAGGTGACAGGGAGAGATTTAAGAGCTCTGGAAATGAATTATGACAGCGATTTAGAGGTGTCAAATGCACATTTACATTCAGCTCACGGCTGAAGGCTACCAGAGGAGCTTTCCAGCAATTTGGGGGTGACACTGATATAGATCATATCTGATGCCAAAGGAATGGAGACCAGACCCACATATAGTGACCTGGGACCCATCCTTTTGTTGAGGCTTTGGGCTCTGTTTTTGTGCTGGCACCCGTTGGGGCTTTGTCCTGCTTGTACTGGGTGCTCAGAGGTTTCTTTCTCACCTTCATCCATTACACTTGCTGTGAACTTTCCTTTTATGGAAAGAATTGCACTGTGTATGTGTGTGTGTGTGGTGTGTGTGTGTGGTTTCCAGGCAATTTTGGTGTCAGTTTTGGTGTTGAGGATTACTGGGATTTGTGCTCTCACCGCCAACACCAAGGCACAGTCTGCACTATTTGCATGGGTTCACCAGGTGATGCTCTGAAGAGCAGATACAGTCATTTTGAAAAGCTTACAAAGTACTTTTGTCAACATGTGGCTAATTCTAAAACAAATCCTGGTATAAACACCTTAATTGAAAAAAATAACAATTACTATATGACTGTGGTACTGTATGAATTATATTACTACTTTACTCCTGCAATATAAAGTGACACCTTCCCCCTGTCTGGCTTAGTTAGCTATTCTGAGGCTCATGCTAATTTGAATGCCGCTCTCTAGAGCCAGTGTTTGCTTTGACCGTTCTGGGCTACCGTAGAAGCAACATGGCGGACTCCGTGGAGGAGGACCGCCCCGCCTCTGTTGATGTAAAAAGCTTATTCTAAAGTATGAAAACACAATTGTTATTTTCAGGTGATTACGCGCTAATGAATGAATACAATGAAAACGGCCATGACAGTCGCTCAAAAGCTCTGTTATTATGGAAAAACATTCACTTTGCGATACATAATTTTTAATGATGAATTAATTATTGCCTAATTAATGTGGGCAACAATTGATTAAGGAAATTGGTTGAAATGTGCATCCCCAGCACAGCGGCTCGGGAAGGGCTTGGTCCAACTAAAATGAAAACATTACAATTAACAGTTCAGCTAAAGATTTTGTATTGCATGGCTGGAGCATACCTCTAACATTAACTTCCAGGAGAGGCAGAATTCCTCATGATGATTAACATTAGATTCATTGCGTGGTCCACTCAATAGACTCATTCCCCCTTCAAAAGTGACTTCAACTGATATATAAAAGCTATAACCAGACATATGTAAATTGTCTTGGGGAACCCTGCCAAGTATGTAGACAGACCAACGTAAGGAAAACATCCAATTGGTGGACTTTCTACACGATAAAACTGCATTTCAAAAATTGTTACACATTTTTACAAATGCACTTGAGGAATCTGACATCAGATTTATTAAAAACATTTAAAAGCGCTCTCTGGCTATACATAAAAAGTTCAAATTAAAATCAAAATTTCCAGATGGATGAAATGAATGCAACCTCAGGGGTCACAATGAATACAGGTGAACCACTCTGAGCTGCTCCCATCACAACACACTCTACAACAAAACCACACATTCAGTAGAGAGACCACTGTTTAACTGGAGGGCCCAGCTTTAAGCCTCCTTGTTGGCAAGCATCCGTTTTCCTTAAGTGTCGCTGAGCAGGAGACTGAAACACTGCCTCCTCTGGGGGCAGTAGTTTGTATCTGAACCTGCACCACTGCCTCGCTGAGGAGGGGGTAAAGGGGGTAAAAAAGAAAAAAAAAACCCTACAGGGATCAATGAAGTATCACATTATCATTATTATCATTACCATTATGACAGATATGGGTTACGGTCAAGGAGAAAACTGCTGCCAATGCCCCTTCATCAACACTCCCTTTGCAGTGCAGAGCATCTAATATTCTATTACAATGATGGCAATTAACAGAGAAATGATAGCGACCCAGTGACAATGGACAAATTTGTGACAACCCTTTCAATTGTTCTTTTGTAGAGGAAATCTATATCATTGTCTGGGAACGTTGAGCTGCAATGTGCTGCGTCCACGCTTGAGTGCTTTTACAAGTGGTGGTTTAACGAGGAGCAGAGGGCAAAATTTTAGCTCCCTATAAGCTCCTGCAATTACACGGGGGGGCAAAAGGGACACTGTTCTTAAGCGTGAGCCTAGACGGACGAGAATTTTTTTTTTTTTTTTTTCACATCCGTGGCAGAGGCCAAGCCAGCTACGTTTAATCTGGAACACAAGCCGTCTCTTTCCCAAAAGGAATATTCCTTATTATAATGGATGAGTGGCAACCCTCAGCAGAAGTGATAAAAATGCACGGCAAGAGTGCAAACACACACACACAAACACGCACACACACAGATAGAAAAAGCACAGTGATGTAGGGCGAAGAGGCGCTTATCTGCTGTCTGCTCTGTCTACCCCATTTCTCTTTATTTTTCTTACAGTAAATATGTCTGTTTTGTAGTTCCTTCTAGCAAAGCTGGATTCTTCGACTGGTTTGTAACTATTATTTCTCAACTCACGTCAACTGATTTCAACACAACGTTACATCTTTTTACTAAATTTTTTTGGACGGTTGCCAGCACAGAGCGAAGGAACAAGGGGCTCCCTTGCCCCTGCAAATGCGACGTTTTAATTTCTAAAGCACAATCACACATTTGAGGAATGGCTGAAAATCTTCATATAGTCATATAGCACTGTAGAAGATTACACTGTGAACGAAGCCCAGTGTATGGCAACACGATGATAATGAGCTTTGAGGGTACACGTACGTAATTCATCTATTTTTTATACCTAATTACCGAAAAACGAGAGTGACAGAAAAACGTGATTCAAGTGTTTTTCAGCAGTCATCTGACAGAAATTCTCGTGTATGTAATTATTAATGATATACACCATGGGCTGAATGTCAACACTTATTCCAGTAACTTTCCTTCATGTTGACATTAACAAAATGGCTTGAGAGGAGCACTTGAGGAAGACAATTCCTCAAATCTGTCAGGATTACATATTTATGAGGTCCCCTGCTCAGCATCCAAGGAGGTCGCTATGGTGATACAAACTGATGTATATTCTAACAATGAACTTTGTGTGTCAGAGAATGCCTCAGAGCATTTTTGAAATGGTTAGTACAGATCCTACCACTGCGCTCTGTGCAGCTTTCGGATCAGCAAATACACAATTAAAAAGGCAGTCATGCTGAGGCCACTCTAATCAATGTACTGTTACAAAGAAATGTAATGAAGGATGATGGAGTGATGCCTTCAGGAAGCTGCTGTATTGTCAGGGCAGAACGCAACGCTGTTGTGGCAAAACAATACTTTATTAGCAGATCTCCAGCCCTGACAGACCCATCTTCAGAACAAAAAGGCAGAATGAAACAAAATGAATCTTTTTTTTTTACGCCGTTTTCTTGTAAACAACCCATGTTTTCTGGCGAATACCATCTTATGACTGCTAAGTAATGCCAATTATGCATTATATAAATGTAATAGCGTCACCCAGGGAGTCTTGTTTACCTTAGCGTTTTCTTACTTTGTGGTAAAATTACAATTAACGTAGATTCTGTGTCGCTCCGTCCTTCAAATCAGCCATCTGTGTTACAGAGCGTATTGTATAATTTGAAGAAGAAAAAAAAAAGCCTGAACCTCTCACACAGCGTTAAATCCATCTCAAGACAGCTTTCGACTAAGCTTGGATGTGATGTATTGCTCATTTAAAACTGCCACTTTGACCCCTTTACACAAAACAGGAAACCATTTATAAGGTTCTTCCTTCCCTACATGAATGGGACTTCAGTATGTTGTGGGGTCTGGCCTTGCGTTTGGCCTCACAGAGGCATGTCCACACAGTTGAGCTCAGTATGCTTGAGGAAGTAGGCCTTGGCCTCGTCCATCAATCCGCCTGTCTTCCTTTGCCAAGCTGCAGGGAACTACCCATTATGGAGTCATTTTATTAATAGGGCCCCTTTCCTCTCCGCCACACTCTTGCAGAGTGCCTCCTCATTCTGTCAGAATGGAGTATGCCTGCAAGCCACCTCCATGAAACTGCTGCACCAGGGCCCTCCCTCATTCTCCCATGTGAAAGCTCAGGCTGGGAAATATTGTGCTTTCAAGCTAAAATAGTATTTGGAGAGGTGAGCAATCCCTAAGCCCTAGAGCAAACAGTTTAACATTGAGGACTTATTTAAAATGTTGTCCTTCCTCCTGGAAAGCCAATCAGATTTCTCTTTCAGCAGACGTGAGCACACATAGACAAGCGCACGCATGCACAAAACACTTCTTCCCCCCGCCTCGTTAATGTAAATATAGCTGCAAGCAGCATTAACCGGAGGACAGGAAGAGGTCAGAGGACACTATGAAATGTTTGGGGAGACTGTGTGAAGACATGACACTGAGGGTGAGAGGGACGGCTGGGGAGAGGTTTGTTTAAATGGCCAAATGAGTTGAACGTGTGAGGAAGTTGCAGAGGACGAAAAGGATTACACTGGAACAGCCAACGTGGAGCTAGGTACACAACTTTATATTACACTTTTAATACACCATTAATTTCTAACAATTCCCATATGGCATTTATAATCTAGTTGGTGTTATTTCATGTTAATATTTAATACGCTTATTTGGACTAAAATTTTCTGACAGTCAACATCTCTTTCACTGCCTGTCCTCTAGTCATTCTTGGTTTTAATGTCTCAAGCAGCACAAGTGTAAGTGTAATTTCTGCTGACTGACACTTAAAGGTGCGACCAATGCTGAAACCCTCTGAAGAGCGCACAAAACTGTTTCCACATAAAGAAAAAAGAAGAAAATAGGCGCTGTGGGTGAGTCGGTTATATGCCTCAGTGATTCACAGAAAAAACTGCCTTAGACTGTTTTCAGCATGTTCGCTGGCTCACTCATCCATCCATCTATCCATCTTTTAGTCTTCATTTAATTGTCTGCATGGTGCTAGGTGAAAGGAATACCAACAACAATACAGCACCACATTCATTTAATTTAACAAAACATTTTTTAAATATTATTTCAATATTTATTATTACTTAATACTAATGATTATTACACATTATTAATGTCATTGTTATTAATTACTAATACTAGCACTATTACTTATAATAACAGGGCAACAGGCATTTGGAGATGCACCACCACACTCTCAGTCTACTCGTAAGATAGGGACTTAAATACACACTATTATCTATATTTATTATGCAATGGGAGAAATAAAATTGGTAGCATGGTTTTTGAAACTGATAGCTCCATCGTACCCAGTAATTCTATGGAGATGCCTGCTAATAATCCTCCATGTACCTTGGCAGTGGGGAAACCCATTCAGCCTCAGCAAACATGGAACATTTCAGTCACACAGCGGCAGGAACGAACAAACATGTTCAGATTCAATCAGCTTTTTAATGAAATGTGAAGTCTCTGCGCCGCATAGTAAAATACACAGACATGTGCTGGTGAAATACTGGCTTAACTGGGATTTTTTTTCTTCTTCGGAGTGTCAAGGAGTGACTAGTTAGAGGTAAACCCAGTCTGAAAGAGCGCACGCCATTCTCTGTGACAGCATTATCGTCTCTGCTCTCTTCCACCTGTGAATCTACGAGATGGCCTTGAACTGAAGAGGTTGATTTCAGCTCTCTTTGTTAGCTCCGAGACTACTCGGGGATGCAAAGGGCTCCTACTCCACCTCTGCAACTGCCTGAGCTTTAACTACATGACACGGCTAGTAACGCCTTTGAATAACCAACTGGAAAATAAAATTGAATAGCAGACCTTCTGTATTCATGAATCGGGGGAAGTGCTCAATGACAGTATGCTCACAGGTCTGATGAAAATAAATCTCTCTGAGGAGACAAGGTGTGTATTATGTACTTTGATATCAATATAATCAGGTGAACAAGGGGGATGAAATAAGCAGCTAGCTTGAGTTGAATAGCATTCATTTCGCTCACAATGGCCACCATCCCTAATACCTGCAGTGTTTTACTTAGATTAGGCTTAAGCTTTTTTTTTAAAGGCCATTTCAATAATTTGACATTTCTGCCCAGAATGGGTGAGAATGAGCACCGATAAAAACTTTTTTTTTCCCCCTCCTTTTCATGCAAAACACTTTCATCTGTCATTTCGTGATAGCCCGTCTCTCTTTGTCAGCATAAATACGGGAGCCCCTATTTGAATATGGTTACACATCCCTCTATTTATTAAAGCTTGGATTAACATGACAGGAAGTTTTGTCTGGGGGCTCTTTAAGATGGCTCAGAGAGGCAATCTGGTGACAGTAATAGGATCCAGCTAATATACTTGACTGATGCTCCTTTCCCAGTGTTATAAAGCAGAACAATGGGAGTGGGGTTCTGGGAGTGAATACATTGTGTTTTGTAACAGTGTGTGTGTGCGTGTGTGTGTCTAGGGGGACGAGGGTGCGCTAATCAGCCAGAATACCATCACTTAGCAAATATAAGGGCTGAAGAAATAAAAATACTAAAGGTCACAGAGCAATTCCATCAGGACAACTATGCTACAATTAACTGAATAGACAAAGGCTCTGACATTAGTGAGAGCTATAATAATCTTTTACTCCAGTGTGCGAGTTTGTAGAGGTTTGTTAAAGGTTGGCTTTAAGAAATAAACAGAAATTCTTTTCATTACTGCTCTTTTGCCACCAGTGACGTCCTCCTCGAGCTGTTATTTCCTGTTCTGATGTAAGGTGTTCAGAGATGACTGATCCCACCACGTGTGTGCATTCTCTACGCACCGAGGGCATTTTAGCTTTTTATTTTTTGTTTGTGTTAATAAGATCTGACTGCAAAGCCTACAACAAACCTCAAACAAGGAACAATATTATATAAAAAAAAAAGGTGAAACATGATTTTTACATAAAGCACACTGACTAATTTTCATGACTATCATGAACCTGATGGACAGGTTACGAAAATTATTTTTCACTTTTGTTAACATGGCAAGATGCGGCATTCGGCCTTTATCCAGGACATGGTAGTGAAGTTCAGTAGTGACAAAACATAGCCAAATGAAGAACTAGGATGACTCCAAATCCCAATCCACATTCATGGGTACCAGTGATCCTCTGGGGTAGCCGACACATGTAGCTGCTTGACCTTCATACGGGAAGCAGTCTTCATGGAGCATTCAGGGACCTTAGTTTCATGGAAGAACTGGCACAAAAGTAACATCACCATCACTACAATTATAACAATGCTTTTTTTCTCAAACTGCAGTGTGGCTATGGAAACATAAGCACACATATCACAAAACTAATTATACTCTTACTCACATCTAAATGTGAACCGTCTGCCACAGCCTCCACCAGAGCTACATCAGGAAAAATGCTCAAACTTTACGCTTCAAGAGAACAAGCAATAATATTGACCATGAAGTAATTTCTTCCCTGTGAACTTACACCGTTTCATAACAGCTGCTTTTGATAGCAAGCTGCCCGCTCATGATGTTATTTCAGTCTGAGCATTTGATGATTGCACATATGTACATGATAATCACGTGTTTTCTGCTTTTGCAACTGTATGTTAAGAATGTTTCCAATTTAGTACATAAGAAATGCACAGCTGAGATAATGAGACTTCAGCTAGACACAACCATATTTTAACATAATTCTAATAGTTCTGGAAACACATCCAGACATACGCAGTGGATGCACTTGCAGATTTGCATATCATAGGACGACTGGCCTTGGCGGAGCTCTGCGCTCTCCGAGTGCCCTTCTAGTTGTCATTTATGTCTTTATGATTTTTCTCTGGCAGGCAACAGACTTCACTATGATCCATATTTGTTTCCTGATGTTTTTCTGTGGTTAGATTTATTGCTGTCAATATCACTGCACTAACAGGGACGCACTTATAGACATTTCCATATGTCAGAGAGCTGCTGTGGATAGACAGTACGTGCACATACATGTGCTTGTGTGTGTGTGTGTGTGTGTGTGTGTGCTGGGTTAGCAGATCAAACACACATCTGTTTGCGAGATAGAGGGGAATCTGTGCTTCTCCCCCAAACCTCTCAATACTAATTAACGATCCACTGATAGTGGCCAAATGCCAACTGTCATTAGCACCCAACACAACACAAGTACACAGATGTAGATGCGCACACACTCAAACACAGATGCTATGCGGTCACCCACACCAGACCACCACGAGCCATCTGTGGATAAGATACATAAACACGGCGCTCTATATTTGCACTCGCTGCTCTGCAGGAACCTGCAGCAAGACAAAACTGAGGTACAAATCAACCTGTGTGAAGTTACACGAAAAAACGCCATTAATCATAACATGAAGTCAGCTGATCGCCGAGCGGATCTGTATGGTGTTAAAGTAAGCTATGCCTGTTAAACAGACTACAAGCACTTAAGCACACTGTATGGTAAAAGACATGAATGACAACCTCAATTCTGAAGTAGCTGTGGACCTTTGACTTCTTCACTGATAGTGCCATTTGGTGCTCTGAAGCAGTGTGCTCGGTAAAAGCATCTGACAGCTATCTTTGATTTTATTTAGCGAGGATTTCAGCTATGCCTGTGTCTAAAAGGATATGCCACCCACTCTCTGTCTCATGCGCGCTTTCTCTCTGCCTCTATCTGTCACTCTCTGCCTCGGTGACAGGGTCAGACAGAGAGAGCAAAGTGGTGAGAGGTGTGACACTGTGAGCAGATGAGGGTCTCCCCGTACAGAGGCCCCCAGCATGACACCCATCACAGCTACCCAGACAGCCGCCACTTGGTCCGAATGCTGCCACCCGCATTGGCTCCAGCGGGGAGCTCGGAAGCCACATGGAGGCCAGAAGCTGCCGGACCACCAGGAAAAGATTGATATTTCAGTCCTGCTATTGGAAATCAACCTGAGCCGTCATCAACGTCCATTAAAATGTAAAAAAAATTCAAGGATCATACAGAGCACAGGCATACTGGCATCTCACATTCGCTTTGGTAGTACTCTGTCTTTAATAGGCACCTGCGCCTCCCAATGACAAGAGCTAAGGGGAATGCATCAACCTAAAACTCTTCCTTGCAAACCAGAGTGGAGCCTCATCTTGTCTCCTCTCTCCTCCTCTCTCCCTGTGCAGCCTGCCTGCCGCCATCTCACGACAGCATCTCTCCATCTCTCACAGCCCTCTGATCTCTGTGTCAACAGGCGACACCGGCAGCTCACACTAACTCAGCATGCATCAGCCCATCTGCAAGGCAAACCGTCTACAAATGCATCTAGCGTAGACTTTGGGTACGATTAATGGCACGGTTAGCGAATACTGTAAGTGCTGATGTCTTTACACCTGACAAGGTACCCCTTGAAAGGTGCCTTCCCTCGCAATAAAGACGACTAGTGAACCCGTCTGCAGATATATCTCCATGAGGCTGGGAATTTACAAGCAGCGGGTAGGAGATCAAAGCCGCTGTTGACAGATTCTGCAAACGCAAAGATTTATTCAACTCATCAAGAATTGTCGCAATATTTTCTCTGCGGTCTGCTATCTTGGTGTCTACCTACACTGATGGGGGTTTATTAGTTGTCAGTGGGCCAGGTGGGAGGCTGCACAGTGGTCCAGCTCAGGTCCAAACTCATACAGAGGTTGTGATGACAGGATCCGAGGCACTCTGTGGTTACTCAGTGGAATTCAAATGCCAATCCCCCTGCCCAGCGCCATCTCCTCTCTCTCTCGCTCTCTCTCTCTCTCTCGTTTGTCATCTCTCCCTCTCTCTTCCCTCCCCTCTCCCCCAGTGTTTGTCAGGGTTGGTGATTAGCTGTCACCCTCTGTAGAAGCAGATAACACCCCACACAGCCTGTTTCCCCTCTGGGAGCATGCACACACGTAAAACAGGAAAACACACAAACAAATACACAAGTGTGCACACATGCATGCAAACTAAAGACACTCGAAAACTCAAAAGCAAAATGGTGGAGTTCATCGCATCTTTGCATGCATTTACCAACACTTGAGTCACACTAACTTCGTGTATCGTGTAGATATTATTTACCAGTTTTGCTGTTGATTCATATAACATTCATCAATTCCAATTCCTATCAAATTCTGGTTTCAATTTGTTTATTTTCAGCAGATTTAGGATGCTTTAAACAGCTATTTGTCACGACTTGTCTTCCTGGTGAAAAGACAAAATGTGAACATTCTCCATCTTACCATGCAGTTGAATGTTCTCTCTTTCTACCCTTGCCTTAACTTAAGTTGGACCGATCGGCACTAGCTGATCTTGAGGCATTTGATTTGGGATTCTTTTACCATGCCAGTTCAACCAGCTTGCAGGGAATTATTTTCTTTAAACGATTTCCCTTTAGTTATTCGTGAAGTAGTGCCCAATTTATAATTTCCACATTCCACATGGCTGCGAAGGATCATGTGACACATATTTTGGACATTTGGCCACACTATTGAGCACTTGCTCCAGTCCACCTTACTGTAACCACTCACAATATATGTTGACGCATGGATAATGAGGACCCAGGGCTGGGACGATGTACTAATCTCCTGATTCAATGCTATCGTGATGCACGGGGGGCTAATTCGATAAGCACTCATTCGATATTACAATTTATTTTGATTTTTGTTTTTTTGACACTAGATCATGGGAAAAAATTCAATTCTACACTTCTAGAGACTGCATATTAGGAGTCATCCTTAACATATGAAATTGAACTTGAAAATTTTTTTATACTGCTTACAAAATACACACACACACACACACTGTAAGTGTTGCCTGCTCCCGCTCTCCTGGCACACAATGTCTCCACCTAGTGGTGACACTACTGACCCTTTCAGTTTGCTGTATCTGTGTTTCAGCTGCAGAGTAGCAGACTGAGTTAGCAATGTGAAGTCAGCAGGGATTAGTTGGTTTGCGCAGAGCAGGGGAAATACATGACTGTCAGTATGAGCCCCCGTTTTATGTAAAGCATGTGAAGTAAAATGGACCATTTCTTAAGATAATATTATCTCTGCCGCAATTTCTGCGTTGATGGTATGTGTTAGCATCAAGCTAGCGGACTAGTCATTTATACGTATATATGTGAAAATGATTCAGGAATGAAAGAATCGATTGAGGAACTGTAAAAAAAGAAAAAAGAAAAAGGAATCATAATTTTTTTCAGATTCTTATGAGGAATCCGTCCAAAATTTGCTTTTAGGAATCGATAGCTAGAGGCCAGTTTTCCGAGCACACTTCGGCGGTTCTCAAAACCCCGCCCTCACGGTTACATACTTAATAGTTTCGCATGTCAAAGTGAGCAATTGTGTGCAAAATTCCAGAAAAACACTGTGTCAGGGACCAAAGTCTCAAAGATAAAATATGCTTCTCAGTCTACCCTTTCATTATTGCGTGCTCTTTTCATTACACTCTGATCTACTTGTGTCAGAGTGTACTTCGACTAAAAGCTAAAAGCCAAGTGGCTCATTAGTACCTCTCATGAATCCTGACAATGCCAGCTAGCTTTGCGATCTCTCTATAATTCAGACTACTTTCACAACTCCAGTTCTAGGGATACAAACAAAAATGCGTGGTCTTCGAAAAAAGTTGTGTTGTGGCAGTGAAGAGGTGTATCAGGACCCTCTCCACCTTATTGTACAAACCTAAAACAGCTCCCATCCTAAATGTCTGCTAATGTACTCTTTCATGGGCACCTAAAACCAGAAAGCATGCCTACTGCTCCCATCTGATGCAAATACACCCAACATAAGCATTTCAGGCACAAACACAAAGCAACCACCTGTGGCTTTTAAATTAACTAAGCCCTGAACAAACATGAAGAAGAACGTCCTCCCGTGAATGCTTGGAGTGCACTTTTATGAACACAGCACAAACTGCCTCCTCATTCATCTAATTCCCGCACTTACACACAACTTCATCGCGCACATAAGTCACTTGAATTTTTGAGGAATCATCAAAAGAGACAGTGCAACCAGGACACACAAGAGGTGCCAAAAAAATAAATAAAGAAATAAAAATGTGCTGAGTCTGGCAGACCCTTATGCATCTAGTATTTACAAACGGATAGAGCTCGGATGACTAAGGTTGCTATTTCTGAACCAAATATGCAGAGCCTGACAGTATTCCTGCAGTATTACTCCAGGTTACTTGTGCCCTTTCCATCTTGGCGACAGGTGCTGCATTAGCTGGACAGGCTTGAAGGCATGTTAGAATCTGTGTTATGTTTTCCTTTTTGTGTCCCTAATGGAAATGAGTGGCTGCATCAAAGTTTATTTCTCTTTCCCATGGCATAGTTACTGTCAGACATGTGTAGAGTGACGTTCAAAGACACAACAAAAGTGGATGTTTAACTTTTTCTGAGCGGAAAAGTGCATCCATGACAAAAGCGAGGCGTTCAGCAGACTTGAAGCTAATTAGTGAGCACGCTGTGTCTTCCCACCACGTGTAAAGGCAAAAGTTCCAATATGAAATGCTGTCATAGCGTACTCCTGGCTGCATCACACTGCCCACATGAGCTGAAAAACACACGCGTTTGGACAGTCTCTCCTCGTGGGCACTCATGGAGCTGTACGTGGTTGTACAACCCCGATTCCAAAAAAGCCAGGAGGCTGTGTAAAACATAAAGGAAAGGATATAACTGCATGGGCTCCAGATCAGATCATGGGCTCCAGATTCTCAGTCAACACAGTTAGTTTGCAAATGATTGCTTTCTGTTTTTATTTACGTCGTGTCCCAACTTTTTGGAAATTGATTTGTACGTAACAAAAGTGACGTAAGTAGTTGTGTGGAGAGAAAATAAACAGAGTTTGAAAGAGATGCTTGAAGCATGTTTTGCTTTGACACCGGCCAATTGCTGCGTAAACATGTGTGATTGTTGCATTGTCTGTTTCAGAAAGTTGCAAAAAATGGCTGGAGACAGGCCCCCTATTTTCGCCTCAGAAAATAAGGGGGAAAGGGGGTTTGAGACGCTGTTAGACAATCCAACAAGTACTTTGCTTGAAGCATACTGAGGCACTAATGCCGTTTGCCAACGCAGAAAGCTCCAGCAGAAAACTAAACAACAAAAAAAGGCATTTTTTTAACGCAGGTCTGTTTTTGGCTCGAGCGTTGAACGCCCAATAACGACGGCAAGAAAACAAAGTGATGACTATGGACACAACTCACATACATTTAATGTAATGACTATTGCTCTCTGTTATTTAATTGTCTTGTCTGTTGTCAGCTGACAATAAAAGAAACTCAATTTGTTCAAAAGTTCAAAATAGCCTTTTTTATCTCAATTTTATAGAGAGAGAACATGTTGCAAACTGAGTTTTTACACTGTTGTTCTTAGTAAAATGGAATAAAGAGTGTATCAGGAAATTCAAGGAAAAGAAATAGCATCATGCCAGTGGGAAGGATAAAGAAGACATGACTTTTCAATAAACCTGTGAGCAAGCAGCAACACGAAGTGAGTACAAAGAGCAGCCGGTGTCTAAAAAGAGCCTGCTCAGATCTACAGTGACTTCCTAAGGACTGAAATGGGCCCGAGGTCTCTCCAGAGTTTGATATCATTTCAAACGATCTCCTGTATTCTCTGGTTATGTTAATGCTGCCGAGCGTCACGCTGATGCACGCGCAACTTGCAGCCAGATCCATTCAAAACTCCCCCTATGACACCTCGACTGAACACAGCAGCATGCCTTTCACTATTAATAGGAAAACACCACAGCAAAAACTAACCCTGGCGCAAAATGTAATTCAACGTTAAGTATATATTTGGTTTGATGGTACCTATGTCCACTTCACGGCGCAGCTTTCCATTCCCACCCAACAAACAACACCACAGGCTTTACTTCAAATGAATAGAGCGGGATAGGATCACCTCGCCCTCTTCTCCTCGTATCATCTCCGCTGTCACGATACAAAGACGGATTGAAATGTAGCAGATAAATATACGCCGTGGCTTTATCTGCTGCCCCTAAGCAGCTTTACTCAAAGGGAAGCTCAAACAATGTTGGCTAATCATAACATTTTAAGAGTCAAACGTGCCGTCTTGAAACTGTCATGAACAAGAGGTGATTTCTTAGGAGATGACAACCCTGTTATGGGAGCACAATAGAAATGTAGGGGAGCAAAGGGCTGAAGACGTAATGAAACAGAGAGAGAAGACAGAGAGAGAGACAGAGACAGAGAGAGAGAGAGAGAGAGCACAGAGAGCACAATAAAGACAGCAAGACAAATACAGACAAAGAAAGACGTATGAGATCGTGCCCCTGCCTCTGTGTACATATGGTGAAACGTGCTAGAGCAGAGAAAGACCAACACATTGAGATAAGCCCCTTTGCTCAGGCTTCCTTTTAAGAGTGATTTGGCAGCTCGGCCTCATGTCTGTTGGCAGGCTGCAACGTATGCCCCCAATCATCTGCTGATCGCGGAATTACTGCATGGATTTTTTTTTTTTTTTTTTCCCATTTAACACTACTGGATGATTTGCTGAGGGACTTGGAACACATACGCCAGGAACAAACAACTTTACAATTACCACTGACATATAGCTGGCTGGTTTTACAGCCAGGCGTTCGGCTTTATTGGCACGGCTAATCACAGTCAACTAAAACACATACGGCGACATAGCTCTTCCCTCGTGAAAGCCTTTTTATGTATTGTCTTTCACGGTAACGTTTCACTGTAATCAGTGCGGTCTCATTATCAAACATGCACTGAAGACACACCTGAGTTTGTTGCATTTCTGCCCGTGTGGCCAGGCACTGCTTCTTCTCAGCATTTACAGGAAGTGATGTATTTTCCATATTAGGTAACTACGTCAATGAAATTACTTTACCGTCAGCAGGCTATATTTATAGTAGAAGCACTGTATGGCAGAAGTAGCTCCACAGGAGTGTTTCTACCAGTCTGCCAGAGCAAAACAACATGTATATCAGTGCCAGCTCTACTCAGTTTGTTAGTATTTTTAGATTTTCTTTGCCCATTTCATTTAAGGTGCCCCCCTAACGTCTTCTAGTCTCACGCTAAACGATGACAATACAAATGTGTCACACATGTGACTACGAACATGAACTGCTTTCCGTCTGTTACACGCTTACAATAAGTTCCGATCAGGAGAGCCGAGGACAGGCACCATCAACGCTCCACCTAAACAATATGTAACTAAGGAATACGGACTGTATCGACAGGAATGAAGTGTGACTGTGACCAGACAGGAAAATAATCTACGTAATCCAGATCGAAGCCCTAAAGGCTTTTATAGATCGACTGCATAGATTTTCTCTCTGTCTCCATTTCTACCTGGCTTAGGTTTAATTCAACTCAATTAAATCAACCCGTGAGCCCAGGAGTTCGCAGAGAAAGCAATCATTCATCTTTGTGGCGAGCCACTTCATCTGAGCAAAAAAAAAAAAAAAAAAAAACGGCCTCCACTCTGCTATTTCTCCATAGACACCATTAGGCCACTCAATATAGTTTCAGCCATGCCTGCTCTGTTATAATTACAGCAGTTGACATCTAACAAACAGCTCTTTATGGATGTCCTGGCCTCACTATTACTTACTATACAAATGTGGTCATTTTGTCGTAGGTGGCTGCTGGTGTCTATTGTATGTGTTCGATAAGTATTGCATTTTTCCCTTTCCGCCCTTAAATTAGATGCTTAGGTGGCTTTTACATTTAGGAGAAGAAAAAAAAAGTTGAAATGCTTATCTTTCAACATGCAATGTGAAAGTGGAAAAAAAAAAGTTATCCCTGATACAGAAACGCACCTTGAGGTAAATCTGTTATCTACACCGCACACCACAGCTTTAATGTAAGATAATCAACACCACAATCAACACAACCAAAACAGCTATAAGGGATTGTCCTTGAGTGACTGGCTGTGACTGCCACAGAAACCTCTCCCTCATCATGACTATATCAGGCAGCTGCTTACACAGACACCCATTCAACAGATACATATTTCATGAGCTATGGTAAACACACTGCTCTCGCCAATGCCAGCAACTAGCATTGAATAATACATTCACAGTGGATCGGCTAATGAATTGAGAGCTCGGCTGAGTGAAGAGAAGAAAGCAAATAACCAATACTCAAAGTAGAAATAGAATTAATGAGCGGTTGTGAATGCTCAAATGCTCGGTTGTGAGCGCTGCTGAAAAAGCGGGACCGTTTCTGTCCTCCACCTAACCTTTGTCTCTGGTCAAAGTTCCTCATTAATGAATGCAGGAGAGGTTTCATAGTCGTCTCTATGATTGTGCATTTCACAGATGTGTAAATGATGCTACGTGAGATGCTGTGAGCGAAGCTTTGATCTGTTATTCCGCAAGCCAGGTTCTACAACAAAAGGCGAGGAAATCCTGAGCTCAGACAAGCCTTGTGTAATCTAGTAGAACCTCTCTCTCTATGTCTGATCCTCCTCTGCTCCGCTGGCCGTCTCGGCAATCAGTCCAGCTGCCCACACTCGGATGTGCCCCATTGGAAAGAACGCGGACCACATCGGGAACGTCCTCTTCCTGAACGGACGGCGTCAACATACTAGATTTTAAAGCCTGTTTCACTGTGAATGCAGCACACAGAACAAAGATAACTGAGTGAAGTGATGCTTTGTGTTTATTCACATTTTAAAGCTACACTGGCACCGAGCGGCAAAAATGAAGCCAAAAACTGCAGTTGAGGCTGGCTCCAAAAGCGAGCCAATCCCCATAGACCCCTGTGTTTGTGACCCCCAACTTCACAGCAGAAATGTTTACAGCCAGGTACAAAAAACAGTTTTGCTGCATATGACTACCTTCCCCATTCATGACCACTGCACGGGACTGATTCTTTATATAACTCACTCGTTTAAATTACTGGACATGGCTGCTGGGAGTGACAGCTAACCGCTAGGTTTCAGCAACCATTTGGCCCGCCTCAGCTCCACCCACACTCCACCTCTTCAGGAAGATGGCGACAGCAAGAGCCCCTCTCACTGAGCTTCATGACGGCTCTGCTGAAACCTGTGGGTCTATGACTGGCACACTCTGGACAAAAACACATTGTAGTTGTACGAAAAGAGAAAAACACACAAATATTGTAAAAAGTCCACTGACACCCAAACTCTACTGAATAAGCTATTATGCAAATACAGTATCAAAACAACAGGAGGAAACAATCAATAGGGCAAACTTGTGCTTATGATGTAATTCAATTATTATTCGGAGTGAACCTGATATGTGCCCGCAGGCTGTTTAATCCAACAAACTACACGCAGATGAAATTAACTGGGTCCCGGAGCAGAACTACTCTTTGCAAGGTATAAAGTAGAAGCACCAAAAAAAGGCAAATCCTGAGTCAGATCAATAGTTTTTTCTTAGTCGAGGAATCAGCACCCAGCTGGGACTGCTTGGCGCTCGTTCTCAACGTGGGGCGCAGCGATGCCTGTGCACCTGTAAGAGGATCCCCGGGAAGTTGTCTACAACTTGAAACACTGACAGAATGTGTATTTATTGTGATACCACTTTCTTCACTGGTATCACCTGTAGGAAATTATGCTCTTTTTCTTCATATTGTGCCTTTACTCCACTGATGAAGCAGACGGGAAATGTGGGGAGGAGAGGAGGATGACATGCAATAAAGCTCTGGATTGAAACCGGAGACACAGCGGTTCAGTGGGATGTGTCTTAGACTACAAGGCCACTGTGACGCCCCCCATAAATTCTGTTCTCTAACACGCATAAACACAACAAAGGCAGCATTAAACTACCCAAATAAAAACACTTTACTCAAGGTAAATGCCATACATTATATCTAACAGCAATTAATGCTAAAAGAATGAAACCTGACAGCATACTGAGCTCTTTGGATTATGTTAGGAAACATCCCAGTCATATATTTTTAAGTTGGAATGTTTACCCACTTAGCGCTCCACTGCTCTTCTCTATCTGCTTTCACAGAAGCATGAAAGGGAGCCAGAGTCCCTGCTGCAAATGCATCTAACCTTACCTAACCTCACCACTCTGCCACATCCTCCACACCACAGCGAGAAAGAGGGCAGAGAGAAGTATTTCAGGAAGTGAACAATTTCATAGGTCTACACCCACCCTCATCAAGACCACTACAACCCTACAGAGAAGGGCACGGAGTCGAGGTGAGATGTGGAGGCCGCGTGTCCATCAGCTGTACAATACCTTCATTAAGGTGGGAGGAAATGAACGCCTACAGGTGAACAGTGTCTCTGGGAAAAGCTGGGCCACTTTAGACAAAGGAACAGGAGCTCTGGTCAGCAAGCAGACCAACAGGGCGGCAAGTCTCTGTAGGTGTCTGATGAAATTAATTAGGTGAGTGAAAGGAAAATGTCTGTCAGATCACAGATCACGCTGTGAAAAAAATACCTTCCCCTGCTGTGATCAATTGATTGCCATTAAATGTTCCAGCTGCCACTCCATAAAGTATTAATAGTTAAAATCTGACAGCTTTATAGTGAATTTCTTCTTTTTCCCCCCACCTAAATATCAGCCTACTGAAAGAACAACATGAAGTAAGTAAAGGAAGCAAATACATTTACAGTAATGCAGGAAACGTAACGTTTCAGGTCGCCGTCACGCTCTCACCCTTTCCCGTCTCTCTCTCGGGCCTCCTTCATTTTAACTCCCACTGCACCAGAATCTGTGGCAGCTAATTCTATCACTCCAGTTTGAGAGGACAGACACTCATCCCAACAGGCTTGAGGGAGGAAAGCAGCGGTGGACTTCAGCAATCATTCACTGGTCACTAAGCATATAGTAGTATTTAGACAGCTTTAGCATAATGCCACAGCTTAATGCGTGTTGGCTAATTTGCCAACAGGCTTGATGTGAACAATCTCTCTGCATGTTCTGGTTGGGCGCATGGCCTGATGGGATGGCACACCATTAGCCCAGTCAGACTGCAGGGCCCCGCTGTTAACATTACAATGTGTAGTGGAGCATAACAAAGTGAAGGAGGGCTTCATCTTGCCATATTTGTGCGCTTTCTCCACACGTTGTGGTCAATGTGATGATAATACATATACAAAGCAATCAATATTAGCAAAAAAAATTGCCTTGCAATTAGAGCTATGGGGTATTAGTATTTTCATAACACCCCTATTATATATTCACATTCTCTATCAGGGTTGGTAATCACTTGTCTCAAACAGTTTAATTACAGCTTGGCAATGACTACTTAACGTGATTAGATGTTATACCTTATTGTTGCGTGTGGCATATTACATCAATTATATTAAGAGTTATTATTGTCATGAGGGTGCAGTGCTTGCATGTGATACAGGATGCAGTGAGGGCTGAGTGACAGGGACTTCTTAAAGACTTAATTTTACAAATAAAGTAATCAATATAAGCTACTGCACATCACGTCCCACCACACAGTGAGCTGTAAGGTCTTTTGCATAATTGCAATAAAAAAGTGTATTGGCCTGACTGATTGAATTCAGTCTTGGTAATTGCAGCATAAACAATGTAGTTGACTGTCACAGCTCCTGTGCCACTATGCTGTCAACAATCCAGATATTTTTCTGGTGTCTACTAGCATATCATGCAGATCCACAGCCTGCCGTGTAATGAGTATAATTACATGGTGCGCATGTGTTACCTGTGGGGTAACACATACACACCTACACGCTCACACACATGTGGAAAGCAGCACATATTTTTTCCATCCCTATGACCTGTCACTCAAAATCAGCCCAGATGGAAAAGACGCCCAGCTTCTCCGCGCCTCCCCGTCTCCGCCATCCGCTGGAAATTCTCCGATTTTCCTCCTCCAAAACGAAAAAAAGAAAAAGCAAAAGACTCCAACATTAAACCTGCATCATTTCTAATAGCCACCTAAATCCCTGTTGATGCTGCTGTCCATCAATATGACCACCCATACTGTCAGCCCAGCCCCCACCCTTTGATCGACATTTACTCCGCAGCCACCCGCCAGGCGCCTCCCTCCATTCTCAGTCTTTCTCTCTCGCCCCAGTTACTCTTCCTCTCTACCAGGAGAACCTCCGCATGCTTCCAGGCAAAGTCAATGTCTATCTCTTGTCTCCCTTGTGCTACCCATATCCAGTACACCGCTCCCATTCCTCACTGTTGTGTTTCGCACACATCTAAGGCATATCCGAGTTGTAAATAGAGTGGAGCTTAAATGACAACAGCCTTGCTTTTCTAGGGATTTAGGGAGCAAAAAAGGAGCTGATTTGTGCGAAAGACTGCTGGCGAAGATAAAATGTTAGGCTTTGGATCTAAATTCCACATGAATGCCTTTCTCTTTAGTGTGCATTATGACGGCAATGGACCATATCATAGTATTTGTTTTGCTTTAGAGCTGTCCCCTGTGATTTATGTTCCCCGAGTGCAAATATTTCATGTCACTATACAAGCAATGTTTCTGTCACGGAGAACGCAGGGGGTATTCAGGGGCTGAATATGAGAGATTTGTGTACACGTGTGCCTGTGTGTGCCTGTGTGTGCCTGTGTGTGCATGTGTGGGTTGGTGGTGAGGCACTTGTGGCAGTGCCAGTGTGTGACCGCAGGCCCCCCTGGCTAGGGAGCAGCGCCTGGAAAGGTTACCCAGCAGAGTGGCTTTTGTATGGTAATGTGACCTCCAGCTCCCTAAGGAGGCCCAACACCTGCTCAGCACCCCCCACCAGCCTCACATCCCCAACATGTTAACTGTTTTCCCTGATAGGAACATAACTGCTGCTCTGCTACTGCTTTGTGACGTTATTATTTCTTGGATATTTACATCATGGCATTGGTAAATCATTAAATACAATAGGAGATTTTGACTCAAAGAAACCTGTAAAGTGCATAGGGGTGTTTGTTAACGTCCTTCTCTTGCTTGGAAGACCTAAAAGATACATAACTATCATTGAATATACAAGGAATTACGTTAACACAGTGTCAGTGCAGTTTATTACTTTAATGTATTAATTTATTGATGCTTCAGGTTTGGATGCAATAACTGAGAAAAACTGTATAACATGCAGACAGGCTGACACCCCCCCCCCTCTTCTAAAACCTACAGACAACTGGCTGAGCTTAGAGAGAGGGGCTCTAAAGCAATTATAGCAAATTAAATGAATGCCCCCAAGTTAAATAGTGTTAATAGTGTTCAGGGAGACAAATTTGGGATGCAACTCACAGTGTGATGGCAAGATCCACTTGGATTGCTGAGTAGCAAACAGTAGCTTTAATTATATTCAAACCCTTTTAACAGAGAATCAATTCATAGCATGCTGTGACAGGTTGTTCTCTTTGGAAATGGACTGAAAAGCAGTGTGCATCAGACTCATTTTTGGTGACGCCAAAGTTAGCTTGTCTGATGTTATAGTGAATAAACTGAGAGATGAATAAGTGATACCCGAGAATTGTTTCGTCCCGGATATAATGGAAAACAATGAAACAACTGGCAACTAGTGACACCTTCAGAGATCTGCTCTGTGATTCAAGGTGACAGTGACGAAAATGAAGAATAACACACGCCGTCTGGCGTGAGATGATAAAAAGATTTCATCCAAGAGATGAAAACCCTGCACACAGGTTCTATTGTATGTACACGACACATCTATATTTTGCAATGTATGTATTGAAAACGTCACATTAATGCTCATTGCTCACCATGGCATTTGAAATTATAGTTAGACATGCTTTCAGAATATGGACTACGCTGTGTGCTCCACACTCAGACACCCACTGTGGTTCATGTCCTCTCTCTAAGAACAGTAGATCCTAACAAAAGTCCACTCTATCCTTCCACTCAAGGTCTCAGAGCTGCTGCCCACAGGATGGTGCCTATACATGCGCGAGTTACCCGACCACCAACCTCTATGCCTGAGGCAGCCCACCTACTGAACTCATTTCTCCATCTTCTCCCAGCTGAGCAGCATCACTAAACCCCTCCACTCTCATTGCGCTCACACTGGACTGATACATGCATTAGCTCTGCACTGGCTATGGTTTTCCCCTCATTAAATGCATACTTAGGTATTGTCATTAAGTATGGCTTGAAGCCACATCTATGTGTCATGTAAAAACCCATTTCACTACGATGCTTTGTCTATTTATTTATCCATTAAAAAAACTTAATTATGAATGAATGTCACATTGAATAATTCATGTGCAACCCAGCGCTGCGAATAAATAGCTAGTGCACCTTTGCTTCCTCCCCTTCAGTGTTCCTTCAACCCTTTTAGTAGCACCATGCACTACTGTAGGTTATTGGTCTTTCTCCCTCTCTGGAGGGTTCTTGCGCACTTAGTCCTTATTAAAATCCCTATGGCATGTAAACACACACACACAATGACACGTGCACGCACACACACACACAGCAACACACACACACACACACACACACACAGGCCAAGGACCGTCTGCTGGTACAAACCATTTATTAAAGCTCCTGTGAAGGTCCTGGCAGTCAGCCAGAGGGAGACATGACTTTGGATCCCATTCATGTCCACATCAGCAGAGTAAAATGTTTCTAGGTGTTGATCCATGACAGCCATTATTGCTGCAATCCAGTTTTATCACTGTCAAATTCTACAAAAGGGAAAATAAACCCTTTTTCTGCACTTTAACAGATTGTCAATACAGTTCAACCAATCCAAACAGCTGCTGTGGGAGTTTATTTGCTTTTGAAGACATGTTTTGAATAGGGAGGGGAGAAACCGCCCCACTGTCATCTTATCTCTACAGGGCCACAACCTCCCTGACACTGTATAATATAATGGAAAAATGTAACCTTCAAATACACCTGATTCAAAACACATGGCATAATTACTTCTGAATACACAATGTTTAAAAACAGTTTACCCACGAATTTAAAAAACAAAATTGATATTTAATGTTGTTTGCAAAGTGGTGCTAAAGCATGCTACTGGAAGGTTAGGCCAATGTTAGCAAATTTATCAAGGGTATCGAATGGTATCCAAGATAATTCATGACTGCAGTACTGAAGAACATGCCTTAACTCAAAGCTTTGCAGAATTAAAGTGTGGATTTAACCAAGAGAAAAACAAAGAAAGGCAAAGACAGAGCAAATAGGAAGGGAGACAGACAGATTATGTAACACAGTAGTGTTGACGGGCAAGAATTCAGTTGAAATGGACAATAATTAGCTCTTATATTAGCATTTATCAGCTTCCAGTGGATTTGTATTGGCGATCATACGACACGATACAATGTCACTGACGACATAGTCAAGCAAAACAATGGAACACAGCCAACATATTTAATTTGATCTATATATTAAAACCATCTTAATAATGTAATATTGATTGAACCATACAGCTCAGCCTTACAGTCAATACAACTCTTCCTTTAGTTTATATTGTCAATAGATAATTATAGATATTACGCACGACAATTTATACTAAATCACAAAATATATCTACTGTACTGATCACCATAGAGCAATGGCTGAACTGACCTGTCATTGATATGCTTTATTTAAAAAAAAAAAAAACCTATTGGAATGAAATGTGCTGAAACCAGTATAAAAATGGATCTGGCTCTTTTACACACAGAACACCAGACATCACAGTGTTTCAAGAATTACACACAGACACGCATGCACACATGCAGACATACACACACACACCACAAAACAACAGCAAATCTTCACACCAAAATAACCTCAATAACAAACGAGATGCCCCAAAAAGCTACAGCAAACAGCACTTAGAAGCAGTCCCATCAAACTGACTACCTCCAGTTCATTCAGCTCTGAGCACTCTGGACAGATACAACCTTGCTCATTGCCCACATGGCATGCAGAAAAAGTGCAGAGTGGTTTGAAGTCTGCTGTGTCATCACCATACATTATTACCACGGGTGACATCAGGTAATACCATCAATTTATTCTTCGTTCACTGACAGGCATATATCGTATTTAACTCAAAATTGCAGAGAGGGAGCGATTGTGCAGCCCAGGGGTGCAGTAATCATTAAGGGGCATGAAACTATACAATCCTAATTTACAACTTCTTCATCACCTCCATTCTGTGTAGAGGGAATGATCTACAACAAGGTGGTCTGTTTCGGCGGTCAGAGGAGGTCTAATGCATTTGGTAGAGGCTGATAACAGTGCTTCACTTTCACACCGAGCACTCAGAGGGAATTACAGTACAGGGCTGCAGAGAGGAGAATGCCTGAGTGCTTTAGTTAAAACCAGGGGTAAATGCTATCTCGTGCTTACATACTCCCTGATCCATGCACACTGAGGCTGCCTGATCGTTTCAGAGCTCGGCCCATTTACATTTTCACTTGACACGGTCGCTCATACTGTATATTCTGCTTTACAGAAATCGATTGCACAGCCAAAGGCCTCTCCTTTTCTACAGAGCACTGGTCTCCAGCCAAGCCTTACCTGGATTGAGAGATATGAGGATGAAAGGATTGGGTGCACTGAGACCATAGCCGTGGGGGAGAGATTTTTAGCGCGGAGTTGAACATGTTCGCGTAATGCTTTACAGAGGATGGGTATGGAGCCTCTCTGGGGAGGAGCAAGGCGGCAAATAATGTGGGAGTATCTATTAGCTTTTTGGTAACTGCTGCCTGCCATCTGAGAGGCTGTATGAGCTCTCAATGACTAATCTATCAGTCAAACATAAGGGCTCTGCCACACAGCTCTTACTGATTTCACTCCCTCTCTCCCTCTCTCTCTCTCTCTCTCTCTCTCTCTCTCCATTGGCCCAGCTGAGACATGTCTGATTTCGCCTCATTAGTGTTCTTTTAACATGCTTACCCGGCAAGTCCAACACTGGGCCCGCAAAGGACGCCCTGACCAGTTGCCCTGTCACTTTCTTGCCCAGTAACTACTTCCACGCTGGAGGAGAGAAACTGAGCCAGCGCTTCCTTTGCGTCAGCGTGGCACAGCCTCAGCCAACACTGTTCATCACCCTCACAGTGAAGGCTAAATATGAACACACATATGAATATATGAATAACTGAACAAGTGGTTGTTGTTATTCACCTGCACGCACTCTGCCGAGCCTGCAAAGTCTTTTGTTTGGAGCCTGTAGTTCTGCTGAGCATGGGCTTTCTGACAGAATGTCTGAAGTAGGGCAGAGGGGAGTGGGAGCACAGGTGTTACTGAGTGGCTCTTTTACCGAGAAAGAATGACCTGTGTCTGCAAATGCCCCCTCTGTCTGTCTTCGGAGCTTCCTGCTATGCCCCTGTGCCCTCTTTCTTCAGTGGCTACCATGCTGGCATAAAGACCTGCCATTTGCCCAGATGGCGGACAGCAGGGGTCCCCCCCACACTTTCTATGTCAGTGAAGTGCTGCCCCCCTGAGTGTGTCTGAGATGCAGCTTTGGCCCATATGCCCAACTGAAAAGAATGACTAGAGCAGAGAGATGGGCATCTGTACTGCCCAAGACAACAAAGGTAAACAGACACATAAAAACATCTGACCTTCTCGCAGCCTTCTTACTGTCGCTGTGTCTTTCTTATTTTATCTCAAAAACAAATGCGATCCCGTTTGAAGGACACACTTCAGCATGAACCTTGAGGCTATGCATCCAAACACCTTTGACTGGCGTAAAGCTGGCATGGTGAAACGTTAATAATACGTTAACAACCTGGTTGAGCAAACTGGAGCCAGAGGAGGTACTCAAACAAGTAATCAGTTCCTCCTGATACCATCAGGTTTCTCAGCTTTGCCCTATCAGCCACGTGCCTCTTTACAAGCCACCCCCTCCTCCTTCAAGGTTTACCCATGCTGTTGCCCCCGCTGCTTAACCTCGGCCTGCAACACCTGTCTGTTTTGGAGAGGGGTATCATGGATTTGTTAGCCTGCATATGGCTATAGACTTTACTCCTTTGCCTCCTATTTTGGTCTGGATTTGTTGCTGATTCAGTATTCAAACACGCGTCCGTGCATACAAGACTTGCACACACACACAAATACAAACCATTTTATTCATCCACATTTGGATTCCTCTCACTCATCTGCAAGGTTACTCTACAACAACATCTACAAGTCTACTATTTTTTTTTTTTTTTACACTTTGGTACCCATCCAGACCTGGCAACGAAAACCAACACCTATTGTACAAAGGTATTTATGTAAATATGTAAGACAACGTCTTTGTGTTCAGCTTTGGGCACTGTGTTAAATACAATCAATTACAATGAAATTCAGTTTTATTCAGTTAGTCAAAACAAAGAATAGCACTATGAGAGTGGGATTCCACTGAAGGCCAAACAATGAACCAGCTCAGCTGATGGTAAAATCAAAGCTGTATCCATTCACATTCAATGATTCACTCTCTTATTGTAGCAAATATATTGATTTATGCAGTAAATTAAAATAACAGAGCACCTGCTGTTTACAGGCATTAGTAAATATGGAGTGAGTGCAGTACATACTGTTTCTAGGGTCTGTCGTTCCACTTATTTTCGTTTAGAACTTAGCTCGGCTAGCGGTGCTATCTATTGAGTACGGGATGAAAGCCAGGAAAAGTGGCTTTGTGCCTACTGCTACACATCAGGCTCTTCAAGTTCATAATGTCATACTGACACCAGGAGACAGGTAGTGCCAGGGGTGATGCCCAGGAGTGAAGGGAAGGTCAGCGAAGCTTCACAACCAAACTGGTGCTGATGCCACAGCATGTATGGCTCAAGTGCTTGGCAGTGCATCTTAACAACAAAACGTGACATTTTTAGAAGCTGTCAAATTGCAGTCTAAAAAGCGGTCTTGACTGGGGACCGGGCCAGAGCACCGCTGCAGGGCTTTCAATCTGCCCGTAATGGGAAAGATGGAAGAAGATAAGATTCCAATTCAGCCATTTCTGCACGGCCCAATGTGATCACACTGCAATCCGACAGGGCATTTGGGGAGTTGAGAGAATTCTTAAAAAGACAGAATATCTTCAAGTATGGCCTGATACTCACACAAATTCCATCACTGCTCCTAATTGTTCAGCTCACTGAAAGTAAGTGATATAATCTGGTGGTGTTGCCGATTCTGTCCTCTACAACCAATCATACGGCCGAGATCACTGCATGAGCAACATTACACCTCGCTGACAAAAAGAAACAGGCACATGCTCACATCGAGGGAGCAGATTATATATTTACCATAGATTGGATTGCTATATTATCTGTGAGAGTGTTTTCTGGTCTCAAAATGGTTATTCAGTATTGTGCACTTGACTTATGTTTGTCTTATTTTAAATCATATTACTTTTGTAGCTATATCTCTTGCAGGAGTTGACGCCCTATGACGCCTTACGTCTTATGTAATTCTTGCAAATACAACAAGGAACATAAGTGATTCCAAACATTAGAAGACGATTGCACTGACAGAGATATACAGCACTTGAGATGTAAATTATCTTTGATGATGCAATTATACTTAACTAATGTTAAACATCTCAGCCTTTCTGTTATTACCTTAACTTATGCAGTCTCTCCTGTTTGTGATCCCATCCTGCCAGTGTTAGCTAGCCACAGGAGTGTTGCCAAGTCGCTATGGTACCATGGTGTTTCCACTTTAATGTATTCTCATTAATGTTGTTTACAAATGTGCACACCTGTGGAGAAATAAATTCAATTGCACGAGAGCAACAGACTCTATGGACCAAGCAACAAAATGCTGCTCAATTTAAAACAATTATTTATCCAGGAAGACCGATGGGCATTATAACCCTAATCATATGAACACAGGCGATGCTCCGAGGCTACAGCCTGGTAACTGCAGCTTCTGCCGTGACATGGCCACACGTGTAACGTGGAAATTTACATTCTGTGTCCCTAAAGAGCGGTACATAAATAAACATATACATGTGTAAGGTGGTGGAGTGCATGGTGTATAAAGATAAATTCTAGTAACACTGTTCAGATACAGGAACAGTGTTTGGCACGACTTGAAGCAACGCTGCCGAACACAAAGAATGCAAAGATATGAGAGCCATTTTAGATTTTTAATTAGCCACTCAAAGAAAAGGCGATTGCGTGTATTTGTTGTCTTTGTAGCATTAATAACAAAAAAAACTTTGCATTGGCGCTCTGCCAAACCACACCAACAGGGTATCATGCCTCTCAGCTCCCTGTGCACATATACATGCTGTCTACATCCCCATCAACTATTTCTAATTAATCTCCAGGATTCATTCTGTCACCATGGCTTGTCTTTCTAAACAGGCACCAAGAATGGGCCTCAAATACAAAGAAAAAAGAGAGAGGGGAAGAAAAAGATTTCTTGTTTCTTTTAGCCAATCTAAATTCTCACATTTTTCTAACAAAAAGCTCACGAGTTGCTGAAACAATACCCTCTTATCTGCAGGAATTGGGTGAAATTTCCGCTCTGGCTCCCTTTTATTAGGCCATATTCAACCTGTCGCAATTGAGAACACAGCCTGCAAAGCTGCTTTGTGCTGCAAGGAGATAGTGCTAGTGGTTGCTGTTGGTTGTGGACTCACCCCTTTTTACCTTAACCCATCCAGTCTAGTTTACAAACACCAACAAACCATTGTTCCATCCCTCATTGTGGCGTTCCTGCAGTGGCATCAGCTTGACATGTGTTCTTGTTGCTGGGAAAGAGTAAGAAAGTGAAGACGGAGGCGTGCCCGCAGCGAGCAGCATAGCACACATCAGCGGAAGAGTGTGACCAGCACCTGCGCAGGGTTGGCCGACTAATATATTGGCAGAATATTTTCACATCTGACTCTGTGAATTAAGGGATTATTTCAACCAAGCCAGAGTCAGTGATTCTTGGAAGAGTAGAACGACTAAGGAAGATGTTTTTGGACGTTTTAGTTTGAATGAAGTGTGTTTTACAGGATGTTAAGAAGGCAACTGAGGTTGAACTGAAAGGGGGGAAGAAAGAAAGAAACTTGAACTCAGAGGGCGTGCGCTTGTATTTCTCTGTTTAATAAGGAAAACAGCTGCAAGAATATTTCCTTTCTTGCCATTTTGAGAGTTCGTTCGACTAAAAAAGCTAAGAAACCCGCCGCTCATGGGTGGAGTCGGCGGGCACACCTGTGCGAATATGCCGATGGGCTCACGGTGGCCAGCGGGAAAAATTCTAACCCATCGCACAACCCGAGCACTGCCCAAACATTTAGCAAGGGGAGAGACTGGGAGACTAAAAAAGGAGGAGAGGATAAAGAGCCATTTGTATGTGGTAGAAGCCTTTTGTCGACAGTCAGCATCAAAAGACTTTCTTCCATGTCCTCTCAGCCCCTGTCAAACTGTCATCGAACCTTCCTGAAAATCAAAGAAACCTTCTACACACTCGCTGTGACATCAACTCCCTCTCTTTGTCTCTCTCTCAATAACACAGAGACACATGCACATTTCATCTTGAAAGAAAGAAAAAATCTGTCTGCTATTTGGGGGCTCTCCAAAGACATACCACTGAACAAACTGAACTACATTCAGCCTCCCGCACATCTCCTCTCTAACAGACTTTATTCTCTGTTCGTGCTATGGGGAAAAGTCGAGGGGTAGCATGCTGAGAAAGGCTGCCAAAGACCTGAAAAAGAAGGATGATAAGAATATGATGATCCCACTGATACCATTAGTGAGCTGTTTAGTTGTGCCAATCTAATTTGAGGTCCCAACATAAACCAGGAACAAGATGTCCAAGCTGACTGGGACTACTCAGAGTATGTAGCTCATAGTCTCATTTTTCTCTAACGATCGCTCCACCAGTGGTTAAGTAATGGCGAAGGCAGAGTTTGAAATGTGAGCTCAAAGAAGGAAATGCATGTTCCTCTAATCTCTTTCAGATAGGGCTGGAAAAAGCCTGCTCAATGTTGCATTTGGCTGCTTTGTGTTTTGAGTGAAGGATCAGACTGGAACTTCTGACAGTGGAAATATGCTGCCTTTTGAAGTGAAGAGCGTTTTTGAAAAAAAAAATAAAAAAAACACACATCAACAAGCTTAAACTTTGTCTGCAAACAGATTTGTGTCTGAGAGGTTGCATGCCCTTAATTTGGTGGATTTCTGGGGACAGTGGAAATTATTCAAAAACCACCACTTCTTTTCAAACTTTGTTAAATACACGGGTGAGCGCACCCAGTGGTACACTGTTACACAGGATGTTGGGCCTAAAGGTGCAAAGTTATTAACAGGTGTGAAGCCAATGTGTGAGACCCCATTTTTGTGACTCACTGGCGCAAAGTGCAGTCAGGTGTATGACGAACAAGCTGTGGACATGCTACATTTGGTATTTTGGTGAAATGGAAACCGGTCAGGATTAAGAAGAACAATGTGTCAGTGGTGAAGGTAGAGGCTGACATCAATCGTGCCCGATAAGAATATAGCATAGTGGCTCTTTCTCAGTCATTATGCAGCATTTAATAATGCCTTATCTGGCGGTCAGGGTTACTAAGGGTTAGGCTTAGGTTGTAATTCATGTACAACAACTTCCTTCCTTACTATCAATAAACAGTAATTAGGAGGTTATTGAGGGAAAACTCTTCATCAATGACCTAGTAATTGGAGAATAGGTATTAATGAGCACTTTATAATGACTAATAAAGACCCAATATGCTACTAATATGCAAGCAAATAAGCAACTAGTTAATGGTGAATATATATACCTTAATATAAAGTGTTACCTCATTTAATGTTCATGTTTATGGAGAAGAGCCTAATATCCCAATAACACACCTGTGATATTGGCACAAAATTTTGAGACACTGAAAGCCGTGCATAATGATGAAGACCCGTGTTTTCAAAGACAATTATCAACATATATTATTGTTTCAACAAATTACAGTAGCATGAGAGGACACGTTTCCATTATTTTGCCAGATGCACAAGTGTTTTTCAAATGATGGCTAAGGCTGCAGATTTGACAACAACACCTCTCTTGGTGATATTCTAATCAAGGCAGCGGTCTTTTAAAGCCATTTACGTAAGTCAGCAACTCAGCATAACAATCTTTGTTTAAAAGATGGAGGTATTTAGTCAAATAGAGAGGATTATAGAAGTTGTTTTTTTTTCCTTTGCTAAGTAACTTTTCCCTGTCCTGCTGCTATCAAATTTAATCAAAACAATTATAGCCTTCACTCTGCCCCACCACATTATATAGTGTTAGCTGTCGCCACAGGTCTTTCTCTGTTTCAATTAAGAAAGCGGTGCCTTCATATAAATTGTTTGTAAAAAAACAAACGGGTGCAACTTTTGGGAAAACCAGTGGAAAAAACAAGCAATAAGCCACTACACCCCCGGCATCTCTGTGTATCGGATGAGGACGTGAGGGGAGGAGAAGTTTGAAATGTCCTTCAGATCTCGCACGAGCTGCACGAGAAGGGTGTGTTCAGTGCATCAGTGCATCCTGAATGTCAATGTCCAAGCCCGGATGCACCTGATTAGATTGTTTAAAGTTATCAAGTTGCAGCCCACTCTGGAGAGCACACAAGCATGCAGAAAGTATGTGCGCGTGTTGCCAGTGACATGGTGCTAGCTGGTGAAAGAGGTGTATATACTCATGCATGTTTGAATGTGGGCAACGCATAACTGCAGAATGCTCATGCCTATCTAGCTGTCAGGGTATGGCTGTAAGGAGTTACTATTTTGGGGGGGATCCTGCAAGCCGTTGTGGACAGATAGTTGTTCTAATTGACTGTAGATGTCAATGTTTCAAACAGCTGTTTTAGGAGCGTTCCACAACTTTCCCAGTCTTTTGTTGCTCCTGTCCCAACTTCTTTGAAATGTGATGCTGGCATCAAAATCAGAATACAAAAATCAATGAAGCTGATGAGGCAAAACATTAAATATATTGTATATTGAATATATGTCAAGAAGGATTAGCAAATTTGTGTGTGTGTTTTACACGGCGTCCCAACTTTTTTGGCATCGGGTTGCATCGCATCTGAAAGTGGTATGTTTTCTGTACGAACACCTAAGGAATGTTTTATTGTAATAAATCAAAAGGAACAAATCTGAATTTAATGAAATATTCAATCAACCTCAAAACTGCTAAAATGCCAGCTTAATATGTCACAGAGGAGAAAACAGCAATGATGCATTCTGAGCCTCGACTCAGCCAGTAGAGTGTTTCCCCGTGCTTCATGCCTCAGCAAAGACATTTAACGCACAGGAACCATAAACAGGACCTTTAACTTAAAGCCGTCACAAGGTTCACAGACAGTCTCCAGCATTACAGCTTTGACACACTAAAGATGCCAATGTGCAGTATGACCTTTGATGCATCTCTGTCGCATTTTGTGCATCTGTGCACATTTGTGGGTTGCCTGAACAACCGTGGAAGAAATCTGGTATTCTCATCCACGGGATGGACGCTAGAAAGCGCAAGTCAGGTATTCCGGGAGAGCTGCTTCTCAGGTCATCAAATATGATACACTCGCTTAAGGCGACTGCACCCCCCTTTTTCAAGTGAAGATGGAGAGGAGACAACATACTGTGCCTGTCTTCCAGTCAGGCAATATCTGACAGCCTTCCTTTAGCAGTCTCCTTTTTCTCTTACACCCTCGTACACAAGCATATAAATATACAATGGAAACTGTTACGATCCCACACAGATGCAAACATCAATGCACGCGCTCACTCTGTCAGTCTGTTTCAGAAGTGAAATTATTCCATCTCTCGGGGGTCCTGTTAAGCTCTTACAAAGCCTCAGTGCGTACAGCAGGTAGATTGATTGTGACTTATTAACTGTGAGTGAGCCTAACAGAGTGCATTAAAACAAAAGGAAATGTGATATCCCCACCCATCAAGTGCTTGTTAGAGCTTTAATCAAAGCCCTTCCAAATCTGCATACAGAGTCCTGGTAATGAATTCCAAATGGTGTCTTTAAAAACAAGTGCAGACCACACCACAGAGCCTTGTTACACAAGAGGACCCAGAAGATATTTTACAAAGATCTAGCTCGCGAACAGGAGAATAAGAAATTGTTGTCTATAATTATGGCTCTGGCTTTCACTGTCATCGAAATCACATTTCTCGAAGGGACACAAGTAGAATTTCTCAATTTCTTGATTTCCTTCCTAAATGAATCCAACAACTATCATTATCAGAAACAAAAATACCTCACTAATTCAGACTCAAGTGGCAAAACAGCGCCTGACCTCATTTGATCCGAGACATGTGCTGCTTTTGACCATTAAATAGCAGCCTTCCAGCCAGCAATGAGCAGCTGTATCGGTGGCAGCGCTTCTATTTTAGCTGTGTGAATACGACTGTGTGTAAATCACAGCCATCATATAATCTGCTCTATTCAGGCACAAAGGCGTGTGGTGGGAGATGATCGTTGCACATGTTGGCCCCAGTGGGAAGCAGAGTGTCAGGAAGACGCAAGAGGCAGTGAACGGGGCAGGTCATTTCTAAAACTCTGCAGAAAAAAAACTTGACCTATAGGGCTGCAAATTCAATACTGTAACATTTTCATCCAGATTTAAGCGTCCATGACTATTAAAATCAAAGCTCTGCTTTTTAAGTGATTGCTTTGGTATCAAATCTAGCAATCCCTGTTCACAGGAATATTATCTAACCAATCAGAGGTGTTTCTCTCATGGGCAGGGTGACCAAATTATTTTTAGACTGTTGATTGCAGCAGCTGCATTATTATTTAGAAATACTTGCAGCCGTTGCACCGTGAAAACAGTTTACATTTGCTAGCAGGTAGACCGGTAGACGGTCTGGTCCGTGGATTATCCAGAGCAAGAAATGTTGCTGTTAAATTTTTTAAATGTAATTTTTCAGTGCTGTGAGCACCACAAATAAAATCCCATTTACCTCCATTGTAGTGAAGTGAAGGCAGAAAGACTCAGAGATGGATATTTCTAAATATGGCCAGAGATACCAGCGGGGGTAAAATGAGGAACTATGTTTTTTGTAATATGGGTGCACTGATCCTTTAATTTAGACAATTTTAGCTCTGTACAGCCTGTAAGACGAGACTTGTATATTGTAATTACAGCAAGTTTAATTTCTAGGTTTTATCAAGTGCAGTGTAAATATGGGGCAGTTTTCTGTCAATTCAAATGTTCTAGTTCAATAGTCATACTCCTGATTATGCAAACAATCGTGATGATCATTTCAGAGATAGTCTGAGGTAAAATACTACATAAAGCACGTTAAAGAGTCGATAGGAAAGGCAGATAATTCCTTGAGCAAACACAAGAAAGGGGAAAAATAACAGGAACAAGCACAGCTATTCACAACAAAGTTAATCAGCCTTGCCTGAAAACAACTGAAGCTTCAGTGGATGTCTAATTGGATTAAACCAAAACAGAGGATGTGTGTTGTGTGCTGTTGTTGTGATGGCTTGACCTCTAATGGCAGTCCCTTTTTTTTAATTTCCTCAGATCAGCAATCAGACTAAGACTAATGACTACTGACATATCTGACACATGGTGGCCAGACAGTTTTCTAGAGAGTGACTTATAAGTTAAAACTGGGGGAGAATTGGTCAAGGTCATTTCAGAGAGGCGAAGCAGCTCCAGCAGCGTAAAACTCACACAAATCACAGACTGTCTGGCTTGCCGCTCTCTCCTCCAGGGGACATTTAACCCACTCCTACGATGACCTTTGCAGGCAAGAAGTGCCGTCACTTCAGAGGTTTATGTGGCAACGTACCTGCCAGGACAGCTGATGACACATTTCAAACAGGATGTGCAAGCACCTTGGTGCTGTTGAGGAGAGTCAGAAGTAGAGAAGAGGGAGAATGGCTCGCAGCTCCCTTAGGCTGATGCTAATCTCATCCATACCACTACGCAGGCCATCTCCACTGTAGCCTAGCATTCCAGCCCTGCTAAATTTTAATCAACAGTTAGACTCCATTGCAAGCAGTAAACAATGGAAGAACTAAACACTGATTATTGGTTTCCAATCCTAAACATACTAGAAACTACTAGTGAATGGGGTTTATCATATTTATCTAAGACTGAGTTGCAAAAATTCATGAAAAACAAGGTGACAGGAAAAATGCTGTCTCTCAAGAATAAGGCAGGCCCCCTCCTGAGCCAATCAGGGACAAATACATCTTTTGTTTTGAGTGCCAATTATAGTGCACCATCAGGCCAATCATTGAATTTTTGTAAACGCTGAGGCAAGATGCACAATGTCGCCATGTTCCGTGAAATTAACTGAGCAAATGGACAGAGACCGAGCCATGGTCCCGTTATCATGGGGTCATAACTAGTGCTGCCGTGATTATTCTCTTCAAACTATTGTGTCTCTCATTCCACTATTTTTACAAACACATTACCGTCAAATTGACAGAGCTTTCACGACCTCTGTAGAAATGCCTCTATATTTACTGCGAGTGTTTCAGAATCAATTAAGTGTGTGTGTGGGATTTTGTGTGTATGTTTGTAGGTCAGCGTTCTAAGCACTGCCTATCATCTGAGAGGCTGTGAGCCATCAATGACTAATGTGTCAGTCTGTCACAGTCAAGGACCTGCCATATGGTGCCAGTGCGCCCCCCCCCCCCATTTAAACTAATGGGTGGGCTGGGAGAAACAGCACAGCTAACTAACCACACTTCCTAAGCCAAAGTGTCTGTAGAAGGGATGCAAATGTCAAGCAGCTTCCTTTATCAATCAGTGGCCTTATTAGGAATTAATAATTGATTAACCACAAAAGCTTATAAAATAAAAAATGCATGCTTTTCCTTGATGAAATTTTTAAACAATTGACATGAGCTATTTTTGCAGCACAAACTTAGTGAATGCGGTATTTGAGAGATGAACTGAATAAACACCAGTAAAATGATACCATGCATTGATAATGGAATTCCTGATTGGTCAAATGTCATGATTAAGACTCATTAACAAAGCAGGGCTGCGGTCTACGTAAGTGCATCCTATGAGCTAGGCAGTGTGCCGTGCCAATTAGAGCGGGCTCAGACTGCTGAGGGTGGCTCAGAGGCAGAGCAGAGCAGCGGCCACCTTTCCCAGGAAGCCCTCCAATTACCACCCAGCAGGTGCAGTGTCTGGTCGACTCAGGAGAACACATGACGCACATGAGGAACCTCACAGATCTGAGGCACTCTGTCTTTCTGGCAGTCTTGCGTCTCTGCCCCTCCCTTTTGTGCCTTTGTGACTTTTAATTAAATATTTTTTCCTTCACCTCTTTTTATCTTCCTTCCTCAATTTGTTTCCTCTAAATTGAAAGTAATTCCAAAGATATCGACCAAGTGAAATCGGGGGTAAAGGAGAGGCTTCGACTGTGCTGCGCCTCTGCTCGGCATCTCCTTTGCATGATGGTCAGAGGCCGCTGATGTGACCTAACCTTGCCACCACATGGTGACTACTGTGCCAACCCTACTGGCATTCCTGCTGATGAGACGCCAGGCATGACAGTCCATCAGCGTCTCTCAGTGGTAGGAGCCACTGCGCTGCTCTTTTGTTTTCCCCACTTAAAATCTCCCCAAAGTCACTTTCAAAGCCCGTATTTAATAATCAGCTAGTAAGGAGATGTGTCATGGGTCAAGCAGGCTACCGTAGTGATGCAGCTATCAGTGGCTGATTAGCTCACTGTTGCCTCGACACACATCGGCATCATCTGCATTATGTAGCTGGAGCAAAGAGTGATGTCACTGTCTCACTAATACCGTTTCTGCAGCAGAGATGTAATAAAATGTTTTCTGAGAAACATTACACAATATGCATTTTGGCACTGAGAAAAATGCGATTTCAGCTTTTTTTCAAATCAAAGAACTGTGACTGAGAATGATCATTTCTACTGTTTGCAACCTGTTAGTGGTATTTAATTCAGACCTCCCTTTTTTAATTATTATTGCTTAAAGAAAGAAAACATCATGCTAATATTAACACAAACTCAATACCGTGTAGAGGGACTCCGCATGTACTGTTGCATTACTATTAAATAAAGCTGAGATTCATTTTTGGGGGTTAAAACAGAGAATATCTTGACATCACACATTGAAGAATTGCTGCTTTATACACGGTTTTACTTAAATCTCAGTTAGTTTATTCTTGGGAGTTTACATTTTGTTGCACTGCTGATGTGTTTCAACGCTAGCTCTGGCATGTCACATTGTAAATATGTAGTACACTGATGCATGCGTAAATGGCATGGACTGTAGGTTTAAACCTTACTTTTAGGGATCAATAAGAGGACATAAAAAGGACATTTCTTAACAAACCCCCAGTTGTTATATGGTTGGAACCAGCTTCAATTCAGAACCAATTTTCTATACCAAACCCGACGGCTGTGTCTATCATTAGAGTTTATTTGAATATGATTTTTCCCCTTGTGCCTTCTCCACACCGTCTAAAAAATTAGAAGTGGCATTGGAAGCCATGTCCAATGCTCTCACCAGGATTTCCCTTGGCCAATGGAACAGCGACTCATGAAGCTGTTCCACTGGCAGAGCCTTGGCCCCATTCGAACCTCGCAGAAGCAAGTGTGTCAGCCATGCAAAATGGAGAACAGATGTGGTATATGGGCAGAGTAATATAGTCTTACGCTGCCTCCACTGCACCTGATGATATGGAGCCAATAGGGGCATTTGTCAAATGCAATCAGGTGTGATGGAGGGAAGAGATAGAGCGGGGGGACAGAGAAAGAGGGCGGGAGTGGGGGGCTGAACAGCTTGAGCCCTGCCAAACTCTCTTTGGAGCATCAGCTGTGGGGGGACAAAGACCAAAACATGTGCTCCCACCCCTCCATGAGGACAGCTCTGTTCTGAGAGGAGAACACAAGTCACACGGGAGACAATTTCCAAATCACACCGCTGTGTAATTCCATGAGGATATTTAAACTGTGGATGATTTACAGTGGGCACTGAAATGTTGCTCAAAAAAGGTGCACCTCAGATGCACAAATTTTCCAAAATGCCATGAGGTCAGATTTTAATCAAAGGTAAGAGACACTCAGCTCTTCATTTCTGTGTGAACTATGGAGCCGTCTCTATTCTGCTGCTCTTTTCTAAGCCTATAAAAAGGTCCACAAGGTCAGAATAAAGGCCAGTCCAGTCCCCTGAGAAGGGCACTTGAATGGAAAGTCTGAATGTGATTTACAGTTTGGCCACATGTGCAAGCTGCCAATGACTGGGCAGGCAGCCAGACAGAGTGGGAGAGTAGAGGAGTGTGTCTGCGAGGCTGCAGGTAGTAATGAGCGCCAGCCCTATCTCAGCATTGTGAGTGCGAAAATTGTGTTTTTATGCATACTGACACAACCATATTAACGACACAGAGCGGTGATAAATGTCACAAGACGTGAGAAGAAACAGATTGTTAGAGATCAGATCCACATCAAACGACCCCGGATGGGAGCTTTTGTTTGACTTTGGTAGCAACATCAGCCTAAAGTCACTGGAATTTTGATCCGTGTCAGTGACGTGTGTGACACTTCTAAAACTCCATTCATACTGACAAGTTTACCTCCTTTAAATGGAAGATTGCATCTCTTTTGCATGTGTTTCATCCTCAAAGCAGATGGCAATGTGGCAATTTAGTTAAATGATTCCTAATTAAAAAAGGAACACCATTGGTGGAAAATTTGCACGAAACCAGATCTTCTTTTTTTCTATATTCACTTGGCGAAAGCAAAACATTAAACCAGTGTAAGGCCATAATTCTGATATATGTGCCATTTTGCTAATTCAAATCTGTTGCACTGTGGGATGGAGCTCATGCTGTGTAAATACCACTCACGCTCTAAAACACATTAACTGCCATCATGTGTTCATCTGTGTTCTTCTCTTCGAGTACTTATTGCCAAAAAGAAGAAAGACGATAGCCAAAGATAAAAGCAAAACGTTAGCATCACAAAGATAGTAACAAGCCCCAGACATGAAGTCATGTCGATCTATCTGATGGTATCTGATTTCAAGGTACAAATACTGTTTTTTGAACTGATATTGAGCCTCTACATTTAATGTGCAGGGGATATAATAGAGCATTATGAATAGCCAATCACAGATGTTGCATCAGTATATGTATGGGTCCATATATAACAAAAGATAAAGATATATTTGAGGAGAAATAATGACAAATAATACTTGATCTGATTTTTTAAACTCAAATATCAATATTGGTACCTCAAGACTCAATAACACTGGTCATAATCTAGAAGCAGGTAAATAACACAATATGCTGTGTGGCTGCAGGTGGTCAACTCCAGTGCAGCATGTTCGGGCATGTCTGCTCAAACAGTGGCAGATGTGCAACACTCACCGGAATCACCTCCACCAGCACACAGCTGTAGCTTGGTTGGCTGGACGAAGACAAGCGAGGCACGCTGCCATGTTTGGACCTTACACTGGGACCAGCTATTCACTTTAAATGACTGGTGTGCTGCACCGGTGCTCCTGAGACTGCAGAAAACACTTGGCCTTGCATGCTTTAAATGGGCAAAATCAGAAGGTGGTATATCACATGTTCTAAAGCGCTGCATTCACTTTGTGATCCGGCTGCAGCTGGTGGCTAACCTTCCTGTTTCTGGAATAAATGACTGAAAACGGTGTGTGTCCTTTTGAATTTGTTTGCTCAGTGACGTCGAGTGTGTGCTCCTTATTAAGATGTACCATGGTTTCAGCGTGTCACTTCCATTCACGTACCATTTCCGCATTACACAAGGTCTGAGCGAGCAGGCACGGCACAAGCAGCTGGTCAAAATGACAATTACTTCCTGAGTCTGTGTTGTCAAGGAACAGCATACTCAATTCAAATGCATGCGCACACGTCCCCGTGCCAACTTCAAGTCCGAATCCTTGCAGTTTTATGTCAGTCTGTTCAGAATGTCAAAAACAAATCAATCAAACTGATGCACGTAGTATGCATGCATGCATATTTTTTAGTTCCTTATAACATTACAAATACGTTCTATTCATATTTTAGCATAAGGTGCCCAAACAGCAATACTGAGGGCAGGTTAATAAGAAAAACAGCTGTAATGACAGAGCAAATGAGCAGCTCCTATTTCCTGTTAGTCTGACTTCTTTCATTGAAAGCAACTTTTTACACACACTTATCCTCTCATTCACACAGTGAGTTGGCAGCTGGAAGACTTGCTGCCAGATGATTCAATGCAATCAACCCGTCACTTGAGCATGATACCGCCTGTCCTACTTTGTGCTCACCTCCTATCAAATTCAAATCAAATCAAATTCAAAGCTGTTTCAAACGTAATTCTCTCTTTTCTCCCCACATGGCACCAGCAGCTGACACAAACCACTTACACTATGACATAGTTTGCTCGTTAAGGTTTAAGGGTGTCCTTCCAAGTTTAACAAACTTTTTCGAGGGCGTGCGATTGTCCTCCATGCTACCACAAAGGAAATGAAAAAATAGAAAGAAAACCACAGACGAGCTCGCAAAAATGTTAAGTGACACTAATGTGGTCAAGCTGATTCAATGAATTTATGAAACACGATTTGTGCTGGGACAAAACTCACACCAGTTGGTCCGGATGTCAGTGAGAAGGAACATTAACATATCCCTGTCTATCATAAACACATCCGATACAGCTGGCTTCATTTAAACCACTAGAGGGGGAAATAAGCTGTGATTTACCCCAGAAGAGAGTCAGGTATGCAACATATATGGAGAGGTTAATTTTTCAAATCAGAATTGAAATGTATAGTCAGTCTTGTACCGACACACACCTTTTTCGGTCTACATAATTTTATATTAGCGGGTAATTCATCTTTAAAAGGGATGGCTGCGCCTTGGTGGCTTTTACAATGTGTGTTCAGCTGGAAGAGACTGATGCTGGGCTGGCGGTGGGCTTATCAAAAACAAGTTGAGGCAACCCTCCAGGAGGCAAGACAGAGAGGAGGATAAAATCCATGCTTCTGCTCAACTAACCATCAAACCTAATTACCTGTGGATAGGACTTATGGGCCACATGTTGGGTTCAAAGTTTCCCGATTCAGGAAGTGACCTGGGAGGGAGCTTTAGTTTATGTGTGTGCATATGTGTGTGTGTGTGTGTGTGTGTGTATGAGCCTGGTCAATGTGTCCGTGACAAAAAGATTAGGCTGAGAGACGAGACTGGGTGCCAGATCTTGGCTCTGTGCCATTAGTTCAATCAAGCAGATATATTTAGCTTTTAGACAATTCGACCAGAACCCTGAGATACCACTTGAGAAAATAAGCCAAAGATTATTCATGGCATGGCAGCTAAGATAGGGATCTGTTGTCACTCTCTAGCATCGTATGCACGTCCACTCGCTCGCTGCATTATTCCTTCCTGAGGGGTAAGCACAGTGTTTGGGATACACGCGCACACACACACACACACACACATAGGCGAACAGGCTTCGAAATAGCAGTGAATCAAACGCAGAGGTCAGCAGAGCAGAGGAAAACATAATGACTGCCATGTAGACACACATGTATAAATTAGCCTAAACATAAAACACAACTACAAGATGAGTCACTCTAATCCCAATCACCACCTCACCCCGTGACCCGAAGTAAGTGCTTTGTGTTTTAACGACCAAAAAAAATGTCTCGAGCAATTACTGATCAGCTCTATTCACTGCTGAGACACACTGAAGAGTGCTGCTGACATTACGTTCAATTCAAGTGAAAATCCATTGCTCTGTGGATTTTCACTTACATCGCCCTTGTGAGGGATTTAAGGTTTAACATGGTGTAGTAAGGTTGAATAAAAACATTATTACTATTAGCATCATTACTCCGCCGCGATTTTTCTGCCATTCTCATTTCCACTAGTTTACCCATTTTACTGCAAGTGAGATGCTTGGGACAGATTCAGACATCTAAAAAACACCGAACTACAAAAACTACAAAGTTACAGCTTGTGCTGATTGTGTAAAGAGATGAGCACGGATTGTTTCGCCTCAAATGTCGACGACAAGTGACATAAACGTTGGCATTATGCTGTCAAACCTGTTTTTTCACTTTAGGAAGCGCCTCTGTCAGTTGCTGACTGTCACACGGTGGCTTCAAGTAAAAATGAGCTTTTGTTAATATCTGATGGCGATGCTCTCTTCAATCATCACAGAAAGCCTTTAGAAGTAAATAGCAAAAGACCTGTTATTTCACTACTGCTTCCCCATTCAAAACTGGCTGCAAACAGTTCAAAAGAGACCAAAATTCAGCCAGATGTTGGTTCTGATACTCATATATTATTTTAAAGATTGTATAGCCTGATGCAAATAATGACAGACTGCAAGTAAAAATCTGTATCTGTATCGCGTGGTTTAGCGAGGCATTTCAAATGTGCATTAAATTTAATGCAGCTTAATCAGTGGTTGCTGTAGTTAAAATTAAAATCCATGTCGCACATCTAACTGACACCAAAATCTACACTGACATCCAGCTATCCCTGGGCTGCAAATATGCAACTTAGACCCCAAAAGTCCACCGTAATGATTCAGGTTTTGGGGGACTTTAAGGATGCTGACCACATTGTTACTGGCTCTCAGGCAGGTCCAAAAAAAACCTTTCTAACAAATCACTATACAATAAGACTGTCCCACAGACCAAAACATAAGTTTGACATTTCTAAACTGCATTGTGTCATGTTTTAGCCACCTTCCATCTCTGTGGTTGTTTCCGGTGCCTGCGAAACAAATGAGTGCTTTGACTAGCTCTATTAACTAAACACACATGCAAATAGGTGGATAAGTGGACTCATTTTAAACTCTAACCAATAATGTAAGGCACATAGTCAGTAGTCAATTTGCATCTGAGTAATTGTTCTTTGCAATGCTGTGTAAACAGTGTTCAGTATGTAGTTTCCAGGCCTTCCCCTCTCTGTGAAGCAGATGAGGACAGAGTCATTTTACTGCATACGAGTTGCCGTTATAAATGAACAAACTGACGCTCGCGGTGAGTTTTCTGTCCCAACAAAGCCACAGACGTGCTCCACATGCAGCTGCACGTAATAATACAAGACAAGTCATAGAGGCTTTAATCCACATTTCGTCCACAAACAGCGTGTTAGCACTGTTTGTACACATTAGCGTTTAGCTCAAAGCGCCGCTGTGCCTCACAGAAAGCCACGCAGCAGCTAGCACGGCTGCTGACGCTTCGTCTTGTTTTAACAATACAGAATAAAAGCTGTCAAAATGTGCACATGAAATAGAGAAGAAGAAAAAAAATGTTTTGAACGAAGAGCTTTATAAGACACTAGAACAGGTTAGAAACAAAAGTGGAACCGCTGCATTCACATCTTTTGCTGAAACTACATTTTTCACTGCAATTACCCCATTTTGTTTGGCCTACTTACTCTGCCCCGGCAAAATATCACTGGATATAATGAGTCTGTCACTACCAATGTTGGTTTTTACACTTGGACCGAAATGAAACCTAACAAGCAATTCCTAACAACTATATCATTTAAGATCGTGGATGACTTCGGGCCTTAAATCTTGATAATCTAACACTTTTAACAGACCTGAGGATATCCAGACACACACAGACACACAGCAGCGAGCTGTAAGTGCTTCAGATAAGTGAAACCTTTGAGACTTCATTAGCTCTTCACATCAAACGCCAGCACATTGTGTACATGTCCATGTAAGAACACGTACCCTGTGATTTCAAGAAGGCGATGCGTGGGAGGCACTCATGGCATGAGCAGGAGCTGCCTGTGGACCTGGTCACGCTGCGCTAGGTGGCTGAAGAAGCACAGGCAACGGGCTACTTGAAGTCATTTCAACACCTGTACTGAATTCCCATTGTGCTATAAAACAAAAGACATACTGTCGGCGTGGTCAGTCACCGCAAACACTGAAGAAGTACGCTTCCCTCGCTTTCATTTAATGGAACTGGTTATTTTCAAAGTTCCACTTCACAATTATATTTAGGGGATGCTATCAAAAGTGATTGCTGCTGTATAGGAAGCCATGGAACCAACATTCAGCAGTATATCTTTTTCTTTTTATATGTTTATCTAGGCTGCAACTTCATAAGTCGGTTTTTTGTTTTTTTTACTGTTTTTCTCCAGATACATTTATGGATTCATTTTGCAAAATCCGATGGTGGAGTCTGCAAACGCTGTCAACATTTGAAAAAAAAACGAAAAAAGGACTATTGAATTTTCTGTTTACTACATACCTCTAAAATGTGAATAAAGCATCAGAGTTGCAGTTTAAACTCAAGCATTCGATTGCCATCACTTTGCTGAAGGACCAAGCAAACACCTTCGGCAAATGTCTCAAGATCCATAAAACTGTGTGTCTCAGCTCAGATGAACAGTGATGTATCGCCGTCGTTTGAGCTGCACTGTGTCAACTGCCTGTTCGCCAGGTGGTGCTGAGTCATGGTTCGGGCTCGCCGCTTTCCTGGAGCTCTACAGCGCGGGCATGTGCGGCACTGACAACCCTCTGTTAAGATCAGATGAGGACGAAAAGGGTCATTTGGACTGAAAAGCAGTTTTGCATCCTCTTTAAAAGCCTATCACATGAGAGCTGAATTTTGACACCATCATTTTGTTTCTCATTTGGCTGTGACATGCAGGGGCACGAGGTCTGTCACTCAGAGGCCGAAATCGGCTGCTGTGGACCTCAACTCAAATACGCCTGTCTCTGCTACTCTTAAAACATGCACTTGTGCCACAGCAAGGAAATGCCTTCTATCCATCCATCCATCTTCTAAAAAATAGGAACTTAGGGGCCTGTGTTAGATTTAAAATGGTAAAGAAGCCACTTTACCCAATGACTCCCAGCTCACTGTTTTAGTGAGGCTTGCACACGAACCTGTCTCTGTACAGGATTCACACCAAACACTTCTTTGTGTTTCATTTTTAATCTGAAAACGAAAATGCGCAAAACATCCATATCTGAAGCTGGTCAGAGATGTTTAATGGCACATGAATGTAATATATATAACGAGAGTCAACATCACATACATTTAAAAAGAAAACGGTGGCATATATTCAGGTAGGTGTGTGATGACGCTGAGCACTGAACGCTCACATTAGCTTATATTACAGTCTCCTGTGGAGTTTTAGACCTCTAGTAGCACCATGGAACTGCTTTTCTGCGAGTGGGTCTCTGTGTGCACACAGGATGCGATACGCAGTCCTACAGATGGTGACAAAATATGCAGCAATGTGCCAGCAGAGACAAGGAAAAAGAAGGCCGAGAGCTAACAAACATGGATGTGAACAACGCTGTGCTTTATTTAAAGTGCTAGTTTTAGTTTAAAAGACTCAGCTTCGCAAATGTTTTATGAGGAAGGAAATGCACGCAACATGTTTGTTAGACCTCACACACGATGATACACACGATGTGATCTGGTGAGTAACACCGAATGTAAACACAACTTCTGCATGTTTACAAGAGAACTCCACAGGGCCCCTTTAATCTCATGCTCTGACATCATTTTAGAATTATCTTAATGATTTGAGCCAATTTAAAGCGCAACAGAAACAAATCCACTAGAGCAAAACATGCTAAGATGCTGTTTTCTCAAAGCGTCCCTTGGACGTCGCTTGAATGAATGCTCTGCCAGGCTCCCACCCTTCATGCCCTTTATTCCATGCCAGTCTTCAGCACATACATGCAGCATATATCAATACATATTTCCCATCCATCTGGGAAATAAACCTGTCCTTGAATCTCGATTCTTACAGACGTTTTCTCCCACATGGGATTCCCTAAGGACTAAATTGCAGTTTGCAAGGCTGAGGTGGAGGCGTGGAGGTGGAGGCGTCCACCTCCACACCAGTCTGATGGTGAGACTGCTGCAAATTACTCATGACACTTCCTCTGATGACATTTTTCAACCTCTTCCCTGTTGAATGGCATCTCCACCCCCACCCTCGAGCATCCATCCACCAGCACCAACACCCTGCCCCAACACACACATTAATTCCCCCTTCTATTCGTGTCACAATAGCACAGCAGAGATTGCTGCCTCCTGCCTTCACCTGATTGACCCTTTGAGCAGGTGCTGGATCTGATCCAATCACAGTCAATCTTCCTTAAACATTTCATTCTTTAAGCAGAACAGGGGCTCAAAATTCCATCATTCAATGACCCGATCAGTCGCCGATAACACAATCAAGCCAATCCCGGCTTATCCCGAGGGAGCCATTTCAGGAGGGACAGCTGGGAGATGAGACTACAGACCTACAGAAAGGTGTCAATCTCCCCTGATCCACGGCTCTCTTTGTGAAAGGCCTGTACTGCACAGCATCGAGTTGTCGGAGGACACCGTCTGATAGGTATTTCTAAGGATCAGCAATAGTCAAAAATCTATCTAATCTTTTGTTAAAGGTCTGATCGTTCAAGAAAAAAATCAGTAATCTGCAGTAAAGACACTTGCATTAACACACACACACACACACATTTGCTTTCTCACACAAAGACAGACGCACGCACACAAAAAATGATGTGAATAATACAGCTCAATTCTTCAGCGGCCATTTAAAAGCTACTCTATTGGAAATGTTGCTGGGCCACTGGGCAAATAAAGGTCAAGGGGGATATGAAATAGTTTGTCTAACTGGCCCTTTCCCCGTGTGCACCGCGGCCGTATCCACATTCATAGCCAATTCATTTATATTGCTCTGCCCTTCTCACTGCTAGTCTCAGTCACTAACTACAAGTGACTGCAATGAGATTGAAGCCTCTGGCTAAATCTCCACTGCAAGGCACATGCTCCATCATTGCTGCTCTGATCACTCCTTATAATCACTGGAACCAGACTATATCCTCAACTGATTGGGTGAGTCGCAGCAGAGAGGAAACAATCACAGAATGTCAGCGATGATGGACACCCAAGCGTTGGAGTAGCTGTGGTCACTGTGAGCTACCATGTAAATGGCATGCAAATGTGCACCTGCACTAGCTGAGGAAGTGGAATGAAGGACTGTGGCCTTTTGATTAGCTTCTTTTCGCTCATATAAAGTGTATTTTTTTTCCTGCATTAATCACCCATGTTTGCCATCTCAGCCAATGAGCATGAAGCAGTATTGTATTTGGCTTTTCTTTCCAGCTCCCATCATTTCAACAAGTCCAGACTGCATTTAATGTGCACCTTCACAGTCTCCACATTAAGGCCTGTGTATGTGTAGTCACTGCAAGAGCTTAATTGCACTGTCATCCCAGGTAAAATTTAATTCTGCAATCAAAGAGATAACACGAGAACGACAATACCAATGTCACATCAATGAATATTGATGGTTTGTAATCTCTGCACATTTAGTTACACTTTGTAAGGGTTGATACTGAAAGTAGCTTAAGTCCAAGTTTCTAATGAAACAATGCATCTTTACTGCATTAAATAATGTACAAAGGCACATTCCTGAGAAGCAAACCATTCACCATCATTTCACTGATACAGTAAAGTCTCACCATCACATTAAGTTAGTATTAGTAGAATTAGCATTAAATAAAACCAATTTCACAGCAATATAAGCCACAGATTTTGTTAACTGTCATTACAGCTGTTTTTTGTTTGTTTTTTTTTAACATGGAATAACTGGAAACCGGTGTTGTTAAGGGCCTGAGCACTTGGGCTGGTATGCAAAATGAATTCATACAGACTTTACAGACGGTCACACAGAGTTATTTTTCTGCCATTTGCAAAATCTAAGGGCACACAAAATGTCAGCCGTGGTATTAGATTACCAAAGCCCCGGAAAGAATTTCATGCATTAGCCGAGGAATCTTTCTCTGACGCTGTTATAATTTCCTCTCATCTGCTTCCTCTCAGAGAAAGTATGAGAGGAAGTATGCAGACGCCTGCCTGGCCAGAGGTGAAACACAATGGGGGCAGCATGCTGCTGCTGTAGGCTGGTCTCCTCTCTGTGTCGCGACGTGATCTATCATCTCACTCTTATCCATATATTTCCACTGTCCTCCAACAGGTGTCAGCGCTCTTTTTTTCTGAAGACCATTGCCTCATCTTAGGCTCTGCTTTCCTTGTCTAACCAGTGACCCTTGTGTGTCTACCTTTATCCCTCCTGAGCCCAGTGGCAGTGAACTGGTTAAGCTCCTCCTCCTCCTCCCATTCAGCGCCACCTCCAGGATCTGGCTCTAGACCAGTGAAGCATGAGAACCAGGACAGCCTGGACATAAAGGGACGATTGTGGCAGCCCAGTGACATGGAAGCAAGTAGCTCTGATTAAACTAAAAGTCAGCTTCAGGCTTGCACAGCGAAGCCCAGCCAATGGACAGAAGTGCAGACACTGAGTCAGTGAGCAGGACTTGTTTCAGCTGAGCCAAATAAGGGCACTATGAGATGCACTCAAAGCCGATTACAATAAACCAATGAGGAAGCATTAGCCACCCCAGCTAATTATGCCTTAAACTGTGGGGAGAGCTCTTTTCATGCCTGGGCAGGGCTCTGCTGGTACGTCACATCCAAATTTATAAGGTGTCATCACACCATCTCCCATCTTTAATCAAGTGCTTGCCTCAGTGGAACATTTTGGAATGGTGGGTGTTTTGTAAACAGGTGTTTGATTTATTGGAAAGTAAGAGGGCATTGTATGCCAGCATACAAAAAAATAAAAGATCAACATGACATGGAACACAGTCCGTATTTCTACACAGCACTGGTGTGGCATGCTGAAAATAAGTCTTTTTTACCTTATTAAACATTTATCTTACAGGCAGACTGTGTTATTTGAGTCTCTTTTTGCAGGTGTGTTAATCCTCTTACTGGTACAAAAGGAAAAGTTTGCAAGACACTGAATCCCTACCAGCACATCTGCTGTTCTTTAGCTGCCCCTGACCTTTGGCCTCAGAGCAAGCACAGTCTCTAAATGCGTCAAGAATTCTAAAGATTTTATGCATAATGATATTATGAGATCTTTTCAGCGCTGTCACCTCTGTCGGCTGATATTTGGGATGTGTTTCTGCTTATTATGCAAACCACACACGAAGGCGAAGGGAGGAAGGTAAACGCATTAGAAATACTTACAAATGTGCCGACTATAAACATGAACACATCATCAGATAAATATGGCAACAAAATGTCAGCTGAGGAGGCCTATATATGAGGAAAGAAAACAAAAATGTGATCTCTAAAGGCCATACATTGTCTTTTCTCACAAAGTATAAGTCTGCACAGTAGCACAAACAGCACACTGGTTCATTTGGCTTTATTGCCAGACAGAAACAGCAGCAGCCTCCAGTTAAGAGTCCTTGAATATAAGGGAGGGCCAGCAGTGTTTATAAGATTGTCTCATCTGTACTTGCAGGGCTAAGGTGCAGTGTGTTGCCTGAGGAAAAAAAAATGGAGGACAGGATGTGGCTACTATTAGGCAGGTAATGGGATCCATCTGAGATGCATTAGAATCAGCCAAACAGAACCGCACTTCAGTTCTCTTCAAATGACAGTCACAATCACTTCAAATGCACACCTTCAGCGTGTACTGTAGGCAACAAAAAAAAAAAAAGAGAAAAAAAAGAGGGATCTGGCTGTGGAGGAGCTCCTCTGAAGTTGTGCCAAGTTCGGGCATGTGCTCTTTCCTAATGGTGACGGCTGGGAGAGTGGCATTGAGACTGATGTGCATGAGAGCTGTCAGCCTCTCCCCATAACAAATGCCACCTCTCCCCCTGACAGAATGGAGACAGAAGTGGGGGACCGAGGCGGGAGGGAGGGGAGGTGTGGAGGTTACAGACAGAACCTGTGACCCAATTGTGGCCACACCAGCTGTTTCCCCTCCACTGCCTCCCAACCACCACCATCTCTGTAGACCACATCCTGCTAATTGGCCTTGCACACAGTTGCACGCACACAAATACAGTGCTTACTAAATATTATCAGCGAAACGGCTTGTTCCCAGCGAGGATAAACATTCGCCGGTGCCTTAAGCTATAGTTGCATAATGATTGATAAGTCCTTCAAAACGTACTTCCCAGAAATACAAAGGACGAGCTGCCCTGTGACCATGATGGCTACATCCACATAGGCAGGCACACAGACAGAAAGACGGGATGACGACTGACTGACAGACTGACACACATACTGCCACCAAGATTCTATGGAGGGGAAACTGAATTAATTGGCTTTCCCTTCTGTGGATAAGTCCTCAGAGTTGTGTGTATGTGGAGATAATGGTAGGTTGCAGTGACAGGCAGGTTATTTAATAAATCCCTGGATGTGTAAGGCAGAAAGGAAGAACACACACAAAACAGAGAGAGAATACCTCTTTTTGCTCTGTATCTTGTCTGCCATAGCCCACAATATCTACTCTGATTTCCTTTTTGCTGAAGACACTCAAACCTGCTCATAAACACACACGCGCACGCACACAACCACACACCCCTAATCATGCACCCACATAAATACACTTAATCGCTGACACACTCACGCATGGCGAGAGCAGTACTGCAGACACATCCAAGCATGCACAAGTAGGCTATAAAGGCACACACAGAAACATGCACAAGATCTTGCTCAATCAGTCTGATTTGTTTGTTTCCTCCTAAGCATTTGAGGATTCCTCAAGGAGGAAAAAACTTTGTATAATCAAGTCAATTATGTCATTCAATCAAGTCGAAAATCATTTCGAGCCCTTTCTCAGATCCATTGATTGCGAAGTCGTGCTGAATATTTGCTTGCTGTGTTCTATTGTGCAAATAAGCTGTCTTTATTTGGAGCGGCAGACCAGGCCACGGTGAGGTCTTCAACGCCACTTCCACGGAGAAAGAGCAAAACAAAGTCCTTCACCTTGCTCGTTTTCAGTCAAGAAAATAAGACGGGGCTTTACAGGGAAAGGCTGGTTGCATATTGTCTCTGCAAAAAATAACAGTTTTTATTACTCTGTAACAGCTCTTTTGTCTCCTTCAGGACATGGTACATTATGTGCCCATGGAAAATCCATCCTCGGTGAAATTGTTTAAACTCAAGGTCAAGTGCTGATGTTACAGGGACTGTATCAACTGAAGGTGACCTTGACTGATGCGGAATATGACATGAGGGAAATGGATCTCCACTCAGTGTGGGGAAATTATCTGTGAAATGCTGCCACTGTATCAAAGCCTGTTTGTGTGCGCACATGCCCAAGCGTGTGCGCACACACTCGAGAGTGTGTCGGCTTGTGTGTGTGTGTGTGTGTGTGTGTGTGTGTGCGTGTGCGGCACGCATGTCCTTGTATGATAGGGTGTGCATATATGCCTCGCTCAGCTGGGGGTACTGGTCATGAGAGCAGCTTGCAGAAAGTGCTGCAGCAGACAGGAACAAACAGCTGAATATGAGCCTCTGCTGAATGAACTGGGTGTGTTTTTCTTTCAGACCACACTGGAACAGTGCTGCCACAATATCAAAACCCCCATAACGTTACAGCTATATTTGTTTCTAATGTCGTGCAACTATAGAAAAGAGAAACACATACTTGGGTTTTGTTTTTTGCAGAGGGGTTTGGTCATGGCAGCCGGTTGCCATTGCTTGTTTGCTCTGTAAGCAAAATGCATGTTGTTGACCAGACATGTTGGGCTGTGTGAAGCTGCTGCCATATCTTCGCTTGTTTGCTTGTCACAATAGAGATTTATTTGTCTTACTGTCAGGACAGGAGCCAAACTGGTGCCCTTGGCTTCTTTTAAAGCTCAAATTTCTGGTTGCTGTAAAGATTAGAGCTCTGACACTGCTGAGATGAGAGAGGGGGGGGGGTGCTGTACACTGATTGTGGAGTGAGTATTTAATAAATCAAATGATCGAATCAGCACCTTTCATGTTCTCTTAATGATGATAACTGCAGCATGCAATGGAATCTAATGAAACTTTAGTTTCACTATGCAGGGTAATAATGAAAAAAGTCTTACCTTCCCAAACTGTTCAAAATACTGCTTCACATCCTCCACTACTGTATTGGCTGACAAGCCACCCACAAATATTTTCTTTGTTCTTGTGACCATCTGGAAAGAAAAGGGCGAGAGGAGAAGATTAGTGATGAGGCTTCAAATGCATTGCACGACACCTTTAATGAGGCTTCAAACACACTGAGTGAGCAGCACCTGTGATGGGGAGGATATAAAGGAGAGGGGACACACTGCGGCTAAACAGGAATAAACGGATTCACACAATTAGGTTTCAAAAATGCTTTTCTTTAACTTTAGTATTATAGCAAGGTCACAAATGCTGACGGTTCTGGCAGGAAGAAAATACTCTTGGCTAAGAAAAGTCGCTGTGTGAATTTCCCTCACAATGACATTTCAAATTGAATCTCTAATAAAAACAGACTGTCACAGAATTAAAGACCTCCATTTCATCCATAAAAGTTTCTGTTTATCTTTGCAAAACTTAAAAAGAAACAACAGAAATAATTTATGGACTTTCAAAAAACAATTAATGAGTGCTGGAAGATGGAATCAGAGTGCATTAAAGCCTCATTTAGTTTCAAACAGCAAGAATATTAAGGATTATTACCCACAGCGTCAAATAGGGCACGAACATCTGCTGCAGAGAGTACATGCTATATTTAGGAGGGCAATTTCTCAGGGAAATACAGTAACAATTCAACACCAGTGTCAGTGCAAAATCTGTGAGGGACAATTTCTTTTTTGCACGCGATTAAAAATGAACCTGCGAACTTGTGGACTTGTGGTACTTGCGCACCAACATTTAGCAGCAGGCCCAGTCTTAACCCAAACTCAGACCTTGGACTCATCTGGGCAGCAGGGGTGCTGATTTTCCTCACTGACACACGACACCAAGCACTCAACTTATACATAAGACTTGATTAGAGATGAATTAAACAATACTGAAAAGGTGCTGCGTCCCTTTTTTAAGGTAACAGTTAGGATGTAAGGGAACATAATTCAGAGGTTCAAGCGCTTTGTGTCTTTATGACACTTTTGGTGTTATTAGGTGTTCTAGCTTTGGCCTGATCTGACTGTGAGAGGCTGCTTGAACCCTGTGGAGAGCCTGTTTCAGCCAACCTCTGGTAATGGACATACAAAGGTGATGGCATCAAATGATTTAGCATGTTTGATGTGGACATAAGGTTTCCTAGCTTGAGGCAATATCGATGCAGTTTGAGTCTGATCCACTACTCCTTGTGTAGTTACTGAGAAACAATGAGAGGGTGAATGAGTACAGCTCTTAAGTAGTACAACAGTAGTCTAAACGACTGGTTCAGCAAACTATCTGGTTGACTTGTTTTTCTTGTTTGGCTAATGGAGGGGCTACGGTTACTGTAGGTTGTTGTGATTCCAGAAATATCCTTTCTATAATCCTTACTGTCTCCTGTGAAGTACAACATTCACGCTACAGATTGAGAATTTACTGATATGATGTGGCATATAATGATTTTTGATGCATTGCTCTGTAATCTTACTGGCAAACAAAACAAACAAAAAAAAAAAAAAACAGAGCTGAGGAGGCAGCAGGGAAAGTCACAGCCCTGATCTCCCTCGGCTCGCCGGAATCAAACAAAAATAAATGATGGGGGCAGGATAAACATACTCAAGAGATGCACGGCAAACCATCAAGACGGTTGAAAGAGACTACCTTGATCAAAATGCTGACCGAAACACTTTCGATTTATGAAAGAGGCTTAACACTGAGGGGGGAAAAAAAGCAACATTCAGCTAGAGCTGAAGTAACCATCTGTCAAGTGCTTTCCAGGTGCACAGTCTCACAGGCACACAGCCTGCACATATGCACACAGCCTCCCACACATGAGCCTTCTCTTATTACAGTTTTTTTTATTTAGCTTCTGTAATTTTTCATGTTTTTCTTATTATATTATATTGTTTTACCACAGAATTCAATTAAGCCATCTTTTGGAAAAAAAAAGAAAAAGAAAAAAAACCTATAGAGAGTGGGAGCTTTCATGAATAAAAAAATCATAATACCTTTGAATGGTTTACATTTATTCTCCATTATACCTCCAATTTAAAAGTGAAAATGAGAAAAGAGCTCTGTGCACAGCATGCACTTCAGGCCTGGAGGTTCTGGCAACTGCAACAATAACACTTGATCAGAAAAAAGTAACCACAAGGGTTTGTGGTAGAGACCACACACTCAACATGTAAAAAATATGATCAAGGACGTTTTATTACACTGACAAGAGCAACACAGTTCACTCAGCGCTTCTTCAGGCTCATGGAAATGTGCAGTGGGCCGAAGGCTCCCAGTAAATATGCAACCACACTTCATGTAGCTATTGGCAGTACACTCGACCACCTCAGACAATCAATATAGGTGCAAATGTCACGACAAACAATATACAAAAATACCACAGAGCAATACACACTGGAAATAATTCAAAGGTGTTAAATATACATGTCAGGTTCAAGTCTTGCACATATTTTCGACACACTAATTTTTTGGGGTCACGAGTTCAGCCCAACACTTTAGCCCAGAGTAAAATATCGGAGATGAAAAGGTACTTTTCAGCAACAAAGAGGAACAATTTCACAAGATATGGAGCTCAATTTACAAAGTTCTGCAGGCTGAGTGGAGACACAATATCACCCTGCATCAATTCATTAGGAGGAACCCTGTGTTTCCACGTGAGCGCATGTGTGTGTCTGCACGTGTGTGTTTGATCACTGTAAATGATGTAATGGTACTTGTGGATGAGCAACTTAAACAGGGTCGAGTCATGAAATCTGATTTCTTGAAGAAATGACAATCATGCAACATGTTGAAATATTCATCGTATTGTATTCAGGCCCTTACAAATTTAAAAAAGAAAAGCAAATCACCATTTCAACTTGCCCTAGAGGAAACGACACCTTTACACGAACGACCAGAGCCTCATCACCACCCTAACATGCAAGCACAAGAAACTTGCACGAATTCTAACGTTAGCAAACACTTACAAGACAATATTATGCTACATGCTAAATGTTATACATGCTAACATGCTTGTTAGCATCGAATAGCTGATGTGTAATGAGCCATCCAAACCCTCACTGAAGCTTATGGCGATATTGTTGCTCTTTCATTCTTTCTTTGCGATGTTTGACCACAAAACATCAACTGGCCAGTTTAGAGTTACACACTGGCCACGACCCAGCAGCAGCATCATCCTCTACCCCCTCCTCCTCCTCCTCCTCCTCCTCCTCCTCCTCCTCCTCCCAACATCATGCCTCAGGCCTCAGAGGTTATCAGCCTTGGATGCTGCCGCCGGCAACCCCAAGCCAGACAGCTGCTGATAAACTGGCTGTGCGAGTATTTATCAACATCACTCACTTTTATCATTGCCAATCTAGGTTACAAAAATAAATAAATAAATAAACAAGTCAATGTTCATCTCCGCTTGCCTCTCTACATCAGCTGTTTGTCGTGCTCCCCTTCTGGGCCCATTCCCCGGTCATTTTTCGGCCTTGTTCCATCAGGCTGCGACCAGTCAAGTTTCAGCCTTGTCTTTATACTTTGACATGTCTGCCCAATAGCTGATGGGATTGCTTGAGTCCTGGTACAACACAATTACTTTCTCTATTTTTCTCTCCATGGTGACAACAGACATTAAGCCTCAAAGCTTTATATTGTGTCCCTGTATGCCTATGGCTGCAGCATTTGGTGCTTCCACTGTTGGAGGCACTACTCTCGGAGCAAAAAGGTTGTTAACGATCTCCTCTTTTTGGATGTTTGATGCATTTTTACTGACACAAAACCATGTAGCAGTTGTTGCCTGAACTGCTGTTATTTTTTTCCCTCTGTTATTTCTTTCTATGTAGTGCAATAACACCAAGCTGACTGGATGAAATTACTTGGGAACTGCATTTAATTTGACACAGATCATTTTACATTTTACCGAATGCATTTTCTTTTTAACCAAACCACACACTACGCTATGATAACCGCTAGGGAACAGAAAAATTCCCTTCACTGCATTTACAGCAGCATTAGTTCTGATCATTTGGGTCCGGCTGGGGTAGCATTTTAAAAGTCTCCTTTCGACAACATTTCGATTCAAGCTGACAGATTTAAAAATGGACCACTCTTCAACCCAGTTTTTCCTTTAACCCAATTTTCAAACATTTGGTTATTTTTGCACATCCCTAAGAGACAGTAAGGAGAGTTATGAGTGTGCATGGCAGAGCGCGTGTGTGCTTACACATGAGTGTGAGTCTAATTTCTTGAGCGTGTGAGGCTGTGCGTGCGACGGGCTGCAACAATTACTGCCCTAGTGCATTACCATGGTAATAGAAGGCATGCCGCAGATACATACAGAGAGGCTGACAAAAATGTAAAAAGCTTCTGGTGCACTCTTATTGACACCTGTTAGCAGTTTTTAACAATGACAGACAGAACAAAATGACAAACCATATACCTCTCGAAATAGCACGACCTCTTCTATGAGGTCATCAAGGAAAAGCTGCAGAAGCTATCTCGTCATGCCTGCCACTTAAGCAGTGAACGCTGGCTCTAAACTTTTTTTAATATATCCAGAAGTAATAATAATAGCTGCACTGACTTTTTTTTTCTTTTTGCAATAATAGCTGTCTTGATTTTAATAAAAGCACAACTCAAACTGACAACATCCATATTTTCCAGAGCTTAAAGTCTGCATTTAGACTGTAGCTTTAGTGCATCACAGCCTGTTAGCAAATTGAACATTCAAGGCCAAAAATAGCTCTTCCTTCGACTCAAAATCACTAGCAAACACTGTTACATAGTCCACATTGTAGAGCTGGCAGTGGTACTGTAACAACGTGTAAAGAACGTCAGTTATTGTCAGTCCACATGAATTCAGGTCATGTAAACACTATCCAGAGAGTGCTTAAAACGGACTACTTTGTCCATACACCACAACAACAATTTCCTACTGCTAGCCTGCAGCACACACTCAGAGTGAGACACTCGCAGCAGACATCACAGTCAGTAGACAGGAATGATGTGGAGGCTAGCGTGGTGGGAGCACAAACCTGACACCTAGTAAATCCCTGAGCTATTCAAATTATTCATACCCATCACAAAAAAGTCATACACGCATGTTGCATAGAAAGCCCTTTACTCTTTTCATGACTTGGACAGAAGCAAGATTTCCTCTGTTCTTACACTCTGCAGTGCTTTGTGGTGCAGCCAAAGGACCTGAGAATGGCTTTCCATGTGCCTGAGCGGGACACAACAGTGCAGGCGATTGGACCTGACATGTCACAGCCTCATTGAGGTGTTAAGTTTGAGGTACCTTATGTGCAGTCTAATCATTTGGTATGGCCTGCAGGGGGGCCAAGTGTTTCCAAGTGGAACTCCAGACACGACTGAGTCCGCCAGACTGGTGCAAGGTGTTGGTAACAGCCAAGTAGGGACAAAGATTTGACCTTGTCAATAATGTGAACGAGGACACAAGTGATATTAACCTCCTTTCCTTCCATAAACTTGATCCTTCAAGTTTCCAAGTAACTTTAGGGGTGACATTTTTGGCAAAGCTTTATAGACACAAACGAACACAAAATCTGTGCAAAACACACCTACGGTTTGGCTACTTTAATGCACCCCTCTCTGAATCACAGAGGAACAGAGCAAACTTGGGACATATCTTTTTAGGCCATGCCAGGCAGGTAATTATCAAAGTCATTCAAGACCAGGCTGTTTCACTTTGATGACTCTGATCTATTGTCTGATTTGTGTGTGTGTGTGTGTGTGTGTGTGTGTGTGTGTGTGAGTGCGTGTATGAGTGCGTTTACTATCTTCCCCCTTTCCCTCACTGAGTGTAAACAACGCACCTCATTGCAAATCCTTTATAATATTGTGCTCCTGGTTTAAGTATGTGCTATAAAAGCGGGGGTTGCTGTGAGTGCTGAGGAAGTTGAAAAAGATAAGCCCGTAGCTAATATTGCAGCACACAATATTATTATTATTTGAGGAAATTTTTAGTACTTCTACCTGTGGCAGCAAACACAATTCAAAGAGCCTCTGTGTTGCGCCTACAAAAAGCTATTAGTGTTTTGAACATGCGTGCAGAACTGCGACTGCAAAGACAAAGCGTGAATGTTATTAACTCCCCAAGTAGGATATGAGAGGAAATGAATATAGTGTGAAACAATATAAAAAAAATAGGAGAGAAGCAGGAACAGGGTAAGAAAAGAATGTGTAACATATTTATGCAAATCTGGTGATTTTACACAGACACTCCAGCTCCGATGCTCCAAGTATGTTGTCTTTTAAATTCCAACCAGAAAGGCGTGACAGTGATAGACAGAGACATTTAATGGTTTTACTGGAAAGGTGTAAGCTGGAAACTGATGGAAATGTTCGTTCTTGGATTACAGATCATTGTCTTCACCTTCCTCTGCGCCCCCGTTTTCTAACATGAAACTCACACGTCCTTCAGCTCCTCAGTGTCACTATTCAATTTTAAATGAAAGCCTTTCTTGACACATTAAAATTGTCATTATTAAATTCAAAGAAATCCCAAAACATTCATCTAATAAATGAATTACCCGCTTCCAAATATTTTAACATTTAGAGGGATATTTACTAAGCCTGTTGCAAATTACCGTCAGGGGAGCAAAATTTAGCATCTCCTTAATTATTAAATTTAGCAGGGCATTTACTAAGACTGCAGATGTCAGTGAGCCCAGCCTCAGTTCATCCGATTTGCATAAAGTTCAGCAAAGCAACACTTGATGCCAGACTGTTTTGACGCTCGTTGCGCATGTCTGGACAGCAGTGGAGCACAAACCTAAAGGTTTCTGCAGCTGAACTCGGGATGCTGCTTTAGGAGAAGACGCTTGCGGAACTGCAAGTGTGAAAAGTGTGTGTTCATGCCGCAACGAGAAGGCTAGCTGTGAGGATATATTAGTTAAACAGCCAAATGCCATCACCTCAACAAAAAGATCAGTGATGGAATGATCTGATGATGAAAAATCAATGTGTGAGATTTACGGTTTAACTTTCATGCTCTTAAAAGTGTACTACTTACTGAGTGCTTCAATCATAAGGCACCGGCCTGGATGCTGTGAGCCATTAACAGTCAGTGAAAACACATTCAAGCAGGGGGCCACAGAGGGACAGAGACGGGTAAGGCTGTCTGAAAAATGACAGGTTGTTGCATTGCTGCTATTCTTGCGTTGGGGTGATGAATGTGGGAGCTGCAGAAAAGCAACTTCATAACACATCCTTTAATTTCCATTTTTCTCTCTCTGTCCATCGCTCTCACCTCGCTGCCTTGACCTGGCGACAGCCTCTCACGTCCTTGTGTGTACAATGAAACAGCACTGCAGAGTTTACACCTGCCTTTTCCTGAATTTCAGAAACAGTTTCCTCTCCTACCATAGTGAGTCAGTGGCTATTTGTATACATTTTCATTCAGACCTCCTATAAATTACATCTGAACAGGAACGTCTTAAAATGCCTCTTGCACAACATTTTCAGCGATGTCCATGCAAAGCTGCAGTACTTTGCTAACTGAGGACACAGTTTGATATAGCTATATGACTTTCATGTGACTGTAAAAGGCTGAAAATCCTTAGCTAATAATAGCCTGTATAGATGTTAAATTGTTATGTTAAGATCAACAAACACTAAATGCAAAGTTGCAACTACAAGCATTGATCTAGAGACATGTGTTCACGTCTAAAAGTTCACACAGACCAGTTGCTATTTTGTGATTTTGTTGCATTCATTGCCACATTTTCTAAATTAAACACCAAACATTAAAATCCTGCAGTAACTGCAGAAAATTAGCATCTTTGAAACTGTAAATTATAAACAAAACTGTTGCTGCTTTTGCTTTCTACAGGACGCCACATTGGCATTTTACATCATTTAACATATATACAAAAAGCATATAAATAAGAGCATAGCATCAGTAAAGCTTACACTTCCACCTCGCTGCCATGGCTCTTACCTCAGTTCTTTCTTTATGTTCTCAGAGCCTCCAAACCTTTTGATTCGGTCTTATTCCTGATCAAATGACTGTTCCTTTCTGCAAATTTTTTGTAAGTGGATCTTTCAGTCACCACCCTCCCCTCTCCAACACACACACACACACACACACCACGTGCACACCATTCTCCAAGCCAGTTCTCAGGCAGGTCGCTGAGATCACACATCCAGCTATGATTACAAGGTGTAAGCCTTTATCATGGCCCCCACCTCTCACACATACAGGCTCACAAACAGCTGTAAACACAGAGCCGCAGACAGGGAGGAAGCAGACGGGGGATTTCGATGTCATTTCTCATACCTAAAAATAATGGGACAGATAGAAAAAAGCCATCGTACTTTGTTGTATAAGCCACAATTGTTATCGTTCTAGCAAGGGGATATAATTACTGGCATTCAGATCCCGTCTGTGGCCTCGTTCATAAGCAACCAGAAAGCACCAGAGAGCATCTGTCAATGCAATGTAGTATGATCAAAGGCCTAGACGTTGTGCAGGCACGATGCGCACACACTCATGCTCGCACACACACATACACACATTCAGGGAAAACATGGCCAGTCCAGGTAAACACTGCCTCTGCTCATTTGCATCACTAGGGCTGACTCACAAAGAGAGAACACAGCCAATAAACAACAAACAACGGCACGATCACTTTTGCTTTGGAGGACGTTCTACACAGGATAGAAAACAGAGGGAGAGCGCAAGGTAGTAAAGCAGGATTAGATCATCAGCGAGAGAAAGAGGGAAAGCCGAGCGATTAGCAGCGGTGGCGTCTTTGTCCGGCTACGAGTTCAGGGCGAGGGGCACCGCCTGGTCCACTTCCACTCCCCGACACGCCCTTTTAAAAAGTGGCCCAATCTCAGCTCTCGTGTGCATAAATAGATCTGTAATTGCTTGTTACAATACAATTAGGGCAAAGGAGATGAGAGAAGGAAAGATGCTTAGTGCAAATAGGGAGTGACAGGCCCAAGCACCCAGGCCCAGGATTACAGTGGCCATTTGCACACAGACAAAAAATGAGCACGATAAGAGAGAGACAAAGAGGGAGAAAGAGACAGAGAGGGAGACAGGAAGAAGGAGTTGGGGGTGGGGAAGGGCTGTCAAGCACAGGGCAGAAGCTAATGACAACTCTGGCTTCAACTTGCACAGACGTCTTTGAAGCCCGGCTCTGATCAGAGCTGTGATTGCCACCGCTGCAGGGCCACCACTCCTATATTAACCTACACTAACAGCTATTCAGTGAAAGTCACAGGCCCTTTCAAAACCCGACTTCTGCTGGAGCCGGCCATCTGTGGACTGGCCCTGTGAGACGGCCAAGATGTGAGTATGGGCCACACGTGTAACGGACACTGTTTGCATATGGTCTTGCTATAACAGTGACAGTCAGGCTGAACATGGGGCCGGTTAGAGCTGATTAGCTGCACTTCCCTCCTCAACCCACTACAGTTATGAAGATTGATAGAAGCAGCTTAGAGCTGATTATAGGGCCCTGGAGATGCATGGGCCCATACCCAAACAGCACATTCACACTGCATTTGCAATGAGCACAGCATGCGATCGCTAGACACAGGCCAGGCATTAAGCAAACGTTACAGCAATAAGAGGCAAATAAGAGAAATGGACAATGCCAGAAGTGCTCTTAAGAGCTTTTCGGAAATATGAATATTATGCTAATTAGATGCTTGCTTGTGGCTAAATCTGGGACTTTGGAGCAAGCACGTTATGAACATTTAACAAATTTCCTAGACAATATATTGTGAACATGACTGGATATCTAAAACTCACTCCAGGGTTATGAGACACAGCATGCCTTCATGTGGCTGAGGAGGTCTATTTAGCGAGCAGAACTGAAATTAATCTGGTTTTTGACATGAGCCAGTCATGCTTTGAAATACAAAACAAAAATAACAAAAATAATACAAATAATAAAACATAATACAAATATCTGGGCCTCTCTCATGTCTCACAAAAGGATATTTAGGGACTTCTAAATTACAGTTTAATGAATATCCACATTGCTACCAATTTGTATTGATTTTTTAATATTCTTTCCACATTATAATGAACATCGCACTTCAATAGTTTCATAAACAAAATGGTTTTCTCTTACTTAAAGGCACCCTGTGGAGTTTTTGACCACTCGTATTGCAATGGAGAAACATCTTTAATGGGTACACATTTCATTGATATTGTGCTTGAGCACGAGGACGCACAACAAAGTGCAAAGTACAAGCGAAGGCAGAAACAAGAAGAAGAAGGGGAGTGCTAGCTAGCAAACCATATTATCTTTTTCTTTTTCACTTCCAGTTACAACAAATTTTTTTAATCACAAAACCTTTTCATCAAAAGCGTAATTATATGGTCTGAACATGGGGAAAAGACATGGACCTCACTGAACTAATCCTGCTGACCTTTTAAACCCTCTGCAGAGGGCTGAGCAGTTCTCCAGCAACGGTTGACTCACTGACATAGTTTGATCCTCCCCTCAATCCAGCAGGGCCCATAGAGGAGAGAGTCAGGACCCCGCAGTCACTTTAAACAGCTATATTTGGGCTAGGGCTCTGATGTTTAGTGACTCCCGGTCTACATTGGGTCTCTGCTGCCCTCTCCCTGTCTCTGAACTTGCACCACGTTGAGGGTCCTCCAGCTTTGTTGTGTCTTTTGTCTGTCTCTATCAAGTTGAGTCATCTAATTTGTACAGACCTGTGAGTCACAGTGAGTCATTGGTCTTTGCAGACCTGTCCAAGCTTTCCAAGAAGACAAGCAGAAACTGGCAGGAGAAAAAAAACCTTAGCAGATAACATGAAAATTGAAAGAAACCAATAAATGTGTCTGGTGAAATGAGTGAATGGGATAAGTCTGATGACTTAAATCCATGAAGTCCAAGGATGAGATCTTCACATAATTTTAAGACCGAGGTGGAGGTGGAGTAGGGGTTAGGGCTGAGGTCAGCGGACGGGACGGCATGGAGGACATGTGGGGTGCCAGACAAGGTCAGGACAGGTAGATTCCCAGAATGCATTACACATGCATGTACAGTTTTAATGGACTGTATGAGGAAAGCCTTTGAGAAAATCCAATTACAGTAATTTATGCAAATTCACGTTGGCCCAGTGTTTTAGAAAATTATCAGCAACATCAAACGTTCGCAATCAGTAGAACCGAATGTGAAAACCTACAAATGGAACTATTATTTTAATATGCCACTGAAAAACAGCGAGTACTATAAACATCCCAAACGAAACAGCCTGAGCAACAGAAACAGCTTCTCGGTAGTAAACAGCCTCTCCTGCTGCAGCTGTTTGACTGACAGCCTTTTCAATAAGTTGATGTTCTCTTGCATGACCCTTGACACCGATACCAAATGTTAATTTTTGTAACAAGACCCCTGTCTTAGCACTGACAGTAAGCACTAGAGGGGAAAACAAATGGGATTTTATCTTCCAATTACAATAATGGCTTTTTATGACAGGCCCTCCAACTATGCACCTTACCCCCCCCCCACCTCTCTCTCCCCCTCTCTGTCTCTGTTACACGCACGCACACGCACACACACACACACGCACACAGGCTGTTGGAAAACAATGCAGCTAATCATCCTGGAGCCTTAATCTCTGGAAATGTGGTCATGTGAGTGATGTGATAAGAAAAGGAGGAGGAGATAAACGGGAGAAGGTAAGGTCACACTAAAAGCAGGACTATCCTTGTGTTTTCCAGCTCTGAAACTCTAGTTTCTTCTCTAACGCACACATGCAGCTGCAGGTAACACTGACATGCACTGACTTTGTTGTCCAACTCAATGTCCCTCTCTAATACTCTCAATATCATGAGTCTGTATTTTCTGTAGCACTGAACAAATCGTACACCCACTGTTTTTGCCAAAAATTGTCATCATTTCTTTTTAATCGAAATTTAGTTTGAAATAACAATAAACTTTTTTCTTTCCGCTACTGATTAATTTCTTGACTTTTAGAGGCCCACAAAAAAAAACACGACGATTAAACCATCTACCACAGCCAGAAACGTTTGTGTTATGAAAAATAACCAAATCTAAGCTTAAAATAGTAAATTTTAGCAAATTCATATTACTCTACATATCTCTGTCTATTCTGTAAAAAACATTAATCTCTGCACTCCTCAGTGCAACTTGGAAGCCCTAAATGATCGTCATGTGACAAGACTGCAGGATGTGTCGACACAGAGCACACAGGAGAGGTTGTAAAGGTTGTATATGGAGCTCCTTGTTTTTTGCAGAAATTGGTACCAGTTGTGGTCACATGGAAAAATGTTCTATTACAGGTTCCATTTTTTTCAATCTTTGTAAAATAAATCATCAAGCAAATACAAATTGGCATTTTATTTCTTTTTTTTTGGTGTATGGCATTAGCTGTGTTACACTGCACAAAAAATAATTGAGTTCTCCAAACTTCTAGCCATGACTGTGCTGTTTCCAAAGAGGTTCAGGACTTATATACTGTGGTGAAAAACAAGCCCACAGCGAGAAAAAATGTGACAGGCGTAAAATAAACCTAGAAAGTGTTCGGGGCTGAGAGAGTTAATACAAAGTGCTCCTAAAAGTCTTTCTGTCAAATGTGACTCTCCTACACTTCAGCAGGTGATGTTTCTGTATTCGTTAACTACTTGTAGCAGGAATGAAGTCCTTCCCTTCAGCTGATCAAGTCCTGCATCCACCCGACTTCGGTACAGTTCGACTGCTGCGTATCCCTTCCTTCAATTTTCTTTCAAATTTGGTCTCACCCCTCTCCTAATGTGCGACTCGGAGGGCGACGCGGTGGTGCACGGCTGGTTACTGTACATGGAGCAAATCATTAGAAAGATGAGAGCGCGAACAATGACATCCAGAGGACGTATTAATGAAGTGGAACCCGCAGCTCGACAAATCTTGACATTGTAAACTTTTCTCTCTAGTATCATTGAATTCTGTCAGGACTGCCTGTTTTCACCTGCTTCACTCTGAAGTTGAATAGCTTTGGTTTCGGACTGCTGGTCAGACAAAACACGCAACTTGAGCATGTCACCTTGGGCTCCGGGCAAGTGCGAAAGGCATTTTTCACAACTGTCCATCATTTCAGAGACAAGAAGATTAATCGATTAATGGGAAAAATCAGTGGCTGATTAATCAATTATGGAAATAATGGTTAGTTGCAGCCCTAATTAATTATGTAATCATGTAAATGGTTTACACAGACTTTAACTCACACTGGCAGTAGCAGCATTGTTGGCTAAATATAAACGCAGCCACATATGACTAACTGAATGCAACCTTGTTAATCATTTATAAGTAAAACAAACTCCAGGCAACTGCCAAGATGATGGAAGCGCAATTCATTGTACTACAAAGTTAATTATGCGGATCATTGTGTTCCAAAAATAAACTTTAAGTGTGCATCATTATGCATGGCTACCAAGGTCATCAGGCATTCAGTATCTCCAGAAACACAAATTCAACTTGCCGTTAGCGCCATCTTGGGTGTTATACACATTTATGCCTTTTAATGCTCACCTCAAGGACAACGATGTCTGTTTTCCCGACGGAGGGAGCCAGTCCGGACTCTCCTCCCCCTCAGAAGAGTCAGCGCACCATGGTGTGGTCTGCACTTTGTGTCACAGGCAACACAGCGAGCTGCTGTCGCCGAGGTGACTTTAATCTGCCGCATTTAATAGGCAATCACAGTCTGTCGTTTCTGCTCATTATTTCACTTTTAATCTACTGGGGCTATCTGTTTATATTCACATGTAAACTGCATCAGATGACTACACTATAGTGCATACTGTAAAGTGATGCTTTATTAAGTTTCTGGCTAGTAATTACTAAACCAGTACATACAAATAGAAACAAAGCAATGCTGTTTATTTAAGAAAAGTGGGAACCTGTCTAAATGTGAACTTAATATATGCATTTCAAATATTTTGACAATTATCAGTAATTATAAATCAAAAAGCTATGTGAGAAAAACACAAGAAATAAGCAAAGTAGACAGTTAATTAATCATTATTGTCATCACAAACAAACAAAAAAAAACCTGATACCACTCACACTGAACTTTAATCCAACCAAACATTATCAAATCATTAATTTTTATATTAAAAACATTAATGTCCTTTATTTCCAGTCTGGTAGTCTGGCTGCTACCTTCAACTCACTGTATCTCATTGTTGTGCTCTGTCAGTGCATTTGTGACAGTGTTTTTAGTCACCCCAGACAATGGTCGTGGTCCACTTAATTGATGTAATTAATGTTCATCATGGTGAGTGTTTGCTGAACGACTTCTAAACCCCGAGCCTCTCGGCTCCTCTCAGGAGGAGAATTGGGCGAGCATGAAGCACTTGAGTTTTTTGTCATGCTTCACAGGAACCTAGAAATGAGTGGAATAATTCTCAGCTCTTAAGCGTGCTCAGAGGAGCTCAGCAGCAGGGCTCAACTAAGTCATTCTCCATGGCGTGGATCGCTCCCAGGCTATCCTGACCAGCTAGCGTCCAGTTACCTGGACACACATCCACTCGCCCCACAATACACAATCATTTAGCGGCATGTGATGCATGGCGGAGCAAGCACAATGATCCTGACTAGATGTCATGTAAAAGGGGACTGTTTACACTGTGTCTCACTGTGGCTGCCTGTGTGTGGCGATGCTCCGGTGCCTTGTATTGTCCTTGATGGACCTAGGTAGTGCTGTCTGGAGGTGATCGGAGTAAAGCATGAGAGAGGAGGAGATATAGAAAAGGCAGGAGGCAGGAGAAGGGAGTAAAATCTTACTTTGTGTGGTAGAGGATATTTTGCTCTCTCATCTCTGGAATTATATAAACTGCTTGTGGCTAGTGGAGGCCTCAGCTGCGGTGAAAATAGGCCCCAACTGCCTCACTCCCTAACAATCTACTCCACATCTCCAAATCTTCCATCTCTGCCCCTGAGCAGTGGCAGAAACAAACAAAATCCTCCTCCTCTCCACTCTTTGTCTGTATTTCATTTCCTCTGAGGAAGAGGGCTCTCTTAAAATATTCAGCCACTTTAAAGTGGCATGTCACACTGACCAGGCTATTTTCTTTGATGAGCTCTAGTCCTAATCCTTCAATGATACATCTTCTTCCAACTCCATCACTCCAGTGAGGTACCCTACAGAATACTTATTGGTTAAGGAATCTGTGTGTGGGGGGGGGGGGGATTGCCGGGTTTCCAAGCAGCTCTTACACATCAGGCGTATAAATGGAGCTGTATGACACTATGGTCAAATGGATTTCTGCACACTGTCCACACACACCCTTAACGTGCTGCTGGGCCACAATCTAAGCCCCCATCCTTGGCTCAGCCCACCTTCCCTACCTACAGTGTAATTCACTCTCCAGCTAAAGCCGGGTAGTAGGCCTGACCCCCACAGCTCTGGCCGTCACTTACTGCTGACCTCCAGCAAGGTGCCAATGAAACATGTCCATTGAGTGGTGAGCAGAACTAACTGCCTCACCTGGCTCCTGCTGACAGCTCAGCATTTTAAAAAGCAGTAACGGATCAACATAGGTTCACAAACGCACAGAGCGGGCCTGAGAAATGCACTGCAGCAAATGCCGCCGCTGAGAGGACGAGGGGGGTTCATTTTGAGGCCTGAAAGATATTAAAACCAGTCAAAATCCTGAAGTGATGAAAAAAACACAGAGTACGTCCAATAATAGTGCAAATATGGTGAGTGGAAAAGGTTTCAGCCGGTTGTGTTCAGCCCTAATTCTTTCTGACATAAGATTTTGTACAAGTGATATTTTCAAAAAACTATTTGTAAGAAATAATTAAAATGGAACTCTCTCGTGACCGTGCACACTACATATGTAGCTGCAAATGATGCATAACCTTAATTTTAATGCATTACCACTGTTTAATGAGGATAAAGTCATAGTAATAGTAGCAGAGCCCGAGCGAGTTTTGCTCAACGTGAACTTGCGCCAGTCCAATGATCCTTGAGCCTATCTATTTGTACTGGCAAGCATATTAGCTAGCAATTGTCTCCTCACACATCCAGCAGACACAGAGCGACACTGACATCCCTTTGGCCTCTTTTTTCTGGCCATCTCAATTAAGCCCAATGTCCCCTGGCGTTTAAGTAATAGTAAGGCTCTCTTTGATTCGTTAAAGGTTTGAATCTTTTTTTAGTTCTACGTCCTTTGCACACTGGGCATGTCATGTGGCATAAACTGGGAGCGGCTGATCACGGTTTGACAGATGCAGGCGCTGTTTTTGTCATTGCAACCAGGCCGATGAGCTTTGAAACAGGTGAAGACTTCACACAGATGCGCGCTGCGCGTTAATGGGATGATCAACATTAGCAACCTTTTCACATAACTGGGAATCTGATGGTAAAAGACTGAACATCTGAGATTTGAATAGGTGTTATCGATGTATGTGTGACTTTGTGACAAATAATTCAGGCATCATCCACCACTGGTTAGGCATCATTTATTATCATGGACATTGTACAGTTCCATGTTATATTATTCTGGACTGTATTATATATTTTTTTGTGCATAACAGAATACACTGCGGACACTTTCTACCTGTCCATCATCTCCGCTGTGCCTCCTATTTGTACTCTGCACAATCACCACTGAGGTTATTAGCAATAGCTTCACCTCACTTCAGTGTTCACTATGCTTATAGAGGCATGTAAACACAGCATTCCTGTTGTATTTATCACAGGATGACACTTTACAGTATTTTTTTTTATAATTCTATTCTATTGTATTTATATCCTATTTTATTTTACTGTATTTTTCATATTCTTATTTGTGTAGTAGCACCTTGAGCCAGTGTAGGAACATTTCATTCAGCAGTACTATGTATACGGATGAATGAAACTTGATTCATCCAACTACTAAAAAATGCATTTATTAGAAAAATACTGCTTTTCTGTGCATACATATAAAAATGATGGAAGAAATAAACATGATATACAAAAACATACATGTACTTTCTTGAGTCACTGAGTAAATGTAGTTTTTAATTTTAGAAAATAAGCTACATCTAAGAATACTGCAAAAATAGGAAGAAAATGTGCACTGTAGTTGTTAGAAGACAGATTGTCTCCTCTGAGTGTTTCAGTCATTAAAATTATAGCAGCCACAGAGCATTTTTTTCTACAGAGCTGAGATCCAGCAATATTTAAACAAGTGAGGATAAAGCCTCAGTTTTGCAGGGTCATAAAAGCATATTAGAGCTTTAGCACAGCGTCGCTCTGATCTTTCAGTCTTCCTACCTTTACTTTTCCAATTCAGTGAGAAAAATTGGCCTTTTTGTCCTGCAAATATTTTGACCTTTATAAAATGGAGCCAGTGCAACTGCAGTACCACCAAAGATTCGACTATTCTTATTTCTGAACACACCGTTTCTTTGTCACCTCTCTCTGTGTGTGTCTGTGCTCTCTCAGCTGTGCGGTGCAACGTCATTTACATAAACGCACGTGATTGAACAAAACACGGCAACTGGAGGACCCAGGCAGACTAATAACAGTCCATTCTGCATCCGACAGCTCGCTCTCTGTCAGGCCAACCTCCGGCTGTAGCCTAGTGTCTGACTCGGCTTGTACCCACAAAACAGGAACACCAACGTTAACAATTCAGAGCGTGAGAAATAGGAGGCGCGGGGAGAGTGTGTCCGATTAGAGTCCATTGCATGAGTCTCGCGCTCACTGCGGGAGATTTGGCCTTGGGCCATGTTCCAGATTTGAGGGAGTTCCAGGTGTATCCAGTTTATCAATCCTGCTCCATGAGTCAGGCCCCCGCTCTTCCCTCACAGCGAGCAAAACAAATTCAAGTACGACCACAGTTAACGGATACCCGGCACAAGCAGCACTGCTCATGAGCTAAAAATGGAAACAGGCTGGTAAATTGCAATATGTTAGCTGTCCAGCAGGCAGAGAGAAGGGACTAGACTATTCACACTCACTGCAGTTCAAAGGAACGTCTGTGATTTCAGACTAAGTAAAAAACATCTGTTCTGTGCATTACTGCGGAAAAATACAAAGAAAAATGCTTTCAGGAAAACACTGGTTATCATATGTCTCTTCCAAAACTTCAACCTGGCTCATTTATAGAACTTCATTTCCAAGGGGGTCTATTTCATGAATTTAATTTCCTTGTGCATAAGAAATGTGATAATAAATGTGAAATTCATTACAGATTATTACATTTCTGTCAGGTAACAGTGGCAGGAGATGTATGCTATTGTTAACCCATTCATTTTGAAACTTACATTTTTGTGCTTGGACACTAATAATGGTATATCAACAAATTCTAATGCACATACATATATGTTTTTTTCTTTATATCAATAAATATATCTTTCTTAGGTAATTTCATTAAAAAGCATTTTTTTGCAGGGGCACAGGTGTCCTCCCAAACTGACGACATCATATCACAGCCAAGAGGAAAGGAAATATTTTGACATTTAACTTGTCTGTGCAGGGACTCGTCCGTCCACTTGATTACTCAACTATGATGAGTTTAGAAGTTACGAGTTAGAATATCTAATAATCTTATTAAGGACCATTTACCTGAAAAAGTTAACACATGTACTAAGATTTCAACGTTTTTTTAAATTATTCTTTGAACTCTTTCTCCGTTTTCTTCAGACGTACATGCACACCACTGACAGGGTACACATTCCTGCCGGTTCCATCCAATGGTGTCCCACTATTCTACTGATCAACAGGTGGCAGTAACACGCCAACATATGCTGCGCCAGCGAGGCAGGGACAAAGAAGAAGACTTCAAGCCAGCTAACAGTTAATATGAACAATGCTGCTTTCAAAATAATACCAAAATAAAACATTTGCATTTAGACATCTGACCAGTAAGTCTGAATATATACATAACCTGAGTTTATTTACAAGCAGACTCCACATGTCTTAATTAATCCACACTTGTTTTTGAAGGCTCTGGAGCATATGCATCGTGACTTTTACAGCAATCAGAGTTTTCTGATCCTGAGACACAGAAACAGGGACCCCGAGCTAATGCAAAACTGGACTCAAACCTTACAATAGATTCTTCAGCACACACCACTTGTTGTTCTTGAATTAAATTAGACAGTAGACCTGAAGCTAACAGTAATCGTCAATTGCTTCGCCCTGAGCTCAGGTTAGCCTGAGGCTAAATTTTATGTACATGAGAGGAGGTGAAAATAACACAGCGTTTGTTCATAGGCCAGGGCTAAGTTTTTGCCCTGGGCTTTTATATGTGGAATCTGAAAATGGCTTCAAATTGTGAACGTAATGCAAGGTAGTGAGTTAATCATGTCAACAGCATGTCTCAGAGTCATAACATACTCTCAAACCTACCTTACAAGTGGTTCATCTTAAGCCTCTGCCATTTCTATTCAGAGAGCAGAGTCTTGAGATTGGTACATAATAATTAGCGGAGAGTTAAAAGCTTTATAAATTTGAGGTAGCATATGTGAAAGATCTGGTAAGCCTCCAACATACCCCCCTAGTCGCAGGGCAAGTGCCAGCTCATCATGCACTAATACAACACATCATGCCTGTGTATGATACAAACACACACACATACAAACAGTCTCACACAACAGTCATTTCTTGTCTGTCTGCGCAGTAGCCAACCGTAGGCAGCACAGAGCTGCAGAAAACAGGCTTAGACACACAGTTCTACATGAAAACCCTTCTTTTCCATGAGCTGATCCTTCTTTGTTCTGCATAAATGCCAATTACGTAATTCTCTCTGGCATGCAAATCAGATTAGATGAGGCCATGGCAGATCACCTATACTGCTCGGTCTAGTACTGCTTCCAAATCCACAAGAAAAGAACATATCGGGACACCACATTTATATGCATTTATGAATTTAATCAGCTTTTAATTCAAGATGCTTTAGACTAAACACCATTTTTAATGTAAAAATTTGTAGCTATATCATTAATAATTTTCACACAGTAGGTACGTCTTTCAGGTTCATAGTGTTGGACATAATTAGTATACATATGCTGGTATTTGATTAAAGAAAAAGCTATTTGAAATTTTGATGAAATATCAAGGGTATTAGCAAATGTTAGAGATGTCCAAGAGTATACATGACATACTGTATCAGGGGAATATTTGTATGCTGAGAATAGACACTGACATTCAGCTTGTGGGCATTGATACCCAGAATCACGCTGGGAAAGGGAACCAATGGAAATTAGCAAATCGAAGGAAAGTGACACTTTGCTGTTGGCTGTGGGAAGTCATCAGTAAAATGTTGCAGCGGTGCACAGTGCAGTCAAGAAAAGCACAAAAGGGCTCGCACTATGCTTTCCTGCCCGCGTGTGCGCACGGGCGCATGTGTGTACTTCCCTGTGCGCGCATGGGTGTTTGTCTGTGTTTGTTTCCCGTCCAGGGAACTAAAGAGCAGAACAAACCAGAAGTTGCCTGACAGCAAAAGACCCTACCCAATGTGAACTTTGAGGATGTGGGGACAGCTGGTGGAGGAGAGAGAAAAAAGAGAGAGAGAGACAGAAATGGAAAGCAGAAAAAAGGATGTTGTGACTGCAATGCATTACTCACGATTTTGGGAAGAGGTTGCATCAGAAATCTCTACTATATGACACAGAATGCGCTGTGAGTGCATTTATTCATTTATGGAGGCACGTGCTTGTATGTAAAGGACAATGTGTGTCAGAGAGAGTGGACATGAAAGAAGCAAAGGCTTACAGGGAACCTATTCAGCACAGATGTGTGTGAGAGACAGTCGGCTAAAAAGAACCACTGAGGAACATCAGGCAATGCGACACAAAATAATGCCGCGCTACAGGCTGCCTATCAGAATTTAGAGCAGCGAAGATGTTTCTTCCTCTGAAAATATAATATGTTGATACGTTTCTTTTTTACATATTCCAGCACACAATGGTTAGACTGCAGGCTCATTTCAGAGACTCTGAGTATCCAAGCATACATGCTCTAAGTGCACCGGCCATGCAGCAATATATGTATGCTACAGTTTGCATTAATAGATGCAATCCCAGTCCCACATTCCTCCGGGCTCTCTTTTGTTAATGGTATTATGAAGCACACAAGACCAGTGACATTAACTTGATATTCAGCTTCCATCTTAGCATAGGAGAAAGCTAAAAATATGGAGTGAAAAGAAATGACTGTGAATGGCTGCCAGAATTTTCTTCCTTTATGCCATAGTCCATCATAATCTGTCATTACTTCTGTTTAAATCACCAAACACCATTTGTATAGAAAAGCTACTTCCGTTAGACACCAAGATTTTGCATTTGGGACATTTGAACATTAATATAAATCCTTACATTTTCTGCTATATTGGCCCTCAGCTGAAAAATGTGAGTGTTTAAAATGCACTTATGATTGAGGTCTTAGAGCAGGTCTGATGAAATTCATCGTTCGTCATCTTGTGCATCCAGAGTCGCACAGTTAGATACTGACAATTCCTGCCAGTTGCGAGCACATCTGGATTGTGCACATAAGGTATCTTCAACACTGTAGCCAGCAGACATACAAAAAAAATAAACAATCACAAAAAAAACCCACACTGCACAATAATAGGTTTGATGCCTCTGTCCCTTCTGTGCTAAACTATCAAACAGAGCAATGTGTCCCTGCTGTAGGTCTGGCCTCCGGGTCCGGGGGACGGATATAGACAGATACAGATCTATAACCTGCAGTATCAGGGCCTAATTGATGCAGGTCTAGCATGCAGGAAAAATCGACATGACAGGCATCAGCCACGTGTGACAAGCTTTATCGGTTTGTCTGGGTCTTCTGGCTAGGAGGAGTTGAAGTGATGTCAACACGCATGCGTCACGCACGGCTCATTTATACTGTTTTTGTCATTTTCTTTGTTTAACAGTGTATGAAATTGTCGTGAAGCCTTTTCTGTTTGTGGAGCCCGAGGAAGGCGGAGCTTGTCGAAATGACAGTACAGATTGCGGTGGCAAATCCTCTGCTTGAATAGCAAAGCCCCAGCAGTGCGAACTGGAAATGCCTGCTTGGAATACCCCCACAGATCAGCGATGAAATGTGTTAAAAATTTGCGAGAAACATCTGAAACACAGATGTCTAGCGGATGTTTCCCATAACACTTCCTCCTCCTCTGACATGGTGAGCTGTCTCTCCTATTCATATGCTAATGCTCAATCAGGCTGCCCAATCCAGAAGCATTTCCAACCACTTTTTTTTTTCTTCCCGAGCAATCAATTTACCTTGGAGAGAGATAAAAGCTTAAAGAGTCACATAAGAGGCGAGCTGGAGCAAATGGTGATATGAACTGAAAAAAAAAAGGAGAAAAAAAAACTACCAAGATGGCAAAGAGGCAGTTGGGGAATAGCTGGATAATGTAGGTATAAACACACAAGTCTGTGCCTAGGAAGGCTCGACTGAAGCTCATTCTCATCTAAGCTGAGTTTCCCCCACTGCAGGAGGGACTTCCAACACCTTCAGCTGCAATATAAATGTTAATAGAGTTCAGGGAAAGAAAACGAGGCGTAAACAAACAAATGTGGTATTCCATGCTTTGGGGCAGCAGGAGGGCCCTGCCATTGAGCAGTATGTCTGTGTGTGTTTGTATGTGTGTTTTCGTATGCATGTGCTACGGGAATGAAGAGAGAAGAGGGGATAGAGATGGGGCTTCTCACACACTCGGTATGAGCCAGGCTGTAGTGGACCTCCAGCAGTGGAGGCCCCCCCGAAACCCTTTCGAAAAACTCCGGTGAGACTCTGCCATAAGACAGCCAGATCATTTTCTACATCCTAACAAACAAAAAAAAAAAAAGACAGCTCTGAGGTTGAGAGCCGCTCCAAATGGAAATCCACTGTCACCGGAAACCACACACACTGAGCATCCAAAACCAAAAAAAAATGGGTCTCATTTGGAATTGATGCTTTCTGAAATATCAAAGTATATCAAAGATACGGTATTTATGCATTTCGCACAAGGCTCGTCGCTGCGCTGCTAACTTTCTGAGGTTCAGCAGTCGTTTGCAGCGGCACAAAGGCAGGACAGTGAAAAAGAGAGAGAGATGAAGGGTAGGTGGGTGGTAAACACTCACATCCTCATTCTAAGCACACAGGCAGCCACAACTCTCCGTCCTGACTTGTTCAAAGGGTTGGCAACCTTCAGACCAATTAGACATCACAGGGCAGCCTGCACAGCACCCAGCTTTCATATAAACGGCTCTCCATGAATTTTTAATCAGCTATAATTTAAGGATTTAAATAAAGATCAAATTCTTCCGGCTGCACTGCGAAGAGGTGTCTGCCTGTGTGTGTGTGTGTGTGTGTGTGTGTGTGTGTGTGTGTGTGTGTCTGCATTTTTATGCAATCAGACGGAAGTGAGTTTGCATGAATGTGTTCATCTGTATCCCCCCCCACCCCCCCCCCCGGGCCCCAATCCTTAATGTTTCCTCCTCTTTCTCTCTCGCTCCCTCTCCCCCAGTCCCACCTGCCAGTGTTGTGAGCAGAAGCCCGGCAGGTTGTCTAACCCAGAGCAGAAAATTTCCTGACTGACTGGTTGACTGGTTGGCTGGCTGAGTGGCAGCATGTGAAGAGCAGGAGACAGATCTGCAGGGAATCACTGACAGATGTAATTAATGAGGTCATACTTGGAGTTGGCAGTCCCCTTCATATCCAATCGCTGCCGATCACAACTGAACACACCTGCAGCTCTAACAGCAAGAAAAAAAAAGACAATACCCCTCGACGGCGTAAGGGGAACAGAGGCCCATTTTTAGAACACACTGTGTTAAGATTAGACTTTACATGGCACAAATCCCCAACCAGCAGCTAAACTGCAGTGAATATATGAGTGGCTGAAATTAAGTTGGTAACATATTTTTATTTTGCAGATATTTCTATTTAAAAAATCAAAAGGACAAAGCCTTTTTTATTATTTATGACTTTCAAATAAAAAATAAAAGCCAGCAGTTTTAATTTTTTACAGCTACATGTCATTTTCCTTTTTCTTTCTAATTCTGACTCTGTAATGCTCAGAGGTGCTAAAATTGGGCGTCCTGGAGTTGTGATTTCTCTTGTGGCACAGTAATGTAATATGCTGCCCATTATTATTTCAATAGGAATGTGCTGGTTTTTGGGTCTAAATTCCTATTTTTGGTTTTTGCAGTTTCATTTTTTTTTTTTTTTTTTTGGGGGGGGGGGGGGGGGGGGTAGAACTATGCTTCTCTGCACATCAATGTTTTCTGTAAAAATTTTGCAAAAAAAAAAAAAAACACAGCCTGCCTAAATACGAGCAAAATAATTAAAAATTGGCAAAACAGTCACCACAAATACAGACTGAAATTAAAACATAGGTTACAATCTTCACAACAACATGACAGGCAGTAACTGAGTGTGACATTTCATGAACTTACGAGATGAACAATATCACATGAAACAGTAATACGTACAGCATGGCACTACTGCAGCGCACACACACGGCGCAAACAGCAGTCAAACAGCTAATTATGCTGAATGTCAATGACTATTCCTCCATTTCCACCTGGACCATATTATACCATCTCCTGGCCTGGTTTCTAACTTCGTGGTGGAGAGTGTTTATTACCTGTAAACAAGCAGGAAAACAGGCCTTGTCACGTTTCACTGGGGCTCCCTCACTCATCACTAATATGTGAAAATATGTATTCAGGTCAAAGATTTCAGGCCTTCCCTCGAGACCCTGTCAGTCTTCAGTCTTCCTTAGTGCAAACATGCAAACAAACACATGTACTAAAGGGCACACGTTGCCTAGCAAATACTGTATGCTCAGAGGGGAACACAGAAATACACGCACGTAGAGTACACGACACACAAGTGTGGCCGTGGCTTGCACGTGCGTTTACGTGCACACTTGCATTTTCCCCTCTCTCTGCACATGAGGCTGACCAGCCATTACAGCTTCAATGGAACACTTAATAACCCTGAAAACAAAGGAGAGCCTTGGCAATGCTCTTGTTATCCATCACCTCTTCAGTCTTGCATAAATAACTCTTAATAAATAGCATCATCATGTCAGAGAGCTTTCAGCTGCATGGCCTCCCCTGCAGCTCCTACCTATTTTTTCTCCACTCTGCACTTTTATCCTGACTTGTTTTGCATTTTTCCCTCGCTTAGCATTAAGGGATACAAAATATTTTGAATCCAGGGTTCTGGTGACTCTTCAAGGATGCGAGATCCCTGGGATGGTTGAGGTGCACTCATCCCGTTGCAGGGAATGGCAGGCTGTGGTGAATGTAAAACCACTCTGACTGACCATTCTTGCCCTACAGCAAGGTGCTACCAACCTGATTAGAGTCTGAGAATGGGGACACTCTCATCTACAAGGCACAGTCAATCACTGAAATAAGAGGATGAAAACAACCCTATATAAAATATAGGACACTTGGTTAAATTAAAAATGCAGGTTTTCATGCCAAAATGCTTCTTTTTAGTTGATATTTAAGATGAACTTGTGTGTTGTGTGTGTAATTAGTTTCTAAGTATATTCTTTTTTACTGCATGTAAACTGGCTGCAATGATGTCACTGGAAATAAATGAAGACTTAACTAAATAAAGATCATTACAACAAACACTGAACTTTAAGTACATTTCTGAGAGGCTACACAATTGTGTCTTAAATTATGTTTACAGTGAAATATTCATTTGATAATTTCCAGTTTAAGTCACAAGCTATGTACAGAGAATATACAGCTTGTGCAGAGTTGCACCTTCTAATAACAAATCTTGCAGTTTTGTACAGGGGAAAATAAATTGCTTAGGGATGCATGTTCATACAAGAGAGATGACCGAATTAAATCTCCCTCTAAACACATATAAATGTATAAAAAGATTGATGATGATTGATAGATATAATTTACAGCATCTTACTGATATATATATATATATATCGTCAATAAAATTTTCATTTTAAGGCACCCAGGTAGCTCTCCTGGTAGAGTGTGTGCCCCATGTACTGAGGTGCCTTTAGCTGCGTGTCGTCCCATCTCTCTCCCCCTTTATGCTCTGTCACTCTCTGCTTTATCAATAAAGGCAAAAGCCAAACACATTATCTCTTAAAAAAAGGCAATGATTTGATCTTTTTTTCTTGACACAAATTAACTTAACTTGGTATCAGGACAGTTGCTTAGCTTAAAATAAGGATAACTAATTATGAGAAGAAAGGAATGAAACACTGCCAAGTGCAAACGCGAGCAGCTTTGGATGAGAAACAGCAGCTCTTGTTCTGTTGCTGGTGCAGCGAGGCTCCAGGAAAAAAACTGAAATGACCCTCGAGTCCTTTTAATACGTGATGTCTGCTCGCAGACCTTGCATTCTGTTGAAGAACAAACACGGTTTGGATTTTAGTTTTTACACCGTTTGTGTAAATCACGAAGAGGAGAACAAAGACACTTCAGAGATTAATACTGCATGATCAATATGAACTTAATATCAATAATACTGCATGTATGATGATAAAAATGTACTCAGCTTTGTGGTGCTCATTTAAAGCCTGACAAATGGATGTTTTTGTATAACAAGAGATGCTATGCCCTGCAATTTACCAATATAGGCAATGTATGGCAAGGCTCTAACCCAAGGCAATAGATTACCAGTATATGCCTGTTTAAGTCATGAACCACACTACTAGCTGTTGTTTTTAGAGACGTATGAGACTTTTTATACTTATGCTAAAATGTTGTCACCTGTGCTACAAAACTTTCATCTTCTGTTATTGTCAAAAATGTGTTTCGATCTTTGACCCCTGGAGGCGGGAGGATGGTGTTTTGACCAACTATTCCTCAAAGGTGTTTGAAATTATTTTTGGCAGCGAGGGGACAGAAAGTTGAGTCGAAAAAAAAAATCACAGCAGTGACTCATAACATTAACTACCTGAAAGTCGAGATGCAATGAAACATGCTTTTTTTTTAACCTTTTAAGATCCCATCCACGGTCACACTGTGCACCTATTTTACAATATATACCAAAAAAAAAAGACAAAAAATCCAATCATGTTTTCTTCCTGTAAAACAAAGCATGATGTTTGCTTGAACCAGACAATTTCAACCAATAATATCATGAAATCCACCCATCAATCAATATCCAACTGTTACCAACACAGAGCTAAGACTGATCAAATGATCCACAGCCCGAGCTTTTGTTGCAGCAGTATCACCACCAGCAGCTCATACTACCTTATGTCAAAAAAAAATCCAGCCGTCCCCATTCTTCCGCTTCAATGAGTATGGTAATTGTGATTGTGTTTCTAAGTGTTAGTGTATCAAAAGGCCTCAGGTGTTGCAGCTTTGTTTTGGCCCTTTTGGTGTGTAGCAGAGTGCAGCAGTTCAAGCAAACTGGCTGCGCTGCAAAAAGCTCTACAATGAAGTAATTAAGTAACAGTATTTGAACATAATTACTAATAATTGTTAAAACTAACCAGAATTATCCTCTAAAAGCAACAAGGATGAGTGCAAAGTAGGCAGGTCGACCCCATTCAATATCGCTTATTTTGTCTTCTCTCCTTCCAGCACATTTCCCCCGCCCTGTCTTTTTGATGATGAAACACTCACCAGGCACAGTAACACATTTCAAGTGTTATCATTGTTTTAACAAAGCTTTGGACTGGCATTCATGTTTCCTGCTTTTTTTTACTTCCCTTTTTCACACTCCACCTCAAAGAGCAGTGTCATGTTTTATCTGACCATCTCACACAGAGCCTGGAGAGCCTATCTCTTTTATCTGACCACCTCTATCTACCTCTCTTTTTCTCTGTCTTTTTTGCAACAAAACACACACACACACACAACCCTGTCTGTGTGTGTGTGAATGTGTGTGTGTGTGGATTCTACAAAGAAAAAAAAAAAAACCCAAAAAACAAAAACGTTATTTCTCCCTAATAGCCAAAGGAGAGATTGCTGTCTTTTAGTGGAAATAAGGTTATTAATAAGGTTATGCTGCCCTTCTAGGAAAAGGTTGCCTTGAGATGTCATGGCAACAGCCTCCGGGGAAAAAAAAACCAACCAAAACCTAAATCAATCAGCACTTAGGGTAGATGAGATCGAATGACAACAGAGAGGACTAGACAAAGAGTTTAAATAATGACATGTGGCTGAAATGGTGGAGACAACCTCAGCTTCACCTGCACAAGCACTCAGCTCCCTCCCTCCAGGCTTTCCCTTTTCCTCTTCTACCCTTATATAGAGCTATTTCTTTCACCGAGAAACACACCGGTTAAGCCCTCTTGACTATACCCGAGTTATTTATAGACGGAGAGGTTCCACAACAGATAGCCGTTGTCCAAAGTAGGAAGAAGAAGGATGATAACTGGTCATTTAAACCCAAAGTGGCAGTACAACAAAACAGACTGACTTGGTGCTTAAGCCCCTTCGTTCACAAGACCCCTTAATGTTGCAAAATAGACAATGAGACTGTATTAAGTGTTCAACAATGGGGTTTTTAAAGTACGATGAATCCCGCAGGGTCTACTAGACTTAGAGGCTGTTAAGGATTCTGTCCATTGGTTTGATGAATGATGTGGTAGCCAGCGTACTTTAGCAATGATAGCTTATAGCTCCATTAGCCTGTAACTACAGAGAAAGGGTCAGAGAAAACGGTGAACTCCCTGGCAACATACAGAGCATGGGCAGGCTGCAGTGGCCAGAAAGAATCATTAATCTAAGATGATGAGTCTTGGTAAGTGTAATTAGGCCTCCTGACACAGAGAGACTCACAAGAGTTGTGCTGAAGCCCTTTATGGCAAAAAGGATCTCCCACAATGTGCCAGCAGCCGTTAGCTTTGAAACAAATAAAGCAATGAAGCCGTGGTATCATTGTTTACAAGCATGTCTCTGTACTTTCCTTAGGTGCTGCACTGGGTCTGTGGGAGTTAATCATTCATAGGTAGCGGGTGGCTTTAAGACACAAATGCAACTCTTGCTGGCACCAGAGCTACCAGCATCACCCACACTTTCTATATATAACTCTTTTTCCATGGCTAGGCCATTTGTGGAGCAGAGTTCACAAGAACACTTGCCAGAGGAGATTTCTACTCTAACATTGTTAGCTAGACCTAAGGAAAGATTGCAGTCAACACCCTCTTTCATAAAAATAATACTTTTATCAACACTTCATACACTTTAGTGGCCACATGAGCAGAGACGGTGAAATTTGTTACAGGGACACACGGGGAGCTTACCAATGCCTGTCTGCTGGTCTACAGTGCACTCCAGATCCACATGCAAAGAAAGGATTAAGGCTGAGGAAATTCTACCACGAAGCTCAGGAAAACAAATGAATTGCCTTCTTACTCATTTAAAGGTACATCAAGTGATATTTGACCACCAGGAGGCAAAAAAACACGGCAACACAGCCCTGAATTATTACAGACACTCAAGTTCATAAGGCCAAATAACAAACAATTCCCCACTTAAACATCCAGCAATTACAGAGTAACAGGATCAACCGCTGGAATCCTGTTTCTAGCCATCCGACAAATGCATCACGCAGTGTGTAAGTGTTGAACAGTCCAACCTTTGCTTTTGTTTGGACTCTATACTGCAGAGCTCTGATTTAAAATGAAACCGTGTCTTGACTTGAGAGCAGACTAAAGATGGGGATGGGAAGCCTATTCTGCTCCATTTCTGAAGGGCAAGCGAAAGGGCCATTATTAATTATTATATTATAACTCCCATTGCTTGGTCGACAGCGTTTTGCCCTTGAGTTCAAAAATAAAAAAATAAACAAACAATAATAAACGAATAGCTTTCAGGGTGGAATTCAAATTCACATTCCAGAAGACGCTGACTGTTCAACTACACGCGGAACAAGTCAAAGCATCAATCCCTGACTCCAATTTAAAGAGGCCATATTATAATTCGGCTTTTCCCTTTCCTTTGTGGTACCTGGCTTTCTGTGTATGCAAAACGTATGCAAAGTAACAAAGCCAGAAGTCCACGTCAACGGGTGTTACTCTCTCCCACAGAGAGCGCTGCTCCTGACCTGCCTGAAACGCCTCGTCAGCAGTCCAGACTTTTCCTCCGTTACTTGTCTGCATCACTATGTAACACAGCACCACCTCCAGCTCGACCCGCGAAAACCTAGTGAATAGACCTCGCTGTCAGCCGTTGCTATTTCCTCATCAACGTCGGCTCCGGTAACACAAGGATGTGTGCGGTACAAGCAGCGCGCAGCAACTTCTTGTTGGCTCCAAGAACCAACACAAAAGTCTCCATCTGCTCCCACCGCCCGAGGAAGTGACGACCCTGTGAACTGACCTTACTGTTGATGGAAATGTCCAACCGATGATTGGAAAACTGTGTGAGTGGATTCTAGTCCGGACCACTTTCTCAACAAGGGTCGGTAACGGTAAAAGCTCAAGGATGCTCAATACCCACTGTAAAAGGAAGCCACAGGTTTGGCCATTTTATGTTTCACTGTTTGTTTTGTAGGTTAGGCTGTTGAACTTGGCGTTAGCATGTTGCACGGCCGATGTGGCTACTCCCTCAGGATCGGGTGATGAAGGACTAATGTTGTGATATTCAAGAGACACTGAATAACGAGAGTAGGAGGTCGGATGCCAGTAACTGTTTTTTTCATTACATTAGCACTAGCTCAGCTAGCATTAGGTATATTGTTATACAGAAGACTGGTTTGCTCCAGGATCCTCGCGGGAATCTGTGTGTGTGGAATTACGCCATTTTTAGAACAAGGACACTTTGACAAATACAAATTTATTCGGACATTATGGCCAAAATGTAGGACATTTGTGTATTGAACAAGAGTACTTTTATAAAAACTGTAACCTGCATGTTTGACTTTTCTACAAAATGCTATGTGGCTCATTTTTTAAAATGTGAACAACTCATTATATTAAAATGACAAAATAGTCTATAAATAGGCTCAGGGTGGCCAAAATTAATCTAAGCAAGTTTAAACACCCATGCAACTATCAGCATTTCAGTCTGAGATCATAAGAGCGTCACAAAAATTACTCAGAAACACTTTTCCACACATTAAACACTAAAGATACTGATGAGAAACTTTTCAAGGCGAGACTACCAGTCTCTTCTCGTCACTGGATACACTGCAGACACACAGCGGCTGACAGAAAGAGGAGACATTATACAGAGAAATACTGGAAAGTGTTTCTGGGTGAATAATTGTGAAAGTTACTTATGAAAGAATAGCTAAAAAAAACAAGGAGAATGCTGAGCTTCCAAGTTTCATCAGGAGTCATTAATAACACCATCAGGCACATCATGTTTATGAAAAGTAGTTTAAAAACACACACACACACACACACACACACACACACACACACACACACACACACAAAGGGCAACCATTTACTAGAAATTAAGGACAATTTACTGATAATTAGCCTGATCAGCCACCATCAGTTATCAATACAAACACACATCATTAGACTGTAAACCAGTCATCAAATAAATGACTGTTACCAAATAGCTAGCAGTTTCTGGGTGTTGCTGTGGTGGTGACAAAATGTTAAAAAATATAGATGCAGTATTTGAATGAACCTGAACCCGTGTAGCATCAGGGAAAAAACAGAGTGCGTCCCCTGAACACGTTGATAATGAGTTTTAGACATCCTTTCAGATTTTAACACAAGACGCAACATCACGGTAAGTTGAATAATACTGAACGCTGCATACAGATTAGTGGCAAGTCAGATCTCTCAGCAGGTTATAAACTCTATGCATGTTCATAGTTTGCTAACACTATGCAACAATATTCTTTATATTAATACTTACACCCTACAGTGTTGCACTGTGACATAACATGAATTGTTAGCTAGCGGGTTAGCTGTTAATGATTATGGAGTGGGAGAAATCTTGTGGTACTGCTGATGTCCTGTATGAAGATGGAGACATTGAAATGTGGGTTTATCTGCTGCGTCACATGTAGCTTCGAATGAGGGAATCCGCAACTTTCTCTCAAGTGTGCAACGGCCTGTTCAAAACGGGGCGTGTCAAACTAGTTGTGAGGTAGAGGAGGCATTACAGTCACACCCCGGGGCATCCACACCATGGTGATTATTGTTACTGATTATTATAACTGAAACAAAACAGTTCAGGAGAAACACTCATACAGTTATAAGTTGTGTTGCATTTCGAAATGAACACTCCACCACTCGAACATCTTGGCTTAGCCAGAGCCTGAACCACTCTGTATCTGCATGTAGTTGATAGAGGCAAGGCTTTTGATAATAAATATAATAATAAATACATTCATCAGTGTGCATCGTCGTCTGTATTTTGGTAGGAATGACTGATTAATCTGAAAGCATGAATAAATACGGACCCTTCCTGATGACACTTATGTGAGAGCTGCTCTCACAGCCCTCTTAATAACCATCGCCAGTCGTGCCCTGGGTAGCACAACAAGCCACAGCCGAGTGCACCAATCGGGGAACCATTCCTTAAAGAACAATTAGCAGGGCCATTTAAAAAAATCATCCAGCCCACACACTCAATTAACACAACCCACTTTTGCACTTTCCCCTCTATTGTGTCCTAGAATAGCCCAGTTGAATTGGCACTATTAAGCTGACTGGTGATGACTGCGTCACGGTAGGCCCCTCGTGCTCTTCCCATAGCAGCTACTCTGTTTGTGTGTAGCTTTAAAGAAAAGATTTAACAGCTTTAGGGATCACCTATCAAATGCGTGTCTTTCAGAGGTCTAAACGAGATGTAATTACTGTCTGCTTTTCTGTTCCAGGACGAGACGGTCTAAATACATTTGTTTTACAAATGAAGTTGAACAGAACAGAAAGACTGAAGCTGGGAGATAAGAGAGCAGCTTGTGTGCAAATATGTATTTGAAGAAAGAAAGAACAGTCTGGTTTTGTGGTGGCTTCCATTGCCCTTGATGCTGGGTAACTTAAAAGCTTTGAATCAATTTTCATGGTCATCAAATAATCATCTAAAAGTCCTGTGCTGACTAATAAAATGTTGTCTGTCCAATACTGTACACTGTGTCAGAATAGAACAGCAATCAGTCCCGTGTACAGTGAATCTACTACGAAAATGCTTCCCCAGTACTCTGTAAAATGCAAACACAATGTCCTAAAAATAACCCTTATCTTGCAGCAGTCATTATCATTGGGAACACTTCAGAAAACAGCAGCCCCAGTGGTGTGTAAATAAACAGTGAAAAGCAGAGGAAGAGGAAAAAGATAACATACAGCAGGAATTCTATCAAGAGGCAGGATGGGATGACTCATGAAAATAAGTGACTTTGAGTTTATGCGGGGAAGGACAATAAGGAGCTTTGAAGCTCTGAGATTACAGAGAGGTGGCTGATGGAGCAAACCAGGGAGACGGGGTGTTACGGCAGCAATGTAGCACATACTGTGTGCATCGGCTCTGGTACTCACTCTTCTGGAAATACATGTAGGGCACGGCTTCATCAACCCCCCGGAGGGATGCGGCCATTACATTAACACAGCTCACCTAGCGGGCACGGGGACAGGCTAGTGTCTTTGTTGCAGTGCAAGTTCATCCATGTCCCAAGCCAATACCCTCCGTTCATTGGCCATTTGTCATCATCGAATGACTGGACTCGAATGACTCCTCCTTGGATTATGTCATCATATAAAATGAAGTAACTGTTATTGCTGTAACTTTTTTTAAAGTGGGGGCTGTAATTAAGCGTACTTCAAAGGACGCACACTCGATTCTCACTGCTCATTACCAGTTCACTTATATGGACGCTCAGAAGAACACTGGGAACAATTGAGATCGCTGCATGATCAGCTGAGGGTTTGTAATCGACTCAGAACAACCTCCTAAATCCTCCCCAGCTCCTAAATCACAGGAGGAAAACATCTGGTTCACACACAGCACCAGTTTGCAGACCACTACGCGTGATTGTATGTGTGTCGAAAGGAAGGACCTTGGAGAATGTTAATAGCTCACAACTGCTTAAAGCCCCCTGTGACTGTGGGTGCAACAGTACACAAAATACACAGTGTATGTATCTCGGTTTAAAGGTCCTGATTTGGCACAATTCCAGTTCTGCTAGAAATAATAACCGAACACAATCAGAAAACGCCTGGAACAGTCCTGATCCTGTGCCACGCCTCACTAATGCACATCATATACCGGCTGTCTATAGGCTAAGCCACTCACCTTTAGGTAATTGTGCAGTGTAAAATTGCATGGGCATGCTTAATGAATCAGTCCATTCATTTAAGAGGTCGCACATTTAAAGGGGAAGCAGTGAATCCTCTCATCTTTTTTTCCTTAAGCACAGTGACAAAGATGGCTGTCTGGAAACAGCACACAAGGTCTGTCCTTCCTTCGGTGGCTTAGCTAGCACACTCAACCTGTATCGCAGTGCTGCATGTGCTGTCGTTAGTGGGCTTTAAACCTATTAGCCTGCAAAGTTGGATTACTACAGCTTGTTGGAAGTAGAAATATGGCTGCACATTGTAACCCTGGTTTAAGACAACAGGCCACTTGCCCTTTACAGGAGCCAGAAGCCCCAAACGAGCTGAATGGCACACACACATAAAACCATCATACCATCCATGCCGTCCCTCAGTCCCTTTGATGCTTTTTATAGCTCGGCTGGATTGGTTAATTTTCACTGCCGGTACAGTATGTAGCAAGTAAGCGGCACATCAGCCAGCGTCTGCACTGCATGTAAATGTCGTTCTCCACCCATAATCATTACTACACAAACTGCTCAAGAAACCAGAAGTACATAAACTTCTTTTCAGAGTCAAGAGATGTGCAATCAAAGAGATCACATTTTCAGAGTAATCTGTAACACATTCTACCAACCACTCATTAGAGCCCTTCAAGCCCTGTTTTTGCTACCCGATAGGAATTTCTAAGTTCAGCGCAGTCAAAAAAACCTTTCAAAATTATCATGCAGACAGATTATATGTTTGCAGTACAAGAAATCTGCATCAATCTTATTTATATCCCACCTACCATCAAGGAAGAAAACCATGTCTATACATGATTGAAAATGATTGCTGGCTTTTTTAACCCCAATCAGCAGTGAAGTGTTATAGTAACTTCGCTGGCCATTTGGACTATGTTTAACATCTGAAAATTACCCTGAGATTCAGATTTCTTTTTTCTTTTCTTCTATGCGTAGCAACCCGTGAACAAACTTGTTTTAAGTATGGCCTCGGACAACACACAGGTGCACACATACAATCACATGCGAGCATGTGTGAGGATTTAACTGTACCGTTGGACCGCACCAGCCAGGGTCAGCACTGAGAGCTCATGAGAAGGGCAGAAGGGGAACTCTAGACCACGGGTTCAAATAACAAACTCACACTGCAGGTGGTGTTCAGCTGCAGTACACCCCTAGGCTCTCGACAGCATGCACGAGGGCATCTGTCATGTAAATGAATCAACTAATGACATGGAAAGAGAGTCTAGTAGAGAAAAGACCAGATTGAGATGCCAGGTCGAGAGCTGTTTTATAAAAGAGATGAGTTTAAACCGAGGGCCTGGGTTGAAATATCAAACAACATAGCTCCATAAAGATGTACAATTTTCAAGTGTTAGGTCACAAAATGATTATTGCTTAGCTGATGCTGTCTGTGTCAATATAAAATAAGTCCTGAGCAGTGAAGCAAGAAACTGAGCCATAAAGTCTGTTCTCTGTGGTATCTGAGCATCATCATCTGACATATGAGATTTTACCTCGCCGAACGGGAAAAACAGGTGAACCTAGGGAGCTTAGGTGATAAATATAATCCTTTGATAATTTTGCTGATGACACAGAAGTGAGAGAGAGGTTGTACCAGAGTGATTGTTTCACAGTGCTGAAATGACTAGCTGTTAGTTTGAACCTTTAAAAATGGAATTTCACAAACAAAGAATTACATTCATATAGAGAAATAAAACTGGACACGGTGCTTCACGTTTATCATGAGTAATAAGAAGAGAGGGTACTACAACTTCTAAGCAAGTACGTGGCAATTTTATTATCCCTTAAGGGAAATTCTGCTTACCACGTGTGATAAAAACAGGACACTGGAGATAATACAATAAAAAAGCAATTTACATTCATCCTCACTCACACTCAAATGTCACCCCAACACTCATTACTGCATGCCCTGCGCACATATTTGGACATGCATGCAAACGAATACATCTATGTATATATCAGTATGTATTTGATACAATAGTTTGAAATGCATTTTAAAATTTCAAGAAGTCCTACTATCTTACATAAAGCTTGTTAATATTAAATGTCGACACAAAGATATTTGAAAGATCACGAAAGAGTGGAGTTATAACACAATTACAGCTGTAAACTAAGGCCAGACTAACAGGTTATTATGTGCAGGATATTCACCTACATAACCCGAGTTGTTCACTATACACAACCTATAAGGAAGTGGTGTCGGGCTCTGGAGATGCTCACTACAGTGGGAATTTTTATGTCAGATTTAAATGATAGGAACCAGATTGAAAATCGGTAAAATGGGTCTTTGAGTACTGTTGGACCATTCATTTACTTCCTCATTCTACTTCCAAATTAGGGCGTTATACAGGGCCGGGACAAAAAAATCAATATGGTGTTATATTACAATATCTCAACATTTCCTCTTGCCCAATGCTATTGATCCACGTGTACAAAGTATCAATATTTTTTATCAAACTAAGAGTGCTGTAAATGGATTTTCTCACACTCAACCTGCTACTATTTTGGCTTACAGCATCGCTACATCACGACTCCTCCCCGCGGTGCTCATCAGATTGACGATGGAAGGGTGAATCAGGCTACAACAAAACATTTTATCGAATTAAGACTAAATTTATAACCTAAACTTTGTGTTTCCACATCTCTCAGTATCGAACAATATTTGTCTTGGATGTTGCTCGAAACATCCTGTGGTAAATTTTCTTTTACTGTAGGTATGCACAGACAAGAAAACACCCGAATTCGAACCATCTTAAACCTGTTCTTACAAACAAAACTTTAAGCCAGGATTTTAGGCCTTGTTGTGCCATACTGATTAAATTTTGAGATCAGACTTTCAGGATTTGCTGGCTCAGCAGATGTGAGGGTTAGTGCCAAAAGTTGGCATTTCTTATCTTGTAGTTTTTTTTCCCTCATTTAAGTGAGATTAAGTTGCAGACCAGTCACTGGAAATCTAATTTTTGACCATTATCTATCGCTCATCTCTAGTGCGTGTACAATAGAGAAAAGGGAAATCTGCTAAGGTCTGTCGTGAAAGGCTTTTCATTTTCAAACTCTATTAAATCTAATAATCCAAGAAATAAATAATAAATAAATAAAATAGCAATTTCCTGGAGAAACAGCTGTGGATATATATTAAAAGAAAACTGATATCATCTTGACAGGCAAATTTCCTCTCCAATAAGTCAACCATATTCAAAATGAGGCATCTCCATACAAAAATAAGTTGCAAAATTATTAAAGAGCTGAAATCCTAACTCAGCCATTTCCTTGAGATGCACATCGTCTCCGCAGTGTGGTCGATCGAGCGTGACTCTCAGTTTGTGGTTGCGTGTAAAAGATCAATAAGCGGCGAAAACTCATCATGCAAGTTTGTCTTACAGCTGTCATCAAACACATTCGGTCTCAACCTCAAATACATGTCTCCTTAACCACAAGTAGTTTTTATTAGTATTGACTATCAACACAGTGAAAAAGAAGCAAACACTGGTTCCATTATGTCCCACATCAGACATCAAACTGAAGGAATCATCTGGAATTTTGGCCTGTCTGATTACAGCAATTACCAGCGGTGTATATTCTCCAGTGATCGGATGCCGTCTAGGTGCTAACGACATGTATATTGTGCACAGAGCTCTGGGTTGCCCTACACACTGTATGCTCGTGTCACTTAGCAGAACCACTCCAAGTGAGCTAATAATTTTGCTCCTGTTTATATTCAAACAATGTGAAGAGCTGCAGCCAGACAGACTGGCTCAGTAAACAAAGACAACAGCACATTTTCTCATTACCAGGGCGCGTGAGGGAGGCCAAGGCATAGAAATTAGCGAGCAAAACTGCAAGGAAAGCAAACCTACCAGGTCATCTGCAGTGTCTGGCACCCACAGACTTTCATTTCAATACTACCATACAAACAACGAGAGAGGAGTGGATTATACGATAAACACGGACTCCATCCTCCCCACTAGTCACAGATAGCGGGGCATGTGTTAGTGACACCTTTGAAAATATTTCTTTACTCTATTTCAGGCAAAAAAATAAGTACTGGTATAAGAATAAATCCATAGTCTATTGTTTGCCCGCTGATAGAGGCAGTGCTATGAAACACGACATGAGGGGCAAGGCCTTGGGGAAAGATGGTCACACCTGCTTATCCTCACATCCCCCCAGGGGAAAGGTAACCCATAAACCTTTAGACCCTAGATGTTGTCAATACACTATTCAAAACCACAGTTGCAATATCTGCTCTCTCTGTGTGCGTGCACGGCACACACACACACACACACACACACACACACACACACACACACACTGACTTTCTTTTCTTCAGCTGTCTTGTGATAACTGCAACAACCTCCTGAAGTATACACCTCAAATCATCATACCAACAGTTTATAACAGGAGCACTTACCGTGTTGTTTTTCATGTTTAACATGTTGCAGTGCATTAATGACTGTGTGTCCACTCCGTTCTGCCTTCTGATCAACTAATCTTAAACTTCACATAACACAGTCTGTTTTCACTTACTACTGTGGCTGATATGCTGCCAAGTGTCCCAGCATAGCAGTGTTGTATATACAGTAAACCTATACCTGCCTGGGGTTAACTGCTAAGCAGGAGTATGGGAATAATGTGCGCTCTTCTAAGATCATGCTCAGAGCAAGCAACAGGATTCCACTGTGCACCCCTCACTGTTTCAATATTGCCCCATAGATACAGAAGCAAATAAGCCACTTTGGCTCGGCTTCCACCACGGTGGGTAGATTCGTTTTCTTCTTTAACAGCCAAACTGAGTGAAAAGAAAATACCGCAGCTTTCAAACAATAATTGCTTCAACTATTAATACAGAGTAGCAGCATCTGGTATTGTTTGGTTTCATTTTCAACCCAACCCAATATGTTTAATCTTCTGAATATCAAAATAATAAATATTGCTTGCTTTGCTTTTGCAAATCTGCTTAATTTCACAAGTAACTTGACAGATGAGAGAAGCCATAATGATAAGTTAAACACAGCCAATGATGAATCCTCGTTGTGCAGTTATGCACTTGTTGTGAACAGAACAACACAATTTTTAAAATCTCAGTTCCCATTTTGTCAATGTGCCATTAACAGTTTTCCTTTCAACACATGTCAAAGTGTTTGAGAGAAGCCAGTTTAAAGTCATATCAGATCTTCTTAGATAAGCCAAGCTGACATTTATCCCCATCACACATCACACTATAAACTACAGCTGAGTGAAAGTGCGGTGTGCAGAGCACAGTGCTATTACACAGGCAGACACCCACCGCATCATTTATCCTGCCCATAAATCAGCCCTCTGCTCTACTGCACTACCTGCTCCTCTTGTCCCAGCAGATCTCACTGACGTATCATTATATCTCATATACCTCCACTAAAATAACCTCTACTGAGCCTAAGAGCTTAGGATGTGTGAAAAGGAGAACCTGCACCCTCTCTCCGTCTGTCTGCTTGGATGATGCTTTGCATTAGAGCATCAATTAGGCCCTTCATGTGCGCTTGTTGTTTTACTGCCTACTATTTTGTCTCTGTCTTATGGTTGGGATGAGTAATGTTTGGGGTTGTATAAAACACCATCTCTTCATAGAAAGTCTAATCTTGTGTCTGAGATATATCACTGCAGGTGAGTGTGTCTACAAAATGAGGACATTCTGTAATAATGAGGATAATTGAATGGCTGAGCTGACACTGGGTCCTACATCAAGCTCCAGATTGTCTTTGCTGCTTAACTTATGTGGCACTCATCCCTAAATCTGAATTCCACACCCATACAACCCACTAACGTCCCCTCTCCTTCCATATATATTCAAAGCTGGACACCATCCTCTCTGATCCCAGCTTGGCTGCAATGAGCAGATCTCATCTGCAGCCCCGTAGCACATATTGGGGGCAAGCCCAGAAAAAGTGGCCCATGCCTTGCCTGAATCTAGTATTAATGAATTTCTTGGCAGTTTACAGATTATCTCGAGGGATAATCACAAAAATACTTTAAATCAAGATGAACAAATTTAAATATACCCTTTACATGACATCATATTACAGTATAGTATGTTACTGTCTGTATGAAACAGCAACATCTCTTTTCAAAAGACAGTTTACAGATTTTTGAATTATAATTAAACATGGGGGGGGGGGGGTTTCACATAATTTTCTGAGATTTGTGACATTTTCCTCTGCTTTCATACAATGCAGCAGACAGAGCAACAAGGCCCACTGGACATGTAAAGACGAGAGAGGGTAAGAGTTGAGTTTGACTTTGAGCTTTTATGACCGAGGAACTGGAAAGCAAGGACAACAGGGCATCATTAAAATGCACAAAAATGAGTGAATGCTTCATCTGCTGAATGGAGACGACAGTTAGGAACAGAAGCTGCAAGGGTTAAGATCTGTAAGGATTAGAGATGCTGCTCATCAGGCAGGCAGGGGGCCTGAGTAATGCCTGGGTCCCCTATCAGTGGGGGCTGAATCAAGGCTGTGGAGAAAGGCAGCAAAGCAGCAGCACCACTCAGGCCTGTCTAGAGCAGACTCGCTGTGTACCCCTTCACTTAGCCAGCACTCAACTTCTGATTCAAGTGACGAGAGAGAGAGAGAGCGAGAGACAGAAAGAGAGAGTGATGAAGCAGTAGAGAAGGTAAGAGGCTGTCATCAGCACTAGAGTGAAAGAGAGAGAAAACAGACATTTTTAGTGGAGGTGAGGAAAAAAAAAAAACAAGGGCCAATTTATTTTCCAAACTTTGAAAGCTGAAATGAAGAGAATATCGGTCTAACACCTACAAATATGAGTAAAAAGTTTAAGAAAACTCACAGATTCAACTTAAATTCAGCATAAAAAGAACACTTTTACTTCTACTCAACTCCCGTCTGCGTATGCGCTTCTCTCCCCTTGACTGCCCATGCCTCCCCCATTATTCCTTCACTCTCCCTCGCTCGGTGTCTCTTCCTGTCTCCACTTTGAAGAGCAGCGGTGTGTTTGTTTGAGAGGCTCTTGCATCACACCTGTTTGTTTAAGCTGCAAATGACGCTGGAGACAAAGCGTGCCTGTCTCTGTAGACTGCCCAGATATAGCCTGTGGTTGCCAACAACACAGGACTCCCTCTACCTCTCACCCTTTTCTTCTTTCTCGCTCACCCTCTCTGTCGCTTGCTCTCTCGCTCTCTAACAGGGGAAATGCAGAACACTGAGCCTCAGTAATAATTCCTACAAGCACAGCAGAGCACTAAATACTCCCAGAGCACCTCAGCTTAGTCCCATGGATAAAAACACTAAGTGCAGATGCACTCTGGCTTGCTTAACTTCGACTTATCACCCCAATAATACCAGCAGCCTGTCGTGAGCAATAGGAGACTGGTTTAAAAAAAAATTAAAAATCAAGGCAATCACTTCTAGGCAGTGTATAATCATCTATAAATAAAGTATAGCCTAAAAGCCAACAAAATCTGAGTGACTTCGAATCACCTGCACTCCTGTCTTAGCCAGCGCCTTTAGATCCATACTGTACCTACATATGACTTAATATGATAAGCAACTGAGATGTGGAGTTTATTTACCACCGCATTATCAAAGAAAATGCCGAGCACTTCTGATTTTACACTCACAATGGGTTACGGATCAAAGCCCTGCTATCAGCAGTCAACATTATTCTCTCAAATAGACCTGAGAGGAATCACGCCGGAACCACTGCTGTGCATGTAATTTTTTTTTTCCAGATGCATCATACATAAGCAAAATTCAGACCTCGCAAACACACACACACACACACACACACACACACACACACATTATCAAAGCTGCAGGACGTGAACACACAAAGGGCAAAGGCTGCTTTTTTTAAAATTTGTCCTGTGTAACAACTCAGTGGGCAGAAGGGGAGGTCAAAGGTTAAGGCCGTGCCCCCCTCCCCCCTTCAGAAGCTAAAAAAAGTCCACACCCCCATCAAATAATTTGTATCAATCATCATTATCAATTAACAATGATAGGGGAAGCAGCTATTCAAAAAGGATCCCAGCTGAATTTTAGTGAAGTAAAGGTCAGCACGATAGCATCAGCAAACTCTTGTTTGTTTATTTTTCCTACATAAATCATATTAATTTAAATCAGTTTCACTCCATAGTTTCCCCTGCTCGTCCACGGCCCACGCTGCTGCTGTGGCTCTGTGGCCCCCATTTGGAGAACCACTGAGTTAAGGACATAAATACACTGTCAAGGTTAATATCACTGCTTGTTTTGGCCCCTAAAATGGACTGAACAAGCCATCTCTTTATTGACAGGCCTTAAAGCAAAAGCAGCGGCAGGAAGTTATTTCTGCCTGACTATACAAGGGGGCTGGGCAACATAGTGAGCGTTGACAGTATATTCTGAAAAATTTTGTGGTAAATACTGAAGAAGGCTTGATTGGAATGGATGTTCATGTGTTTTTATTAAGTTAATTAGGCTTATCTTTTCAAATCCGCTATTAGGCTATTGGCTATGTCTTTAAACGGGTTCAGGTTTGGAGAGATGAAAGAATCATTTGCAGAAAACCACCAAATGGCAGGTACTTCTTTTTTTGTTTGTTTCTCTTTCTGTCTGTCTGTCTTTCTGTCGCTGTGTGTGCCCCTCAGCTTTGTGTCTACCTGACAAGAGTGGAATTGAAGTCAGTTGTGTAACCCCGGGGGCCTCTCTTTCTTCACTGCTCAGGTGAAATTTTCTCCAAATATTTTGTCATTTGCCTCCACTGATGGACAAATTCACAGCGAAAACCAAGAGGGTCTCTTGTGCTCATTTAGTGCAGGGGTGACCTACACTCTGACGCAGTAAATACCAGTCTCCACTGAACAACTAAAGCCTAAATTCAGATTTGTTGCAGCAAAGTGTTGGAAGTGTGCATGCTCATTTTTTTTAAAGGGTGTGGTGTCTGATGGCAAATAACATATTTGCTCTGTTCACATTAATATTCAGCCACAACATTTGCTCTTATACAAGACGCCAACACCAGTGTAAATAAACCGTTTGCAGCTTAAACATTTTTAACATGCAACTGTTCCCTTGCCGCTTGACATTTAGTGACTATGCAGGTCGATACATTAAAACGGCACATTAGATCCATCTCATTGCTGAAAAAAAGGCAGGAGTAACTAAAGTTTAATACCGCACACAATGGTGGAATCCATTTTTATTAAGCTGGGTATTTGGGTTTTAATAACTACTCCTAGTAAAGGAAACTCATTACACTGAAAGCAGATTATACTTCCCAACACACAAACACAAGCCCGCTCTCTTCCATCCCCGTCACCACTTCCACATGTGCCTTCATAAATCAGTCAAGAACCACTCCTGGGTGCCTTCTCGCTGTCCCTCCAGCTCTCCTCTCCATCCTCCAGCCATGACTTCCAGATGCGGGTCAGTCCGTTCAGACATCAGGCTCCATTAGTAAAGCTTAACATTAAATTAAGGAAAACAATGACTTGCACTTTTTCCCTGAAATAGCACAATCTTATCTGTATGACTCAATTCAGTTAATATAAATATGACAGCTTCAAACCCCCCCCCGACACGACTGCATGTGCCTTCAAGCAGGAAAAGGCACTGCGGGGAGAGTGTTGGACGTGGTTTCAATAGCTTCAATCTTGTTATCACATCCACACATGATGGAAAGACAGGTAGAGGGCCCCGACTCTGACCACCACCTGCCGCACAAAGACCAGACCCCCTCCCCCTCGCCCTCAAAGCTGTGGTGAAAGAACTTTGCCCCTCTTCGTCCCCCGTCCTTCCTCTCCTGCTCGTATCACGAGAATCCCCCTCCATCTGTGAGCCTGAGGGAGAGGATACCTGCGACCAAAAGCCAGTAACATGGCAACCGAGTCAAAGGCCTTCATGCCTGTTGCACGGCAGGGCGCTGGCATTTACTTCCCCCCATCCGCTCCCCGTTTCATCCTCGAGGCCCCTAGCCCCACCCAGGAGCCTAAAAGAAATCCACTGTCCTTGCTTTCTCAGCTGCCTCCCTCTTCCCGAGTTAGGAAAACAATATTCCACAAAAGAGAGCAGGCGAACTTCCTGTCCTTTTGTCCGTTGTGCAGGCCAAAGGTGTTGTTTATTGCACTCCGCTGCGTGATTCCTGCTTTTACACACATGGGCTCGTTTTGATGCAGAAAAAAGCAAAGCCCTATTCGCTCGGTATTATTATTGGCTCTCTGCAGGCAAATGTACAGTGAGAAAATAAGATGTTGCCATTCAGGGATTTTTAAGACAAAAAGAGGTGAAAATATGTTTGTATAAAGGCAAGGAGTTAAGATTTAGGTCATGGGGGATGTTTCACTCTCTGTGTATTTCCATAAGGCCTATTTTCACAAACAGTCACAGCAGAATGCATTGTGTCAGAGCCAGTCTTTGACCAGCTGCCTGTTGCTTCACAGTATGTGGGCAAGATTTCCTCCGAGGTTTTAAATGGGTCACATTCTGACTAAAGATGTTAGAAGTTATGCTCACACAACTGGATAATTCTGACTACAACCCCGATTCCAAAAAGGTTGAGACAAACATACAGAAAACAGAATGCGATGACTTGCTAATCCTTTTTGACATATACTCTACTGAAAACAGAACAAAGACAATATATTTAATGTTTGACCTCATCGACTTCATTGATTTTTGTAAATATCTGCTTATTCTGAATTTGATGCAGTGACATGTTTCAAACAAGTTGGGACAGGAGAAACAAAAGACTGGGAAAGATGTGGAACGTTCCAAAAACACATGTTTGGATCATTCCACAGGTAAACAGGTTGATTGGTAACAGGTGATAGTATCATGATTGGGTATGAAAGGAGCATCCTGGAAAGGCTCAGTCGGTCACAGGCGAGGATGGAGTGAGGCTCACCACTTGTGTAAAGGATATTACTGCATGAACTCAGGAACACTGTGTGTGTATGTGGGCTTCATCTTTAAAAGGCTGACATCCCGTAAATATTTGTCATTTAAAATAATGTCACTGAGTGCAGTTCTGCAGCGTAATTTCTTAAACCCCAAGTAAACATTGTATGTCTAACACTTAATTGAAGGTCTGTTGATCGCTTGTATGTGGACAATGATGTCCGGCCAGTTCAATTTATCAAGCTATCTGAGATTAGATGAACTGAGACTGTCGACTATGCAAGTGTGTCACTATGGACATTTTCTGAATAATGAAATAAATGGACTCTGTGTGTGAATTCTAATGATTTTGTAAAGCTCATTAGGTCCTTATAATGCTATATGAAGCTGCATTTGACACAAAGACTACTACATAATGGTGCAAACCCTTGCAATTACTCGGCTAAATCACCCCCCTCCACCTCCCTCCCACATAACAAAGCCCAATTTAACCCAGAGATTTAAAACCAAATTACCTCAAAATGAAAGATAATCATGATGATTCACTTTAAGGAACCACAATGCTATTTTTTACATTGAGGTTTGAAAAAGTCAGTACCAACAGGCTTACACAGATATATGCAGGGTTTTTTTTACTTTCTTTCCCATCAGAGCTGCCTGCATCTTTTGCATTGTGTGAGTTTGAGGGGACTAATTTACAACATGTCAATATCAATGAACTGCATGATTGTCAAGTCTGGAATACAAGACTGTGATATATGATTATCTGTGTTTAATTATTGCAACACAGGATGGCAAGAATGCAAATCAAAGACAACAACAACATCTTGATGCCATTAAAAAGAAGCATGGGCTGCACTAAAATCATGCATCCAGTCTGAATTTACATATTCAATGTAATCAGTGATGGTGATGACGCATCAAAGCCTTAGTGTTAACACACCTGTTGCAGCATGCAGTCATCCAATGTACACGTCTTTTTCATGTTGGTGACAATGTAACGCAGTATCTTTGGAGACATAGAGGTGTTGTGCTTATAATGTTGCTTAGGGAGGTGCTAACCTCACCATCTTGTAGAGTTCTCAGTGACAGAGGGAGAAGGACTCGCCCAGAGTGACGGAGCCCGTGGCAAGCTCATCGATCAAAGGCCGGGAAATGTCAGACGCCGAGTACGAGGCAGAGTTTTTATGCAGGCCTCACGTCTGCTCAAGCTACACCTCACAGCCAATTACTATGAATACGAATTGTATTTCTCACTTGTAAGGTTAAAAACAGAGTCAATCTGAGAGTAGTCACTACAGATATATGCCACCTATTTCATATACTTTGAATTACCATGATGCCTTAAAAAATTGCTTCACTTCTGATATAAGATCAACTTGAGGTTTCAAGCAAAACAGCACAAATATTGCTTAGTTTTTATTTACCCCAAAGTTTCTTCAAAATGACAACCTCAATGAGAGCAGAGGTCAAATTAAATCAACAAGTTCTTGCTAACAAGACTTTATTTCCCCCAATGTTATCAGCTCAAACAGGGCTGACTCCTTAGCTGTGAAATAGAGCGGCAACAATTAGTCAATTTATCAATAAGCCGATCAAAAAAAATTATAAGCAGCTATTTTGATGATCATGAAAATGCAAAACATTCAACAGTTCAAGCTTCTCACATGTGACAAAACAAATAATTTCACTTTGATAAATTGCAAATGGCACTTTCTACTACTCTATAACATTTTACTGACAAAGTTTGTAATTAATCAGCAGATGAATTTATAGGGAAAATAATCTGTAGTTGCTGCCCTTATGTGGATAACTCCCGACAAACTCCACCAAAGGCGACTTTAAAACATGATTGCAAAAGGCCGTTGAAAAATCACCCATTTCTGACTGAAATGAAAAAATGCCAGTCAACTCTTGGATAATATCCAAGGGAAAAAAAAGGGACTGGAGCGCACTGATTTATTTGGAGCCAGTCAAAAAAAAAAAAAAAAAAACTCAAGAGCTTTTTTTACTCTAACATTCATCACTCTGTTTGCACAATTAGAGGCTGCAAATCAATCAGTGCGCTCCAGTCCCTTCTCTTCCCTTTGAAGTTTGCTGTCCTCGAACTGAGAAGCACTTGATTCAGCTGCATTCTGCTGGAAGATGAACCCTGCTTCAACTAAACTTTGATTACATGTTCAGTAGAAGGTTGGTTGACTCACTGGACAGCAATCACCAACATACATCTTAGGCGCTATGACTCTATCCAATCAAACAGCTGAAGAGGGGATGTGAAAGCAGGATTAGAAAGTCAGGTAGACTAACTGAAAATTACAGTGGAAACATTTCTCTATATTCTAGAGAGTTCTAGAGAACAGAGACTTGAATCCATACAGCAAAACCTGAATGTGAGGTTTAGTAACCCGTCGTTGAGAACAGATGTTGCAGACTTCTGAAAATAAGAAAAATTGCATTGTAATCAGCAAAGATACTTTTTGAAGTCATCTGGCAAATGTGCTGCTCTGTGAAAAATCCTCCTGGCCTCACTTTTTCAGGCGCTGACACTGTTTACCTAAAGGCACCTGAAACGTTCCAGAATCTAGCAAATAATTGCATTGCGAATCCAAATGGCAAACTAATTACTCTCTCCCCTTCTGAAAAATGTACAGTACAATGTAGCCGAGGGCCGCCGCAGGATGCCACTTTACTGCACAGGCAGGAAATATTCCACCCTTCATTATCAACATAAACAAGAGCAAAGACAGGCTATAGAGGACAGGATAAAGGAGAAGTATTACTGGCAACAGGCAGATAAGGAAGTTATAAAAGCAGCCACAATGAGGGAGAAAGAGACAGAGGAGCGAGTCTTCTGTTCAAGCCATTACCGTGCTTCTTGAGACACTACAGTGAGGAAGGTGTGTATTGTTCAGCGAATCGATCCATCAGTTTACTGTATCCAACAAAGCGGGGAAACTGCACTCTAATTACAAATTTTGGTGCAAACGCGCTTTACAAAATACACTAATACATCTACAGGAAAGAATAGTTTGCCACTTTACAAGCGCTGTGCTCGTCACAGGATTCACCACATGCAATAAAGCAACATTAATAAGTTTAAATTGAGCATGCAGCAGTAGGACACTGTTTGATTGTGTGTGTTTAATTTAGCTTGCGATAAGAAGTTCAGCTCCACTGTTTAATACTTTCATCCCTACTAAATATGCAATATAAGGGGGCGGCTGCGGCTCAGGAGGTAGAGCGGGTTGTCGGTTCGATCCCGCCTCCAACTGTCCACATGTCAAAGGGTCCTCGGGAAAGACACTAAATGGGGATGGTTGAGTCCAGAGTCCTGATCGACTGCGGCGACCCCCTAGCATAAGTATGCAATATATGAGCTGGCTAAAGATAAGAAACCTTTCAGTCTCATATCTGGGTTTCCATTCACGTGCACTTCTGGCAACAAGACAAACATCTACATCAGCTTGCTATGGATGTGCTGAACCCATGTTTGTTTCAACCTTGACAAATAAAATCAAGCAAATATGTGGGGTTGCTCAAAACCTCCTCCCCTTCAGAAACAAAATGTCATTTCACAGATTTCTAAGCACACCAACATATATTATTGATATTCTGACTTGTGACTTTGGTTGTATGGCACGCTCCAGTCTCTCCTGTGGCATCTTTTAATAACGCCTGTGCATCCCTGTTCCTTTAGCTCATGTCCAGCTCCGTTACTGACCCATCTGGAACATGAACCTCCTGGAAAGCTTAAAACGTTATTTCACTATGTGAATAAATAAAGGGAATAAACGTATCCTACAGTATAATGCTTCAAAGATCGCAGAGCTGTTTTAATTCGTCCATGTCTATGTTCAGGTGCTTTATTGCTTTTTCTTGCTAATGTGTTAGCCTGTGGCTAGCACATCTCTTCACAAAAGTGAGATGAGTCAAGCTTGTAAGGTGCAGCTGAAACCACTCCAGGGCAGACACATAATTTCTGTCAGTGGGTGCCATATTGTAATCAAAAAATATTAGGTCTAGCAAAAAATTTTGGAAATAAGGGAAGTGTAATGAAGGCCGCACTCACTGACAGCACATTTGCAGCTGTAATTTAAAAGGTAGAGATATTCTATTAGAACCTCAACAAGGCCCTAATTTTATGAAGCACAACCCCACTGAGCTGAATGATGTAATTTGAATATGATGTCAGTTTAAATGTGGCCTTCTGGGACAAGACTGTGGTCACTGACATTTAATTGGAGGACAGAAAAAGTTGTGGCAGCAACAGAGAGACAAAAGAGAGAGGGGGGGTCTGTGACGGCCTCACGTTTTTCACAGAGATAAATAAAAGATGATAAACACGGATTAGAGAGGCCATTTTGTCTGCCGTCTCCTCCTCTCTTTCTAGTCCCGGTGTCTTTGAGAAATATGTCTAAATTTAGCACCAGATTTATCAAGCCGAGGCAATCCAGGGAAAGGGGGACTTGGGAATAGAGAGAGCAAAAGAAAGAGACAAGGTTGAAAGGTATCTAAAAGACAGGTGCAGCAGACAAAAAGATTGAGGGTAGTGGGGGTGGGGAGAGGGGAGGCGTGTGTGGGGGGGCATTGTCTGTGAGATCCTGTCCATCACTTGCCACTTTTAGAATGAAAATACATCTCCGCTAATATCCGCCACACACACGCACGCACACACACACACACGCAGACGCGCACACACCGGCAAGACACATGAGGAGAAAGAGATGTGAATTTCAATTAAGCAGGTAAGGAAATTAAACTAGTGTTACAGTTATAAAGTCAACGAAGCAGATAAAGACTCCAATACTGCAAAGACGGTGGATGGATGAGACAGATGGACAGAAAGACAAACTCATCCATTTGCTCGCGCACACACACACACACACACACACGCACGTAGGCAAACACAAATATGCTACGGCCAACCGAAAGCCAGACAGAGAGGAGAATGAAGGTCAAAAGAGGTCAGGTGTAAAACTCCTATGCTCTTAATTTTCTAAATTTCCACTTCCTGTCTACTAACTGTCCACTCCGTGGAGTGAAATGAGAGCCTCATTAAGTCGTACCACATGTAATTACCAATAATGTTAACGAACTCGTTGCCACTTCTAATGCATTCATAGATGCAGGTGTGTGCTGCTGGTGAACACCAGTGGAGCTCCTGTCGACTGTATGCAAATTGGTCACTTCGGATAACGTGACTTGCTGTTTTTGCAAATATTCATGTTCTTATGAGCAAACCTAAAGATGAGCAGACTGATTTTAAAAAAGGATTCAGAGCTCAGCCACAGTTTTTGCCTCTTTATTGGCTGAATTATCTTCAGACATGTACTGATTTTCAGAGGCCCGCTCAGGTTAGAATAGAGAAGGTTTCTGGACACCATGTTGGTCTAATTTGAAAATTGCGGCCAACACAATTCAGTTTACTGACTATTTGCTGCCATTCAAATTCTAACTCTGGGTCAGCTTTTAGTAGCAGACTACTGCATCAAATATAAAATGTTTTTACTGCTCTGGCCAGTCTCCCTTGCCTGCTCTTCATTGCCATCTTCCATTTGCAATGAACAGAATTGTGTCATTCACCACCCCGGTTTACTGGTGGGAGTAAATTCAGCCTCTCTCGTCTACCCTTCTCTCATCTCCTTCCCTCCTTTCCTCTCCTTTGGTTTCTCATGGTCTCTCAGGAACTATCCTTGCTCAGATGCAAGCTTCACATGGGATGCTTATTGTCAAAAGAGCAAAGCACGGCACAGGAGCACTGTATACACCTGACTGCCAGGTCTCAGGCAAGGACTTTCTGTGGCGTGCACGCAGTAAAGGGCTCTGCCACATTGTGTCAGCATAAATTACTCAATGTCACAATAACAGTTACAACTGTTATGTTTAAGAAGTTAAAGAAGTGTTTGGCTGACGGTGACTGCACATGGTGTGTGATGGCACGTATGTTAATACAGATTCAATAACTCATTCCATGGATGAAGTGCAAATGAATACTAAACACCTCGTCAATTGAGATTCATTTGTGGGTGGTGTTTATTCATTTACCAATATACATCTTCTCAATATTACATGGGAGATTAACTTGTTCCATATGAAGGATTTATCTGAGTAGAGAGTCATCATGCACCTGTATTCCCTAACGACGTATGTAAGGGCTTCCCCTCTTAGTCAATTAGTCAACTAAGTGCTTGTTACAGCCTCATTCCACCAAGGTATTTTTTATTTACTGATTTTCTAAATATATTCTTCTGTGTTGTGTAAGTACTTCGCTAAAAAATCTCTCTGCGGTCAAAAGGCACTGAGGATATTCATTTCACAGATTATTTAATTATGTGTAATCAATCACACAATTAATGTAAGAGACTATTATCAATTCATTTGAGTCTCATCATATTTCACACAGTGCATATATGGATTAATATGTTGTAAATGCCTGTATTCTTTTGATAATAGTTAATGAGGAAAGAAGGTGAAAATAATTTGGAGCAATATAAATGCAAAGTGAACAGAAGGTCAAAGTTGGACTAATTAAAAGTGCTATAAAATTGTGTCGTGCTATAAAATTGCTGCATGTAGCTATCAATTAGAAATCACAAAACGGTCTTAGGCGGTAGCAGCAAGGAAATGAATCTGTCAACACTTTTCATTATTGTATGATAACACGGGGGGAAAATTAAGTCACAAAATAACTGTTACAAGCTGGACTTGACCTGCTTCTGCATTACCTCTGTTTGATTATTTCACATTCTCCACTACTCCGCAGCAGCGACACAGCGAAAGGAGGCTTTTTATTTCCTTTGTGGGGTTGTTTGTGCATTTTCCCAACAGAGTGTCACAAGGGGTCTTCTTTTAATGAATCGAGGTGAAAGCACAGGCAGTGGTGTAAATTCGCGGCACCACCACATGTGCCATGTGCAAGAACACATTTTTGGTAATTTTGCGACCAAAGATGCTGGCGCAGCGGTGGCACACCTGCGGTGCAGTCGCAGAAAGGGGTTGGATTACAAGGAATAAATTACCAGTAGATGCGGTTGGGGCCGGTGTCAATCACAGTCAATTAAATTAGGACCTCTCATTCCCTTTAAAAGCAATGAGCTCCCCGCCATGTGGCGCAGACAGTTTCACCATAAATGAAAGTCCAAGCTGGCTGCCCTATAAAACCTTCTCAACAGAAAAAAAAACGGTTGATTCCCATGAGGTGCAGAGCTGTACGTGGTGAAACACTGAAAATGTGCTGCTAAGATGCATCATATACAATTTAACATTGAACTAATTTTACTGCAAATATTGAAATCTCACAATTGGCACAATCAATCAAATGTGTGAACAGCCAAACTTGACAGTGACATTGACTGAATCTCTTCTGATAATGAGCAAAAATCACTTCAGTTACTTGTTGCCTTCAATTAAATAGAGAGCACTGAAGTCCTATCTGGACAAAGTAGTCCACATTTTCTTTTGTTAAACAATCGTGGCTAGCATTTGTGATCAGTGGAGTGGGTGGTGTTGTCACACTGAAAGAAAATGAGTTGTATGACAAGGTCACAGACTCAAAAAGACTCAGAGCTTCATCAACAACTGATGTAAGTGTGGAAATTGTGGATTGTTATGTTATTGTTTGATATTCTGTCGAGATAATTAGCACTGTCGCACATTTAGCACAAACACTATCTAGTCACGGGTTTACTTCTATTGTCAGGAAAAAAGACATGTTGTCTGTCTATAATAACTACTGTTATAACACTAATTAAACATCAATTACATGCCTGTTGTGCACTTACTCCTGTGGATTTTGCCACTGCAGCACAAAGTAGCTCTGTGCCGCTTAATTTTTAACATAAAAAATAAAACAGCCACGAGAACGACTGCTTTTGTCAAGGTCCATTTTGTTATTTGCAGCCAAAGCACTCAAATATATCAAGTCGTACTTGTGACTTCTAAGCTCTGAGCCACAGGAGCGTACTGTATAGGGTGCACTCGGAAACAACATCACTCTGGAGACAGTTTCATTAAGTAGGAAAAGCATTCATTTTGACTATTATGTCTTGCTGTAAAAATGAGTATTTGAAAATTGTTCATCCATATACAATAACACCTATAATTAAGCTACAGGTCAAACCGGTTCAAATAATAATACATAAAATTTCTGTTTTTCATAGCATGTCTATTTTGCATTGGGTGTGTGACCATCATGCTCTCATTCCGTGCAGCCATGGATTCGGTGCATCATTCTTGTGAAAACTCACTGTTTCATGACTCACGTGCATTTATGCTAACAATTTTCTACATACAAGCACCTTATTTATTCATGTTATAGATATCACTCATTTAGCAGTGATATATGTATTTCCCACTGCCGCCGGATTGTGTTTACATCTGAATTCGCTTCTGTGTTGAATTGAATGCGAAATCTAATCTCTAGGACACGCACATAAACAGACAAATACAAATTATGGAGAGCCTACATGCACACACAACACAAATTTATCCAGATGATAAAATATGATGTGGCTGACATTGCCTCCAATGAAAAATTATTGGCATGAGCCAACATGTCAGCAGTATAATCATGAATGATGTGCGGAAGAGAAAGGTCACAGCTGAGGACCGAGGCATTATGTGGAGGAACAGCTAAGCTCTTTAGCGCCCTGACTTACATGTAATTCGGCATTGAAGACTTGGTTGGTGTCTTATACATTCATACATTTATTCACATTTCCTACCTTTATTATTGTTTAATCATACAATGTGACACATTGCAACAGATGCAGCCTGTCATCACAGAAAATAAACGAAGGGATTTCTGCTCAGAAAAGGTGATAACAAAGAGTCACCAATTTTTATTACATCTCCATTTAGGTGGTGAAATTGTACATTATTATGGAAGTGAATGACAGACCATGACTGCATGTGACTGCAGAGAAAAGGCAGGTGAGGGTGCCCACCATAAATGTGGAGCAGCATGCCTATAAGTCCATACTCCTGCACGTCTTTCTTGCTATGCTTTGTTAGAGCTCAGTCCTCAGATTCTATCTAGTCCTTCCTATTACCAACAATACCATGCAGGTTTTCTGCCAGTGGGGCCATTTGGGAGCTATTAAGCAGTGCCTGGGCAAAGTACGTGCATAACAGTTGCCTTTCAGTGGCTCTAACATCAGGTGGAAATCACAGAAATACAGTATGAGGATATGTTTGGACTGAATGGCGGACCTGTGATTCTTATCATAAGCAATTTGGCCGCCGGCATTAACTACTGCGACATCAGAACTTTGCATCAATTACGTTGTTTTATGTTAATACTCTTGAAACCTGTCGACCTTTTTATCTTTTATCAAGACTCATCTGTTGCGGTGACAAAAATACCCCCTAATTTTGGCATATTTTAATTAAACAACAAAGAAGCAATGCTCTAAATGCTTTCAGCTAATTACATAATATTTATACATCAGAGTGACAACAGATACACCATAGTCACCTTCTAGTTAAGATATTTTGGGGCGCAACACAAAGGAAACGCATCACGCAGCTGCTGAGAGTGACAAGTTAAATAATAGCGTAAGTTCTGAAATATGTAATTACAGCAGAGAATATGTTTCCGTTTGCTGCTTGTTATTTTTGTCTATCCAGTCATGTTCGGTTATTATTAGAGTGTTGCGCTATTCACTATGTGTGAGCAGTGTCTAAACCAAACATTGGACTGGTTTTGGTATTGGCAAACCATGACCTTGGCCCTTTAAATGTGACACCACCACAATACGTGCAACAAAGTAGTCATATGAGCCAAGCAGTATTAGTACATTTTAATGAATTAAAGGATGAAATGTTGCAGCTACTGTATTATGGATACAGTGACATGCTGCAAACAAGCAGTTGAACCAGGAAAAGGCAACAAAAGCTCTCGGCCATCACTGTTAATCACACGACCAACAATGGCACAACCTGACAGGCTTGTCTTGCTAAAGGAAGATCATTCTTAATCTGAGAGGCTGGTGCCCCAGAAAAAAAAAAAAAAAAAAAAAAAACACAGAGCAGCACATAAAAAGTACAGAGCATGAACTGTCACACAACGTCAAAGTGAGAAAGAGCAATCTGGCCTGCGAGATTCCAATATCTTACTCCACAATGACACCTGGATCCAATCATGGCAGAACACTTCAGTAAGCCGGGCAGGCAATCCTCCAATCAGACAGACACGCCCAGCACAAAATGATCAGGCTTTGGCTTTACTTTCACAATCACAAATACACTATAGATACTGTATGTTTAAAACCTCGCTCTCGGAGTAAAAGAAACCGACTAAACAAAAGGCAGATTTACAGTGAATACAACACATTTAACCAAAAACCTAACTCAAGATCTAACTTAGAGCAGTGACAGTTTGATTCTTTTATTTTGGATAATCAAGGTCAATTTCATGCAATGTAACACATTTATCCATTTTGTAGCATGTGCACACTTTACTGTACAACAGAAACAGTGTAGATGTAACGTTGTATGTACTTTGCATGAAAATGACCATAATCATGTTAAAATACATAAACATTGCATTTGATTCACAAATACACACACAAATTGTACTTTGAAACACACACTGAATGATTCTTCAGCGATCCTCTCTGCAATATACAGCTGTATATGTCTGTTGGTAATAATTGCACACATCTTGACACACCTGAGCCTCTCTTGCTACGGATGACATATTTCACTGTCTGTTGTACAAATCCCGGACGCGTGTTTGAAAGCAGAAACACAGGGGTGAAGGTGGTGAGAAGTAATGAGAATTCGAAAGTGGACAGCAAGGTGATGCCTCCGACAACACAATGGAACTCATCATCCTGATTAAGCCGGACGTCCCTTTTTTTAATTGTTTCCAGTATTTCATTCAAAACGCAATCTCGAAAAGGTCACCGTTAAAAAATTGGAAATGCATTCCTCATCGGCCTCTCCAGCTGCCAAAGCCGCTCCCTGAAGTGATGACTTTCAAAGTTAAGTGGCCCTCCACTTCATTCACAATCTTAGTTTTTCACATTGGATGGGTGGAGACTAAAGAAGATTGAAAAAAGATGTTCAGATCATGAAAAAGGCTGAACACGACTGGCTAATCCACCTGTCACATAATCGCAGTGCACTAATACAGAACAGTGCTACATCTCCGGAGGGCCCAAGGTCAGTGTCACTGTTGGTTTGTGGTGACCGAAACCACTTAGACTGTCAGTGGCATTGGTCTGATTAGGGACCCCTAGAAAACCAAACACTAATATTTTATTAGCTGTCAATCTTCATATTTTTCTTTCTTTTTTTTTTGCACCTTACAGCAGATACATTAAAATATTGGTTGTATTTTCCTGCTAATGCATTTGAGGAAAAACAAGAACATGCTATTTTAACTGATTGAAAACACTATTTCTTGGGTCCTCTCTAAATACACAAAGCTGCTGCTGTAACATCGTGCATTTCTTGAAAGGATACGAGTTGGTTTTATCTTTGATTCTTTCAAAATAAGACTGATATTGCACAGCCCAGTGATGCATTTGCTCTGGTCTACCTAGAACATATTAAACATGTGTTTTTGTTCGTGTGTGCTCCTGTTTTGTGTATCTCTGTGAGCACATGTGTGTGCACAGAGGCTTTGAAAAGAGGTCTTGAGAGGTATAGTGGAGGACCATGCCCTCCTCTCTTCTCCTCTCTATCCTGGCTAGCAGGCTGTCCTCATTACTGTCAGTCAGCATCAGGTTTAGCAGTGCCAGGCTCCTGCACAGCCCTCTGTCCTCCCTGCCCTGCCAGCACTAGCCTGCCTGACTGCTGCCATTGGTAAGCATTGTAAGAACCCCTCAATCCCCTAGAAAACCTAATTACTCTCCACCCGCAACCAAGGAGACCGGAGCCGAGAAAGAGGGAGGCAGTGGAAAGAAGAATCGCACGCATGTACTCTCCATTTATAAGCGCTCCGGCAATTATTCAAACAAAAGAAATGTGTGTTCATATTATATCTGCAGTGAAAAACATAATTACACTAGCCTTTACATTTACACATCATTTATCTTTCCATTGAGGCATAAACATTGGAGGGAAGCTTGCAAAAAAAAGGGACACAAGAAACATTTAGAAAGTGTCAAACGCACAAAAAGAACACGCACGAATCAAACTGAGCATCGCTTTGACTACCCGTTAACTGGGTCACTCAGTTGGTGATTGTGTCTGACCACCAAACAAACAGTCATTCATATGTCTGTGCTCTGGCCCCATTTTCATCTGGAGCAGTTCCACAGAGGCCACTGAAAGCAAAGGAGCTGACGGGTCAGGGATTTAAACCCATCTCCAGCTTTGGCACAGTAGCCATTACCACAGGAGGGGAAAAAACAACTCCTTGTGTCATCCTCCATCTAAAGGAGGGTTTATTTATGTTGGCTGCACATGTGTTTTTTTTCCGGGGGTGAGAGGAGAGTGACAGCGAAGAATTCCCATCAACTCGCTTGTCACTTTCCCGTCGTCTTCCGTCTGACTCTTGGTTTCAGTGAAACGTCAGTGCATTTAGTGTCAGTTGTAAAAACCCATTGCAAAAGCGCATTTAGTTTGAGAAATACAGCAAATATCTTTTCAGCTGGGCATCTCGGTCGCTCACTGGGATAAGACCTGCGCCATATGCCTTGAAATGCGACGTCAGGTCCGGATAATAGCCTGCACAACACAACATTCCTTCTCTTTCTTCCACTCTGTGTGCTATCTGCACAGAGGAGCTGCCTTGAAATAAGAAATGTCTAATAAGAAATAATCTCCTTTCACATAATAAATATTTGGGAGGGCTCATTGTCATAAACTGTAAAGCTGAACAAAGATATTGATACGGCATTCTGTTCAACATTAAAGACTTTTGTCCTTGAATATTCTTTCAGACTCATGCAGCTGTGCAGATCTGAGTTGGAACGGGGAAGCTGGTGCTTTTAATAAACTCACAGGGACATTCAAAGGGGCTGGCAGCTACAGAGGTTTCATTTTCCCAGCAGTGAGCTGTGTCATTTAAAATAAGGATCATTTTGAGAAGGGGAATATCATAATGCTAAATCTAGATCAAATAACTGAGCAAGGTGTAAGACTGGATTTACAAGGCCTTGTAATCCTAAAAGACTGAAAAAGAAGCACAGAAAAGAGCACAGAGAGGGAAAGACAGAGTGAGGGAGTGAGAGATAAAGTAAAAGAGACCAATGAAAGAAGTTTGTTTTGAATTCATGTATAAAACCACACACCTGTGCCTCTTCAACACGGTGTGTGTACATGCGGTTGTGTGTGTGAATTTATGTCACGCAGCACAAAGGCACAGGGGATGAGAATGTGTATTTACTTCCTGCAGCATTATTATTAGACTTCATTAAAACTTAAGACCTGAAATCTCCAGAACCACAATACACCTGAGAGTCTTTTCTGCAGGTAAGAACATAAAGCGCACACGGTCCCTGAGAGGAGCGGGGGGGGGTGGGGGGGGGGCGCAGACAAGTGGAAGAGGTGAGGGTACTGGTCAATTTGCCATTCACAGAGAGAGACAGAGAGAGAGAGAGACGGAGGCAAAGTGAGAAAGACAAAGTGACAGCAAAGACAGAGAGTGAGACAAAGAGAGAGGCAAAGAGAAAGACAGGGATGCAGCTGCCAGGGATAGGCCGACACTAACAGCAGGCCACGAACAGGGAAGCCACAGCCACAGCTGTCACAGGTTGGAGCAAAATTTGGTTGCTTTGATGGTATTTTTGACTGATAGCCCAGAATTACCTCAACCAGTGTACTGCCACACTTCACCTGCCTCCTCACTGACATTAACGCAAGTAGTTTAAAGCGGTACGTTTCCGGAAAGAAAACTGTCATCGCAAGCAAAATAAACAGAGTGTCTGGAAGTGTTGTCACAGCTGCGTCTGTGCAGCACACATCTATTTTGTGCACAGATAGAGTCTTCTTGCTGCATCCCAAAGACTGCCAGAGACACTGTGACAACCTGTTTGGGACGGCTTAGATGGCAAATCCCTTTATGGAGGTGCAAGGAAAGGGTTACGCCCATTGCTCTGTAAATGGTCGCTGCTACTTCCTTTCATTTCCATAACAAGCCATCAGAACTCATCTCCCAGTGAAGTGGCCACAGTCCCACTGGCAATTAAAATCATGCTGGGACATGCCATGCTTGTGTGCGACTCCACTGTGGGAAACAAAAGCAGCGGCAGCAGCGGTAATGACGCCAACAGTTGAGTGGTAAATCTTGAGCAATGTCGGCGGAAACCGTCGCTTTGATTTCTCCAGGAGACTGAGAGCAGGCCTCGTTCACATCTTTCAGTGTGAACCTTGCTGGAAAATATCAAACACGGAGACAGCAAGAAACAGCATCATCTCTTCTCTGTCTTCTTTACCACTTTCTATACACAGCCACAATACTAAAAAGGCACATGGGTTTCCTTTTGAAAAGAATCACCAGTATCTTGACAGGCTTGATATTTAGAAGGAAAAAAAATCAAGTATCGGGACTAAAATCACTCTTGGATAATTTGGGTATGAAAACAAGGATATTTTTTGTTATACACAGTCTGGCTTGAATGAAAGGACATGCATTTTTGACTATTTCAGAATGAGCACTCAGATTTTGTGCTATATTTCTTAAAGTTACAAATAGTAGTGACCAGGAAATCTTTCAACATACATATGACATGTGAGTATTGTATTACGATCCTCTCTCCAAGCATCACATTCTGCCACGACATGGCATTGTCGTGATAAATGTTTTAGCATAATAAAAATAATGTGCTTTAATGTGGCTGCGATATCATGCAGGTAGAGAGCTATGCACAAACTCATAGAACTGGAGTTACATTGAGCAACTACTATTTTCCTCACTATAACACCAACGTAGGAGGTACGAGCAAAGCACGCCAATTTCTCTGTTGCTGGCCGCAAGAACCAAAAGTCTTAATTAGGCTATATGTTGACTAATCATTCTACTTCAGAGTGATTTGAGGGCTAATACAAAGCAGGATTCACTTTAAAATTGAGCTCAGGGTGGATCGATACCGACTTCAAACTTATAACGCGTCAGTTTTGCCATTATGTTGCTTTACTGTTTAATTTACTGGTTAGCCTGTTAAATTTAGACTTTTTTTTGTTCTGCGGCTAATATTACTTGCATCTATTGTAGATCCACAGGCTGGAGCAATATTAGTGAATTTAATTTTGAGGGGCAGAATGAATTTTTTAATACATTTTTCTTTTTCTTAACATTGCAGTAGAGTGAAAAGAAGTGGAGTATTCCCCTTAATTCAGCAATACTGTGATATAATGCAGTCACCGAAAAAAAAAATGCTGTGATATAAATTTTAGGCCACATTGCCCCACCCCTCGCTTCTCCCAAACTGTAGAAAACAACTGTCTACGTCAAAAATAATATTATGCTTTTTAAGCTTCAGTGGAACATAGCAGTAATGCTACATCACACAGCAATGACCACATATTTATTGAAGGAGGCAGATGTTCAAAGCAGCATTGAGTATTTTACATTGACAGTGAGATGATTTTCATAAGGATCTGTATGATTAAGCTCAACAGGTGACTGACTGACTGATCGCATCTTACATTCACTTCACAGTTATTCATCAGAGAGGCATTCTTAACACTTAGGTGCGTATGACATCCACTAACCACTTTCCTGGGGGCAACCCCGGTAATGCCATGACACTATGGCAAAAATAATAAATGGTGATGAAAATATTTTGATCATCAAATCAAGCCAGGCAGAACGTTATTTGTCCCCAGAGGGGCAACTGGTTGTGCAGCAGTAAAAAACAGTAATAACACACAATATCGCAAAACACACAAAGCAATTAAATACAACATATAACAAGAGGTAAGAACATAGAGCACTACTAAAATCAAAGAAAACAATATTAACCAAGCGTGGTTGCGTGGTAAACCTGATATTACCTTTTACTATCGCAGCTGAGCAATGCAATGGCTGAGTCTATGACGGAGTGTTTGTGCCTGTTGGTTTTGGCTAGTGGGTATTTAAAGAGGGAACCTGTAGGCAAGGTCTGAAACTAGGTGCAGGGGGTGGGTGCTGTCAGACAGGATGGATTCTGCTTTCATTAACAACTGCGTGTTATGTAAAATCAGACAGACTTCTCTGTTGAGTATCTGTGTCACTGCTTCAGGTCTGTACTCATGCGCATATTTTTCAGAAATATGTATGATATATTTTTCCTACATTTTTTTCCTGTAAAATCATTATAACATATCTATTGCAAGGATTGCATTAAGTAAAATAAGTTTTGCTGTTAACAGCATGGATTAAGAAAGGCTTCTTGTGAAACTAAATGTTGAGATGCTGAAACATTTATGTTGAAACCCTGGTTTTCTAAAGCTACTTTTAACTGCCTATCTAATAAAGCCACAGCTAACCCCAGCCAGGCTGAATAGGCTAGGAGGAGACAAGGCATAAATTGAATGTGCATAAAGCACTTTGCATCACATCATCATTGTTTAATCCTTTCATTCTCATCTGTCAATCATCTGCAGATGAAACCTAATCCGTGAATATTTGTGGGCTAGCCCGCATTGATACCTTTGACATAAGTTGTAAGCACAGCTTCTATTTTTAATACGTAATGTCCACTTTTAAGTCTTCAGATAGGCTTTCGTGGTGTGACATTATTCATTAGTAATGTGTGCGCCACTTTGCATTTCTTTAGCATGCCTCCTTTGATTGACGGGTCCTGTGGTTATCTCTCATTTGTGCCCTTTACCAATATTCTAGGGCAGATGGTCGCAAAAAACACAAGATGCAAATGCAAAGGGCAGAGCAGAGGCAATCCGCACTCTGTGACTGATTTGTCATATAAAATTCTCCAGAATTGTAGGTATAAATCCTCTTACCAAGTTGACTTTGTCATACATGTCAAATCAGACTGTCTATATAGTGGAATGATTATTTCTTGCCAAACTCCTTTCCATCTGTATCTAACCGCCTCTTTACAACGGAACTGTCCATGTTTTGGGGCAGTGTCAGTTATGCCTGCTGATACAAGTTGTTTTTCCTGTGATCCTGTCATCCTGGTGCAAACACCTTCAGTTGTTTACAGTGAAATGTCCTCTGTGTTCACCTTCACTTCCTGTCTGTTTTCAGCATTAGTCTACGTGCTGTACATACTGTATAGTTTTACCATACTGCAGCATTCAGCAGTGGGAGGTCATTGGCAGGGTTACTTGTGAGGTCATTGTTAGCCGTGAGAAAATTAACGCTGATTGGTCTCGTCACGATTTGCTCCCCGAAGCCCGTGCCACCGAGGCACCTGCCAAGGCGAGCTTCTTTAAACAAGAACGAGGCCTATTCAACAGCTGCATAAGCAGCCAGGCAGCCAGACAGTGGAGGGGAAAGGGGGACAAAAGAAAGCAAATGCAAAACAGAGAGGACTTTCTAAATGGGAACCTCAGAATGGGACTTCTTTTAAAGGTCTTAAATCAATTGAACAGAAAGTACAAACCCATGCAATGTTAATCTATCTGGCTTAATCCCATTGCTTTAAGATCCTTTATAATCCACATTCAATACAACCATTTTTCTTCTCTAACAAGCTTGCCCTATAGCCATTTTATAAATCATTGGTACAAGGCTTTTGCAGTGCCACAAATTCTGTTATGGTGTCATTATTTCACCGAGTTATGAATCATGCAAGGTAGAATGACAAATATGTTTAGACCAGTAGAATAGCTCAAAATATTGCATTTTCTTCTCTGAGTCATTGTGAAAAATATATATATAACACTGTTTTAAAAAAGATTAACAATAAACACAACAGCAAGAGTAGTTTCTCGTTCACTTAAAAATTGGAAGCATCATCAAACATCTGAGCTGTTTTATTGCACCTTGGACTTTTATGAGCAAGGCTCAGAACAGAAGAAGTTAAAGTGATATACTTGCTATGTTAGAAGTGTGGACAAACACTGGTAGTTTCTCAACCATATGCCGATATCCTTAAGTCACCATGTGCTCTGGCTTTGAAAGCTTGCACCGCCAATTCTTCATTTGAAACCTGACCAACTCTTTAACAATGCCTCTCTCTGATCCAGTGGGAAGGAGAAAATCTATTATCGATTTCCACCTGGTTTAGGTGGAAAAAGCCCTGATAGCGCTGCTGAATAGCGCTGCACTGTACTGTGCTGTGCTACAGCCTGCACACTGAAGCTGGGGGATGGTGTGAGAGGGCATGTCAACAAAGCCCTTGACTACGCCACAGCACCATCTGCACACGCTGAAAATTTAATTGTCAATAGAACTGCTCGAGACCAGTAATCAAGAAAGGGAAAAGATAATACGCATTATGAGGAGCTCATACGACAGTTCCTGCGTGATTGGAGTTTGGCTTATCTTTTAAATCACCCATTCTTTCAATGCTAATTGTGACTATTTCTACATGCATGCACCACGATTAAAGACATTTCTAAATCACTTATGTCATTCAATCACATTCAACTCAGAATGCTACAGAAGACAACTCAATAGACTGATAATTCAGCCAATAAATGGAGTTCATCACTGCCAATGACAAGTCACCAATCATTTCTTGCAAATTCAGTCAGGCTAATATTGGGCTATTCAATTCAAAATAAAACTCTCGCCATTTTGCATTAATGTGCACCTTCAAGAGCAGCATCTTGATTCCGCTTTGTAATTCTCAGACTTCCTCTTTTCCACAGCAGAACAAAACTTTCAACCAATAGGTAACGTTCTCTGCAAATAAATTACAGCCTTTCTCCTGTCAGTCACGACAACATCGAGCCAACAGTGAAGTTATCAAGTTATCAAGGTAAGATGGTCGCACCACTTATGCTCCGTTGCAATAAAGGGACAATAAAGCATGATTTTATCCAATTCCTCTGCTGCAACATCATGTCATTGTAATAACAAGACAGTGTTCATTTCAAATTACCTGACATTAAAAACAACTATGATGAGGGATGAAATGCAAATATATGCATAAAAGCACTGACGTAGGCATAAAACAGTGAGATAATACAGAAAGCAACATAACCCCAATCATGCTGAAAATTTTCTTTAAGTCTAATACGTCCAGCTTTAATTGCTTTGGTGAAACAGCGTAGAGAAGGCGAGAACAATAAAGCCAGACTAGGCCTTTGCCGACAATAACAAACAGACAACCACTGCCTCTTTGTATCTGCTGTGTGAGCACACAAAATTAGGTAAGCTAGTGACATGAGACATAATCATTTTCTTTGAGCAAGGTTAGTGACCAATTTATTCTTACCTTAGGCTGGGCGCGACGGGGAAAGGCAACCTTAGGATCAATCTGAGAATGAGAAAAGAATAGCAAAACTGTTGTTAAAAGACAAGCTGTGATATTTTAAGGCAATGAACAGGTGTTGAAAATATTTCTATAAAACCAGGGCAGCAGAGTACACCCATTCACACAGTCACATTTTCAATCCTCTGTGGTAAGGGATAAATACTAGCATCTTAATGGCAGTGATACATGTCCCAAACTTAAGGTATTCATATTTGCTATTTTCAACTCACAATGATGATAATTCATCGGAGCCATTAAGATTTACAATGGCTGCATAATCAGCCTGTGGTGATACAGTCTGCTTTTGAATTTGAGAAGCATTTTCAGAAACTAAAGCTGCATTCAAGAGCTGTCAAAATTATTGCAATTAGAAAGTAAGTGCACGTGAATGGCCCAACAGAAGTGATAATAAGAACAAAGAAAGGAGGATTTTTTAGAACACAATGGGTCTGCTAGAATCAGCCTTACTTTTCTCAAATTTGACACCATTGTTTTCCCTCTGTCCCTCGCTGTGGTTAAGGTTAAAGTTATTTTCACTAAGGAAAGGCTGAGTCATGGTTATGGTTCGCTAAATATGCCACAATCTGTCTCGCAGGAATGTGCGCCAGCTTTGATAACTCAGATACAAAAAAGACAACTGATAGAAAATGTAATATCGTATATTAAATAGTTGTGATGCAGTTGTATTGATGTAATTTCTGCCACCAGGGGTCTCTCAATCAATCAACACAATGAAAAACGATGTAGCTTGATGACACCCTGCAGTAGCGTGGGATCATGGGAGTTGTTGTCTTCATTGTTTAACAATCAGTGTTGCAGATGAAAATCTATTTGACGTGACTCAGGTAGAAATGTTACGTATTAACATTCATTCACGTTCGCAGACTTCATGCCTTCCTCATCCTCTGATGTGTCATCTGGTGTTTCCCGTGTTTACCCAGAAGTTGCTGCAGCTAGAGGGGTTAAAGAGGATGTGACGCCACTGACAGGAAAACCGAATGAAGCTGTTACCTGGAATACAATTACAGATTTCTGGAGGTTTTGGGATTATGTAACTACACAACTCAACAAAATAACATATATCTTGTCATTTTAATGGAGAAATGTTATATACTATTCATTTAAATCAGTTCCTAATTCAATGCATGTTCCTACTGGGCTTTTCATTTTTAACACCATTTAATGCACAAGGCAATAACAGAACCTTATTAGTCAGTATATTAATCCCTATTCTAAAACAGCCAAACGTTTAAATTTACTGTTGGCCTCTTAGCTAACGTGCCTTAAAGTATCTTATTAATTAAACTGATGCAGAGATTTGGCTCAATAACTGCTTTGTTTACAAGTTAAAGGTCCAGTGTGCTGGATTCAGGGGGATCAATTAGCAGAAATGGAGTACAATATGGAATCACCTACAATTAAGATTCATTGCGTTTTCGCTGCCTTAGATGAGCCGTTTATATCCACATAGGTTGCAGAACTTTTTTTAATGAGTCCGCCATGTTGTGCCGCATTGTTTAATTACAAGTAACCCAGAATGGACAAACCAAACACTGGCTCTAGGGAGAACCTTTCATATTTTTTGCGGCTGCCATAGGCGAGAGTGAACAGGGGGGGGGGGGGTATTCAGTTGGTTGCAATCTGCAATCTCACTGCTAGATGTCACTAAATCCAACACACTGGACCTTTAAGTACTGTCAGGATCTTTAAGCTTAAAACACAAGGAATTTATATCTTGAGCACCGACTAATGGTAGTACACAACTTGTTATTATGAGGATTTGAATACAGCTGGCCAACACCACTGACCTCATTACTTACTGTAGCACAGTGTCTACAATTGATGAAGCTCAATGACACATTCTAGGCACACCGTTCACTGCATCGGGCAATGTGCTTAAGGATACCACATATTAACTGCTGCTAATTACTGTGTGAATTAGCTTCCAAAGCAATATATTGCCGCTACCAAATTATCCGCTGGTGCTGCCAATTGATATATATTAAAAAAGAACCACAACCGCTTTAAAAAAAACACAAAAAAAGTTAATGTGGAGGCCAGCCACACCATCATTCTGCTGGTCATGGTCTCGGCAGAGGCCCGCTTTTATTTTAGGCAGGAATCGCTGATTGAATATGACAGGGAGAAAATGAGAGTCTGAGGCCGGTGACGCCTCCAGATATTGCCAAATAACCAGGAGGATGCGTCAGATCAGCCTGTTTCTCCATCTTGTTCTTGTTATCTCATTAGCTTCATTTTCCTCGTTAATTTCACTGGTATGAAGCAATGTGGTGGGGGGTCTCATCAACCTTGCGCTTACAATGAGGAGGAACTATCTCAAACAGCAACGTTATCCTAATTTGTTCTTGCCTGGATACGGATGAATTTGAAAGAGAGACTTCCCCAAAAAGATTAACAGATATAATAAGCTTTTTGACATATCACTAATTTGTGCTGAACAGGAATTTTCATGTTGTGCCACATTTTGCTGTGCTGAAATATTTACAATTAAATATTCTATGCATTCACAAAAGCCACCCCTTCAGCACAGATGGACTTATTTAAGAAAAAGACATCTCTTCCCGCTGTGAAAAACAATGGAAAGAAAATGAATCAAGGAACACGAGGACAAAACACACCATCTGCACAGATCAATTAAGCCAATGAGTACGACTACGTTTTAATGCGTTTGAAGAGAAGCCATGATGTGCAATGTCATTGTCATCTTTTCTGTCAGTCTCAGTTATTACTGTTATCTTTCTAAATCAGGTCAAAATGAGAAATGAATTCAATAACACCTGGGTATGGCCCCTGCTTGTAATGAATTTCATTTAAAGATTTGTTTTAGCACTTAGCCCCAGGCATAACCAATTCAAACTCAATTATTTTGTGCACCCTATTTGAGCAAAGACAACACATTATGCTTTGAATACCAAAGTCCTATACTTGGTAATGTATCTTACTTTTCAAGCCTACACAAAACATATCAAACCTCATTTCATCATATTGCATAAACTAATTGTTTTCCTGTCCTGCTGAGAATCCCTATTCACTCGGAAGCTTCCAGTTTCAACATGCACAAGAGAGCGCTTTAACACAGCAGCGATGGAGGTCATATTGCTTTCTGTCAGTTTAAAATATGATCAAAAAGAGACTATCATATGCTCAGAGTTGTGTTAAAAATGAGGCTATGATATCGCAGATTGTTTGAATCACACTCACAGCAATGCAACCAAACTAGGCAATGAGGACTTCCTCACCAATCCTTCTGAGAAATGCTGTAGCAGCACCTTTTTAGGTCACAACTCATGATGAATGACTCCTTTGAGAGATTTGAAATGAGGAGATGTAGCAATTGTTTCCCATCGGTTTACACATTCGTGTGCATGTGATTTTTATGTATGTAAGTACCTTCATACTAAAGGCCAAGAGCTATAAAGTATGCATCACCCTTTGACTGGATAACAGTGCCATTGAACCAGAGATTATGCTGTCTCGGTTTCACCTGATACTTCCTTCCTGAAACATTTTCGTTATGCAACACACACATACCATCAGGTTTGGGATCAGTCGACCGGGCCTGGGTATAGTGCACTTGTTTCAGTCATTCCACAAACAGTGCTTGCGAACGTTATTTCACTCGAGTTTTCATCTGTCAGTGCCTTAAAAATGTTAGCACTAATTAGAAAAAAGAAAAACCTATTAGTGCTTTACCTGGCGTGTTTTGGTCCATTTTGATTTGGAGAATGTACTTTTCTTAATGGTTTGGAGGGGAAAAAAAACACTCTCCTGTTCTTACTGTGCTATTGCTTTCACCGTAATTTTCACATTCTCCATCTGCATCAGTTGAAAGCAACAAGTTTGGGCATACTCTGGGGTTTGCTGAAATCGACTCTGGAACAAATGGCGCGCTGATGAAGCAGCTTGGGAACACATGTACCAAAAAGCACATTTAAACACCTGGGCACAAAATAATTCCTGCAACGTATTGATCATCATAGATTGAAGACACAATAACCGTAGTGTGGAAAGCCAGACCTCCCATCCAGCTGTAGCTGTACGGTTATTATCTAGTAGCAGGTAAAGTGCTTTATCAACCCCCCTCTAGGAAATTTCTTTATCATGGAAACATCACAAGCAGTGCATACAAACTAAACAGCACATAAATATTTAGAAACCTGACTTGGAGCTGAATGAACAATTTGCTCTGAATATGAATGTGCTCCACCTTTGAACATTATGTTTTATTGGTTGCTAGATTAGCTGCTCAAACGAGGGAAGCCAGCACTATTAAGCAGGTAAACACCTGGAATTTCTCTTTTGTTTATTATTTTCGTACTGTGGCAGTATGAAGGTCATTGGGACAGCAAACTTCATTAAGGAGCATAGAAATAAACTTTACTTGGATTGGCTTGACTGACTTACAGCAAAATCAAAAGGTGATGATGGCCATTATTGTCGTCTTGTAATAATCAGATTGTTTTACATGTTGACAGAAGAAGCAACAGGATTTTAATACACCGGAATGGTCCAAACACAGAACTACGCAGCCAAAATATCATATCGTGACTGACTGAACGACTGTAATTAATGGTATAATGTAGAGCTGCAAAGGTCTACAGTATACCTATTAGTCAATCGTAAGTCAATCAGCAACTGTTTTGATAATTTTTAGGTAATAAATGTTCGATGCAATACAGGACAAAGTAAGTAATAATAGTAATAATAATAATAATGAAAATTGCATCATTACAAAAACATTTTCTAAAAGTTTTTCTATTTTTTTTATGTATAAGCCACGACAAAACCATAATTTTAAACTTGACCCAATTCACATATGATTCAGACATTATTTTGTAATTTGTAAGAAAAGGACATCATTCTTATGGGTTAGACTGGGATATGATTGTCATACAACTGCCTGTAGGATGCATACGATCCTTTTTTCATCGATTAAATCAGTGTAACCATCTAATGGTACCTGTTATGCACAACTGACTGGCAGCCATTAATATGATGTCATTGTCAAAGGGCTCTGCAATTTCGGTATGTGTGCCTTTTGCAATGTGGGTCAGATTTCAGATAAATCTTAAGCATCTGACCAAGTTTACACAGCTCAGTTCATGAGGAGCACAAGGGCACAGCTAGTGACATGCAAAAAGATGTGAAGCATCTCACACCGGTGTGGTCTGTGTCAAGAGCTTTTCCCTCACTCTAAAGCAAAGCTGGCCTCTCTAGTGGAGCACTTTTAAAGTATTTGCTCACCTTATTCCCTTCTCAAATTAATACGTTCCATATACATTTGTTATATGATGAAACATGATCTCACACAGAACAAAAGAGGATTTCCTAAAGACATCATACAACCTGATATGTCAACATAATAAATGGGTACAGAGCAAGAGTAATCCCCCCAACCCCACCCCACCATCTTTTATCTTCCATAGCCTTTTACTACGGGGTCTCTGAGGGCTGCTTCTGCATGCAACTGCGGGGGATCAGGGCAGAGAAACAGCATATATCTTAAGTTCACATCTTACAAAAGGATTTCATATATTAATGCAGCTCCTGGGTAAACTCTCTTCCTCTCTCTTAAGACATATCTACACAAGCATGATGATGGGGTGTTCAAGCTAAAAGGAGAAGGCTTATCAAAGCTTGCAGCTTCTCCCAACTTAAGTTTGTGAACAGGCCCACAGGTGTGCGTGTGTGATACCAACAGAACAGACAAGAAATTAAAACACAAATGTTTCATATCTGTGTTGTCAATCTTTACTGATTTTCGCGGTGGAATAACATCTCAAAAAGGCAGTTTGTCATGCTCCTCAAATCAATAATGAGAATTTCACCAATGTCATGCTCTACAAGCAAATTGGCCATCTTTCTTTTTCCCCTTAAAAATATGCAACACCATTATGAGAATAATCCAGATTCACTGGTTTTACACAAGATATTGCATTAGTGCCTTGACAAACATCTGATGTTCTGTATGTACCGACAAGAGACAGATACAGCATGAACTAATAACGCCTTCAGCCATAATTAACTGCAGAAGACAGAGCACCTGCTATACTGAAAACAAGAGCAAGTCAGAGTTCAGCTCACTGGTTAGGCTTTACTTCCAAATCCTATCTGATGAATACCGTTTAGATCGGCCCAGAACAGCTGCTCATCCATGCCTTTTCTCATCCTTCTCTCCTGCGTTTTTCCTGCCTCACCTAAAACATCGAATCTGTAAGTGTGTGTTCACCTGGGGTCATTTAATAAAGGCTGGAATTACCACAAAACCAAACTAGAGTGCATTGTATGTCCTGAACAAATTCATATTTCAAATATAACCTTTATAATATTTTCTCAAATTTTATTTTTTTTTTAATTCTACCATAACTGCTTTGGATAAAACAACATAAAAGCCAACCTGGAATCAATCCAGTGCCTTGTTAGACTGTAAACTGTTACTTTTCAAATGCAAAATCATGTACTATGATCTCCCCTGTTCATACCAGCCTGCCTTGAAACATCCTCGGGAACAGATGCTAGGAGTTGCATATTTCTAAACTGAACAAAGCATCATGAAAAATGGTAAATATGTTCTGAATTACCAGCATGTGTGTTTTGAAGCCCCCGGCTGTGCTTCCCCATATGTCTCATTCACATTCATCCTAGTCTGAGTGTTTTCATAACCGGACGAAAAGCAGAGCACAGTAAAAAAAAAAAAAAAAAAACAATACCAAAAAAAGAAGAGGAGGAGGAGGAGGAGGAGGACTGTGATGGTGTATCTTGGCCCATCCTGGCATTTTGGTGGCAGTTGCATTGATTCTATGGCTCTATTAACCTCAACCACAGGCAAATGTTACACTAAAATGATAATCCATACTGAAATCCTAATATCATCCTTGCATCAGCATAATTAAAGTAAGAAATACCTCTTTTGCATTTGAAATAATATTACTTACTAATAATAATAGTTACTATGCTGTGTGTTTGTTTGTCAGAATGCCAAAGCTATACTGATTTAATTCACACATCCAACTATATCTGTAAAATAAAATGAGATGAACAAACAAGGAGATAAAATGTAAATTAGATATGATTTCCACTTTGCCTCTACGAATAATATGACTCAACCTGTTCACAGTCACAGTACCTCCAGCCACTCACTCCTTTCAAGGTTAGTAGGGACAAAAACACGGGTAAGGAGTCATTCAAGCGCCACAAAAGTAGAGGGCTTGTATCAAACCAACATCTGCAAACACATCAAGAACAATCCACATTTGCTGGACCGGTTCATTCTTTCCATTACTGCTGAGCAACTTTCTAAGAGATATGATAGATCCAAATGCAATGCAATCTTGATAGTGTGAATGTTAAGATATACAACAGCACAGCAGATACAGCCCAATGACTAATAGTAAGGAAAGCAACACAGACAGCTGCCTTAGCTTTGTAATCTTCTATTGCACGCTGACGGATAAACAACGGCACATTAGCAGCTAGGAAATATCAATTTCTGCATTTATTTGAGTCAACGGGGTCTTTGGTATGTCAATTGCACTGTCAAACACTCATCTGATTACGATGTCCAGCAAAAATCTGTTGTTTGTTATGACAAAGGCATGAGCTATCCCTATTATTACAGGACTATCAGTATCATCAATATATTTCAGCTTTGGGGATATGGAGACAAAATACATGGAAACAAAGCAAATAAATTACACACAAAAAAAAATGTTTCATTAACGTCAGATAGGGATGCAAATCTGATTTGGCTCCAGAACTTTTTAAATATAGACTGTGTAAAAGTCAACATCTGATACGATTATGCTAAGTAAGAGCTATTTATTTGGGCAGCCCAGTGGCCTAAGGGTTTAGGACACTGACCACGTAATCACAACGCCCCCTGATCGAGTCCGGCCAGGCCTCTCCCTCATTTCCTGTCAGCTCTCTACTGCATGCTGTCTAATAAAGGCACCCAACACAATACTTCAGACACTTCTGAAAGAAAAGCCACTCCCAAAACATATGGATTTTTTAGGACGGATAATACCTGACAGGTAATAATAATTAGAAAAGGAAAGATTTCAAAACAAGCCCCAAGTGACTTGCCAATTAGGTGCGGACAGATGTGGAGCCAGTTTAGAACGCTTCTTTGGGCCTGTGCACTAATGCTACAATTCAGAGAAAATGATGATTTGATGTCAGACCTTAAAATGTCACGGTTCAGTTCTCACGGTGAGGTGCTGTCAGGTCTGACGAGTATGACCTAAGTCTGACAAATATCACCTACAGCCAACAATAAGTGTGATATAATACACTTATGTATGCTTGTATCTGTAGCTTCTGTATCATTTTTATATGGCTATAAAACAGAGGTGGCTCAATCAAAACTGGTAATTCTGCATGACTTTGCATGCTACTTAATATGCTTCACAGGAGCAAGAAATACCAGTCTTTTAATTCCAGCGCAATACATAAGAGGCCAACAATATTCTACAGTTAGACAATGGCAGTACGTATACAGCTTCAGACAAAAGTTGGGTAACTTTAGTAAATAAAACAGAATCAAAGACCTTCTTCTTATGTTTCTTATGGGCGAGAGAAACAATGTAGCTGTCAGTGAGTCAGTCGCAACATAAATGTAGCACTGGTTTGAGACTGTGCTATGAGCAGGAGGTCATCAAGTTAAATCCAGTGAATATCTTAACAGACTAATTAAAAATGCACAAGGAATTTAATTCTTTCCTGCTGCCACTACCCTCAAAGTGCCCTCGGGCAAGGCACTAAACCAACAACGGCTCCATGCACCAGTAAAAGACTGGAGCTGTACCAGCCAACTCTCAGGTAGAAGTACATTTTTATGTACAAGCCTCCCTCACACATATTCCCCCGACCTTTACTGTATATATATATGCTGTCAAGCTGTCACAAAGTTGTTCATTCAAAATGTCAAGCTTGAAGTTATCAACCCGCTCTAGATTCTGCATCAAAGTGTGTTTGTATCGTTACCCCTTCAAGCAGCCCCTTAACCTGCTTCTATGTACTCTCCCCTCTACAGAGGCTTGCCAGTTTGGCAATACCATCAGTTGTACTGTAGTCATTTCACTGCCAAGAACTTAGCTGTCCCCCTATATTCACTGATTCACCACAGAAGTGCACCGTGTGTCTTACTCCCATTACGCAATAACAGAGCTGACAGAGCTCACACATGACATAAAATGCATCTGCACAGGGACAATAATGCACAGCTGAGTCTGATCGAGACACTGACCCACCTGAGACTTCAGAAATATAACAGGTAGGTCTCTGGTGGGTTAAGAAGGAGACTAATTAGCTTACAGCTGCATACCTGCCATCTTTTTGCCCCATAATACTTTTAGATTTTGTGTTATGAATAATTTTGGAACAGTATGTGTATTTTTTATGATGTTAAATTACTCATTATTAGAACAGCAAAAATACTACTACTACTACTACTAATAATAATAATAATACAAATAAAGAGCAGCAACATAACCACAAACTTTGAAGCTGAATGAATTGGAGGGAACATAAAGTAAGGTCCACTGGGGCTCAAAAATAAGATTCCAGTGAACAACAAATTGGCATTAGTTGCCTTATCCTACACAGATTTGGAGATTATATACTGCCACTTGAAGGAAAATCTATTTGTCTTTCAAAGCCCTTAAAAATATTTCTCCATCTAGAGTTGCCTTCAGCCGAGGTAGCGAACGCAGAACGTTTCCTCAGCGTGCACTATTCCATTTCCAAAACTATGCTGGCATATCTGTATATTACCACCTACGGAGGAGAAATCCCAGACAAATATAATTTCTGCTGAACCCTGTCTAATCCATCACTACAGACATCTCTCAAAAACGACGAGCACCTTTAACTATTCATTTACGGACAAATTTCAAAGAGGCAAGCAGAATCCACAATGGTTCAAAGTTTTTCATAAATGAGCGTGTGGGTGTCTGTGAATCAACAGCCTCACTTATGCAAGACAATTCAGACCGTTCTTTAAAACTAAATAAGAATTTCTAATGGTCACACTGTTCCACTGCTACATTTATGTAATCGCATTATAACAGTATGGTAGCAAATTGGGTTGAGTAACATTTCGCGGTTGAAAAAGTTTTTAGTAATTTATGGTTTGGTTTACTCACCAATACAGAAGTTTGTTTTTGACATCAGGGTAATATTATGTGAGGGACCGTGTTGTTTCAAACCTATTTTCACACTCTTTCAGTATCAGTGCATTAGCCGTGATACAATGCACTATCTGCTGGGTCAAACAATAGCGAGGCAGCAGGCCCGAGACAGCACGCCCTTCAGTGGAACATGAGATATATGCACGCTGCACATGTGGCTGCAGCGAAGAAGGGGGCGTGTCAGCCCCATTCATCCACAGAAGTGAAAGTGAACACATAATATTAACCCTGGAGTTGTGTTTTATTGCTAAGCTTAGCGTTGAAGGGCCCATCACGCATTTAGCCTATATACATGACCTTGATCCACACAGCCTGTTAACCTAAGAGGTGTTCCCCAACAAGGCCTCAGGCAGTAAAAAGTCACACAGTTATGACAGGGCAGAACAGGCAGAGCAGGGCAAACACAAAATAAGAAAATAAACACATATATCTAAGTGTAGATAAAATGAACTCACCGTCTTTGAGTCTAATTCATGGTGTTGTTGAGCTAAGACTTTATCTACACTGGCAGCATCTGTAAACGTAACAAACCCAAATCCTCTGCAAAAAAAAGACAAAAAACAACCGTGTTAAAATACATACACACAAAAGCAAAAATTGCAATACATTTTGTTTATTGTAAATACAAATGCTAAAAAAAATAAAATATTACGACTTGCCACAACAAACTGCACAACAGCAGGCATAATATTCCTATGACCTTATTATTGTTGCAAATATTCTCTGTAAATGTGTTTATAATCCACATTATGGACGTCCTGTAGCAGATTGGAGGCAGAGACTGAGCACCTCGCCGATCATTATTTGGTATGCTACAATACGAGACGACACCACACCAACATTGTGGTGCAGTCACAAAGTCAATGTCAAATTGCATTCGGCTGCAGCTTTACAGCAGTGAGCATTTAAGCTTATCTGGCTTGCTGTGAAACCACACGCAGGCGCGCGCACGCAGGGACACACACACACACGCGAACACATGCGCGCGCGGACACAGAAACACACATAACACGCTGGATTAATACTCAACACGGACAAAGTAAGCGATATCGCTGCATGCAGCGGGGAGGAAAAGTAGAAAAAGCCCTGTATTTACCTTGAGCGTTTTGTCGTGGGGTCTCTCATCACCATACATTCTCTTATTTCTCCGAATTTACTAAAATAGTCTCTAAGGCTGTCTGTGAATAGAGAAAACATGTCGGGTCATTTGACAGAAACATATGGGCATGCTGTTGTCACTGTATTTCAAAAACACCCCGCGATGCGCATAGGGGTCGAATAGAGGACTTCAGATGGACGGAGATCAAAAATAACATCGTGCGCACACACTGGTGAGATATCCCATACAGTACACTACTGCACACAGTGCACATTCGCACATACACCGCCAGCAGCTACACCGAGCACTCAGTCACAGCGACAAAACAACAAGAAATGCTGAGATACGGCGTAAAAGAGAATAACAGTCTCACCTGGTGAGGTTTGCCAGCTGAGGCCACCGATAAACATTTTACTGTAAGGGGAAAACACAACAGAAGTGAGTCCAGATGTCAGTTCGGCCATTTTGACGACTAACTACTTCTAAAAGCGACCTTAAAGGATAAAGGAAGACTATGGAAACACATTCGCGCTTGGTAATTACAGTCTATCTACATGAAAGGGGGGGGAGGCCACTCTCGCTACAAAGCTCGGGTCTTTAAAACTGCATCTGGAAACGCGACCCGTGCACGGTTTAAGTGCGTACTGTGGGGACGGATCCAGCACGGCAGTCGAAGTCCTCTCCAAGATGTTGTAACATGAAAAAAAACCCGTACCTTAGGATTAAATTTAGAAAGATTCTTACCCCGGGTCATGTTGTGAATCATTTAGGCTTCCGGATGTGGCTTGACTCCCGTCTCCTTCCATATCTATTTCAAACTATAGGCTTGGACTACAGTCACAGTGACAGACACACACAGATACGGCAGGAGATATGCAAAGCCCCGCTATGAGAATATTACTGAGCCGGGAATGAAAGCGTCACACGTGGGATCAGCTCAGCCCCCTGCTCCCTCCTCCCTCTCTCAGCACGCTCTACCTTGGCCCACAGGGGGCGGAGCCTGCCTGTGTCACCTAACCAATCCAATTGACGTCAATTCAGGCAATCTGCAAACCAATCCTCCGATTTCTCATTTAATTAAGCAATAAGCCACTAGAGGTGAAAGTGGCTTATTGCTCTTCTAAATCAGTGGACACACACAACTATAAAAAAAACAAATAAAAATATATATCTTATTCGTAATTAGTACATGTTATCATTCAACCTGAAAAGTAAACCTTTACAGAGCAGCAGCGCCTTTTTTTAAATTAATCTCAATCATTTGTGATTCCTCCGCCATACAATATAGTCCCTCAGCAAAGTGGGGCAATTCCTGTTTGCATGTTAATACTTAAATGATCCTGTTTCTTATGGCTCACGAGTGTTTTATCAAGAAATAAGCAGCGTTTCATTTTGCTAAAAGGGGCATGAAACGGGAAACAAGCTGTAAAATTGATAATAATGGTCGACTGGCACAACTTTATATTTAAAAATAGTGAAGGGAAGCATGCTGATGTGTTTATAATTAAACAATAATTGTATACAAACAAAAATCATTGAACATCTTCCAGGGACACTTTTTAACAGTAGCTAATAATATTGTTATGATGCATATATATCATATATTTGGCCAATTAGAGGTGATTTTTTTACAGTTTTAAACAAAACCATTCTATTGAACCAACAAGTGTCTTTTTATTGTGTTTACATGTTATATTTAAGCATGTTACACTGAAAATTTTCAAATACAGATCAGAATACACCAAAGATCAGGTTTTGAAATGTGGGCCTACTAAAAGGTGCCCAGTTTGAGGAGTTGAGGTGGACCCAGTATCACGCCAAAGGATGTAATAGACCCACCGATCCTCTAGGGGGTAGCGTGTCAGTGCCACGTTTTGCCTTTCCTAGGCGTGAAAAATATGCACCTGCATGAAGGTGCCTACCAGCAGGGGGACATGATGGCGAGAGCAAAGGACCAAGTATTAAGAAAGACAAAGTCTGCATGGGGACTTCGACATGGGGGGACCAGGCTTTGTGAAACCAAAAGTCAAGTCATCTTATTTTAACTTATGTACATAGGTTAACTTACCTAACAAACATAACTTATGTGACATACTCAACCTGTAACATACCCAATGAACGTACACATGTACTGTACGTACGTTTGTAACTGAACCAAAGGAACTACCTCACATAAACAGCCAAGTTTTGGTGGCTAAAACTAACCAAACTGTGAGTCGCCTGAACTGTTTCTCAGTACGTTTTATTTTGAAATTCTAACCAGATGTTGCGTAATTATCATTGCTAACTTGACCACGGAAGGAGAACATGCTTCCCTGGCTGGCAGAGGCAAAACATGACATTAACACAGTGAACTGGTGGCTCTATTATTACGGGGTTAGCTGATTATTAAAGAAAGTCCCGTGAGTCATAAAATCTGTGTTCAAGCAGGTTCAAAAGCTGCTGAAAAGCTTCATGAGCAAGATACTGACGCTCTGTAGCTGACCCCGAGGTCTGACCTTTAACTGCTATATTCATTGTGAAAGCCAACAACGAATTTTCCTGTGGGGATCAATAGAATATGCTATTCGTACATACAGTGAAGTAATTATAGATCTTCTTGTGTAGATGACCTGTAATGAGCTGACAGCCCTGCTCTCTGCTCAGTGTATGTGGAGATAAGCTGACTCTGCCCCCTCATGACCCTGAAGAAAAAGAAGCAGGATAAAGGACGATTAAATGAACATGCATGACATTTGCTGTGGGAAAAAATATTTTTTGATATACATTATCTCCACAGCATGCTATCAATGGAACATAAGCCAAAACCTCAAGTACAAATAAGGCCTTATATGACCTGCTATGCATTTATATCCATGTCAGATTACTGCTCACAGAACTCAGACAATAAATTCTGTGTAAACGCAGTTTTTATTCGCCTTAGCATGAGAATTCTTGCAACAACACATGTCTGCATGAAGCGTGACCACGGATCTTTTTTCATTCAGTGAACTTTTTTGAATGGGCCTCTCTGTGCTGACTGTTCCAGGCACTATCAGAAGGGAATTTCTTATCAGGCCAGGCAGCGTGTTTTTGAAACAATGACTTAGACAAAACCCAAACAACAGCATTTTTGACAGTTTAACAGCTAAAACCTTTCAGTCATTAGTTGGGGGACACTCCACATTGCCGCTGTCTGTCTGAATCAAAGGTAGAGAAGCAATGTGGCACACAAGTGTCAAAGAAAATGAAATATGACACCTTGTGTGACACGCTATTGCTTATTCTATCGTCTATGCACTATAGGTCCTTCCCAGCCATTAGGTGGTACATTAAAGATTATTTCAGCGTTGCATTTTCTGTAAGTTGTGGCAGTGTCCTATAGCACGGGCCTGAAGTGTGAATGTAAGAGAATCGTATCCTCTCATACCAGCTGCAGAGAGAGAGAGAGGAGGAGTGAGGAGATAAATTGATGCGGAATATGAGCTCTGAGGAACAACAGGCTTTAAAGCACATCACAAGGTGTGCAAAAATCACAGTGGATTTAACACATGAAGAGCATCTTCTGTTTTATGCTCAAATAAAAACACTGGGGTCCCAGGTTTCACAGCGCGGCTGTGAATTATTCTGCTTTTTGAACATTGTTATCATGGCCTTTGTATTCACTCCTGTTATACCATGAAGAGAGCGGAGGCAAACGTGACGGAAAGGGTACATTAGGTGTGACGTTTTACAGTATCTGATCAAGGGTTGTGAACCACATCTGAACCCAAAACAACCTGGAGACAAAGCAGACACGCCTCATTCTCTTCAAAATGATTGGTGCTGCAGTCAACCAGCGCATCACATTTCGGCAAATATCTTTCACATCTTATGGATAGCAGGAGTTCGAGGTTCGGGCCTCTAGATTGTTTTTACAGCGATTGAAGGAGAAACATGTATGGATTTTTAAATTGAGCGGTGTTCTCCTTTAACCCGAGCGGCCACTAGTGCCTGATGAAAGTGCCTAAAATGTTTATCCTTCTTTAGGCAACTTTAGGCGCTCTGACAGCTCTGCTTTTGGTGCAATTGAGCGTGTAGCACAGAGGAGGAAAGAGAAGGGTTGTATTGTATTACAGATTATGTGGCCTGGAAGCATTTGTAATGGTGACAGATGTTGGAGGTATTTTGATTAGTGATTAGATGAAAAATTTCGAGAAATAGACTCATTTTTAAATCCTACTCATCTGTGCTAAGTCATAATTGACTATTTACTTTAGATTCAAGGAAAACACAGAGATTTTGAAATCATATAACGGCATCAGTGCAACTGTAGCTTGTATTCAGTGCTGAAAGATGAACCTCTTCTCAATAGAGGGGAAACTCAGCATGCAAAAAAGCTTGTAACTAACCGAGCCTTTGCATGAAAACTGGAGGATTTGGGGATTGAGAGAGAAGTAAAATTGATAGTGTGTGAAAGAGCTGAGGGGAAAAAGAAAGTGAGAGAAGCAACAGACTCACTGACAGTGTTATGAGATGCTGTTTTGAGAAGAGGCATCCTGTTTCCTGTTGCAGTAATCATTTTACACCCTCTGAATCTTCACTTGACCTTGGAGAGATTGTTCTTGGATCATTTCAACCCATTTCCTCCACACAGATTCCTATAATCTGGTCATGAAACCCAAAATATGTCTCCAATCTTTAAATGTCTGCAGACATACTTAATGATAACTGACTTCCAATACTGAAACACGTTTTAAAGCGAAACTTGAAGTCAGCGGGGATTTAGCATTTTTATACCTCATTTGCATAATTACTGCATGTTTTAAGCATGCACTGACATGTGAAAGAATCCAATATATATTAATCTAACACCGTACGAAAGCTCAGAGAGAATACCTCCCATGACTTCCATGAATTTGTTATGGATAGAATTCAAACACTTGATTTTATCCTTTGGATTTTGTGAATGATTTCATATTGATCACTGTGGATTGAGTGATCTGTGCTTTCCTCAGGAGGGCCTATTACAGCGAAACTCAGAGCCCAGAGGAAAGCTGTGGAGAAGGCTGCAGATGTGAACAAATTGTCTCCCTCTAGTGTCCTCTCCTTTCTGCTTCTTCTTTGCTGAGCTAAAGCACCTCTCAGACTGCGAGGAGAGAGCCAAACCGAAACATGCATAATTGACAGTCCTATTTCAGGAATTAGCCACCCACCTAGCTGCAGTCTACCTGCTCTTTCATCTTGCCTGGAATAACTTAGCATCTTTAAAAAACGTCTATTTCAGTCATACAGGGTTGTTTCATCGCAAAACGATGAATTTAATAAATAAAATGTCTCTTCCCATCACTGACTTGTGAGGGTGGTTGTGTAAAGGCCTTGTTGACTGATCACGATATGTGAGGATTATGGGGAACATGAACAATTGTCACCACACAGAGAAGCTGTTTGAAGTCAGATCAGTAGGAAGGATGTTCTGGTGATGAGTGATTTCTCTCCCCCCATTATGGCTTCTGTAACTACGCAGATGAGTTAATTAAGCTGTGCCAGAGGCTACACACTAGCATTCCAGGTAGATGGGCCACTGTGATATTCAGACATCCACATTATTAAAAAATGAAACTGTAATATTGACTTTTGAAGTATCTAAAGTGCATAAAGCTCCGCGATGCTTCCAAATTATCCTTGCAAATGTAAAAAAAAAATGCAGTAATCCCTTGTGCCAAGTGCCCAAGAGCACCTTGAAATACCACAGAATAGCTTGTAGCACCCCAGAGGATCACAGAGTCCTCAGAGTTTTTCAAAATATGCAAAGTATGCAAAGTAAATCCACAACACTGCATGAACAGAACAGTTTTCCAGAATTACCAAAACTGCATATGCATTTCTGCTTTAACAATATAGGCCGAGCCAGTTGATCTGCATTCTTGACCTCAGTATTAAAAGACCATTTGCATGTGGGGCTCTTTAGACCAATCAGGCTCCAACACAGGCGGATGATGACGACATCGTTTACCTGCTCCAGTGGGCTGGGAGATAAGCTCATGCCCCCGCTGCTCCCTGGAATGTTCTGGCTGCTGTTTGCACGGCTCCAGAGAGAGCTGTGTGTTAGATGATGACGAGTGGCACTGAAGCACCACGAGGAGCCATCCCATCACCTGTACAGTCAGCAGCGGGGAGACAGATGTGCACGTTGGCCTTTTGAAGAGCTTTGTCAAGACAGAGGACGTGGTGTAGCCCTCCCCTTACAGAGAGTGAGCGTGAAACTGCCCTCAGTCATCTTAGTTATATCAATTTCTTTTGGACTGGTTGAACATTTTGATAAAATTCAACATTGTTTCGCAAGCGAATTTGATTTTGAACTTGCAGTCCTCAAATCTTTTTCCAATCGCTGTCGAAATACGCTGAAGCCCATTTTGTTGAAATCCTCCTCAGGACAGCTGTGCACTCTGGCTTATCATGCAAATTCACAGTACACACTCAAGATTTCCCCTTTACTATGGTGTTAAGACACACTCATGCGTGCACGCAGCTGCATTTGTTGCTGGTGTACGGATAACGGACACACAAAAAGCCTACAGATTTCTAGCTTGAAGAAGTTTCTCTGGGCTTGTTCATGTGAGTGTATGTGCTGTACCTCAGGTATGTTTTTAAATCTTCCAGAGGCTAAGAATGGCACAGTAAGCAGGCCTCTCTCTGGACACCCCAGCAAAGTGGTGCTTTCTGTCTTCTGGCTCATTCTTTGTTTTCTACCACCCTTTTCTCTCTCCCCCTAACTGGCTGCCACCATATATTCTCTCAGTTGCCAACCACTTCCTATTCTGCAACCACTAGCCTTAACACTGACCTTGCCTTGTCTGTGCCATTGAGAGGAGAGCGAGAGATACCATATCCTCAGCTCCCCCCCACTATGCTGCAGGGTAGAATTTTGCCTGTCTCATCAGTCTTCCGGCTGCTGGAGTACACCTTGTTATTTCCTCCGGATTCCTACACGTTTTGCTTTTCAGCTCATCAGTGCCCAGACTGGAAAACATTGCTCTTGGCTCAAAGAGAGGGTGAGCCTTGGCATATAGACCCAAGCTGTCAATGCAGATTAGGCTTATCTGATAAAGTTTATCTGCAAAATTTGAGCGCCCTTTGGTTGGCCAGCCTAATTCTGGGTTACAATTGATATGGTGATGCAGGCTCTAAGGAGGTCAAAAATTGGCAGCCACCGGTCTTAGCCATAACCAGGCTGCAGTGGTCTTCTCATGACACAAAGCTCTGTGCATCAGCATATGTGTGAGCTCTGGTCTATCATAAAGGTCTACGATAATGGGCATTACATTAGGTGGACACTGGGCCTGGAGATTGCTATTTAATGTCAGGATTTTTCCATCTCATGTGAGGAAAAGGGCCGCTCTCCTTCATCCTTTGCTCCCAGTTTGTTTGTTCTCATTTTGTGATTGAGGTTGATGTTGTCAAAGAGGAATATTGTTCTTAAATGCATGAGCATTAGTTAAATGTTTGGCGTGTTGAATTATCAAGAGCATCATCGCAGTCAACTCAAATATAAAAAAACACACTATTCTTAACAGCAGTTTCTTTCAAGAGGTCCTTGAAGAACAGTGTTTGTCAGTGAAATGTGGTGCCCTGGTGAAGAAAAACTCTCTCTCGGATAATCACTGACTGACTGTGATGTTCTGGATAAACGTTCATTTCTGTCCCACCACCACAAGAGGGCACTTTGAGCACACGTAATCACAAGAGGAGCTGATGTCATTTGTGTTTATGTGTCTTTGTCTACGTGTGCATTCACGGAGGTGGTTCAAAGTGACAAGACTCCTGTGTTCCTTTTGGGAGTGGCGAGGCTGAAATCACACCCAGGATCGCCACCCACAGCGGCCGTCTGGCCTCCCTCGCTGAAGGGAGAGACTGTGTGACACACAGGCTGCTGCACGGGGAGCAGCTGAAACGCTGGGCTGTTTTCTGGACTCTGTTATTTCTGTATACAGTCTCAGAAAAGGGGTTCAATTTCAAACTAACTCGAACCTGTTAGCCTGGTGGTGAGCCAGATTTGTAAGCAGTGCTCTTCAAAAACAGAGGAAAATTGACTTTTACACACACACACACACAAACACACACACACAAAGGTGCATAAAGTGAAAGCACACACTCACCGGCGGCATTAAGACTGCAGTACACTATATGTTCTTAAAGCCCTTCTATATGCCATTGTTTGTACATGGTGGTATATAAAGCTGAAGGGGAATTAAATGGTACAAGGACACAAGAGGGCAGTGGGGTTGCCGGGTATAAAGAAGTACACGGAGGGTGAGTCTTATTGAGTGTGGCTGAAAGAAAGAAGGCAGCTCACTCAAAACAAGCCTGGGTGGAGAGATGAAGGCATGGCAGCAGTAAATGATGCTAGCCTTCTACACCTTGTCAGTTATTAGGAGAGGCCAGAAGAGAAATCTGACATTGCTTTGTGTTGTCTGCAGAGAAAATAATTGGCAAGCAGGCCGGCTTGCTGGTACCTTCAGTGCTGCATCAGGAAGAGATGTTTTAAAGTTCTGTACCTAAAGCGAGGCAGAAATATGTGTGTGTGTGTGTGTGTGTGCGTGCGTGTGCATACGTGTGTGTGTGTGAACAATGTAATTGTTGAATTGTGGGCATATATAAATAGAAATGTAATATAAGCTGCACTACTTTGCCTTTTCATGTCCCATAAAACATGGAGACTAAAAGTATTACTTTGGATGACTTAGAATAAACTCAATAAAATAATTGCTTAATAACTGATAAGTGAATTAAATGAAGATGCAAGCTGAAGAAGAAACCCAGACTTGAGGGAGGAAATGCTAACTTTCTTTTTGTCTTCAGTTGTGCTTACAAATAAACTGCGCGACAACCACAAGTGTTTTTTTTTCTGTTTTGGTTTCTGCTTCTAAGCTTTAAATACACACAGTTCATTCAGCAGGTGTTTTCAGCAAGAAGGCTGGTGTGCAGATAAAATCATCACTTATTTTTGCTCAGTCTGTCTGACTTTTATTTCTTGTTTTTATTTGGCAGTTCTTGGTCTTTCCTAAGCCATTTCACCATCCTGCCTCATTGTCATCAACTGCATAATCTATACATGATCTATCTGTTCATCCAGTAGGATTTTTAATGTTCTGTGTCAGTAAGAATTTTTATACTTGGGAATATATTTCTGTTTGTATTTCCATTCATCCATTTTTTGGCTAGCTATTTAGGTGTTATCCTGGCCCGACTGGCATTACATCAGATGTTTATTATTCACAGTGTGGGTGGTGACACTGACTCCATATTGCTCTTCTTTGCCGTCCGTGGCTGAACCACAGGGTCACCTGTTCACCAGGCTCGCACCTCCCTGCGCCACACAGTGCTGGGAGGGAGCCCTGGTTTCTCCGTGACAGATGTTCCTGCATGTGCGATTTTCTCACTTCTCTTTGGGACATCGATAAAGATCAGACAGAGAGGAGGCGCTATTCTGGGCTGTGTTCCACAATGCATTTCTGCATACAGCAGATTTGTCGCAGGTGTTCTTTTTTGAAAAAAGTGAGACATATTTCAGAGCGATTGCTCAACGAGCAGCAGATAAGACGGTGTTTGCTGTGGACAGTTTCCAGGTGAGATTAACTGTGAAAAAACTTCTGACTGGAATAAGTGCTATTGTGCTTTGTGAACCTTCCTTCAATAAATAAATTCCAAAACAAATCTATGCCTGCTAATTAAACAACTACCTCAGCCCCTCTGAGGGTTGACATCTATGTCAAAGACTCATGGGAGATGTTGCTGTTGAATACTAAATTAAAAAAAAAAAAGATGCTGTTTGTCTGACCTCCCCTGAGATGAAAAATGTGGTGTAAAAAAAGCAGTTGAGGCAACACTCAAACAATCATCAAAAGGTGTAAATAACTCAACACATTTTATTCCACTTTACAGAGAGCGCTTCCCTGTCGCTGTATTCTCCAGTTTATCAAATGCAGCTCGCTGAGATGGATTTCCTGCTATTTTGTCGCCTTTTGGTACCCCAGGCAAAGGCATTTTTAAAATGTAAAAACCTGTTGGCTGGCACATCACTGTTATTTACGCTTAATGCAATCAAGATCGGAATATCTTAACATTTCATGTGAATAAGCCGAGAATGTCTGTGCTTTGATGCTCTGCAGCAATATGACGGTAGGTTAGCATTCCTGGAACGTTCAATCACCATGCAGATCATTTTCACTGAATCATGAAGGACACTTAAGTCTGAGATGTGATCAAAATACAGAAGCAGCACCCGGCACTCAGACTTTGTTAAAGATAGTGACGCAACGTTGTCCGTTTGTTTTCCCCTTTGCTCCACAGAGTCTCTGCTGTTCCCAGTTATGTGCCCATGACCAGCTCATTACACACACTCAGCCCTCAGAAAATATTGCTCCTCTGGTGATGTGGTTTGTTACACGAAAACAAGCCGGCATTGCATCAAGGACATCTATTAAAAGAGTCAGAAGAAGTAAATTAAAACTTTGAGTGTCATATCTTTTTGAATGGGAACGCAGCAAAATAAAATAAAAACATATGCCAAATCCAGACAATAGTTGGGAACAATAGAAATTAAAGATACACAATAATTTGTAGGTCACACTGTGTGATAGGCAGGCTTGAAAAGGGTAGACTGTCGCTGCAGATGAGCACCAGGCTACGTTCAGTTACATAATAAACTGGTACCTGAAGGTATAGTGCCACCATGTGCTTGGCTTTATTCATTACAATGTTATTTTTTAAATCAGTGACAGTGCATTGGAGTGGAGGTTTGTAAAAAGTGTTATTAGAAAAGGTAAGACACAGGTTTTTTTTTTTTTGTCATGAAAGCAGCATCATACCTTACTCAGAGTAGCAGGAAGAGAACTTGTCACCGTTGTGTCGTAAATGGTCTTTTGCTGAGAAAGCTGATAATATACAAACATAACAGTACCACACCAGTCAACAGGCTCATATGTGCGCTGTATTTGTGCTGTAGATTCATATGCAGACTCAATACTGAGCTGTCAGTGTTTTTTAATTGTCTTTCAGAGGACTTGTTGCAGGAGGAAAGACAGAAACCCCAGGTTGTGTAGGAGAGGGATCCAGGAGCAGGCAGCAAGAGCCGGGCTGCCTTCACTGCCACTGGGAACGGACTGATTCTGCCTCCTCACGCTCCTGGTGCGAAGAGTGGTCGTCTTCTTTGTTTGGATGGAGGCGCTCTCTGTTGTAAAGAATCGGTCCGTGGCCAGCGTCACGTCAGGCCTGATGGGTGTTTCGGTAATGAAGCTTGAGTCAGAAAACGGGGATGTGTCGGCGGTGTGGAGGGAGTCAGTGGATGAGGCTTCCTGTGTGCCAGAGATGAGATGAGAGTCAGTGTGGAGCATGCGCTCTGCAGCATCCGGGCCAGCAGTGGCTGAAAGGTGATTAATACTCACGTGTGTGCTTTTGGGTGGCAGGGTGTGTGGGGTGCTCAGCAGACCAGAAACAGACAAGTACCACCACCCGGTGACGCTGGCCTCAGGGGGGATGGAGCTCAGGTCCTGGGCACTCGCTGCCAGGGGGGGCAGGTTGTAGGAGGCAAAGTGCCAGCCTCCTGTCCTGCCAGGGCGCACCCCGCCACAGACAGGCTGGGTGTGGCAGGGGCATCCCAGGACGCGGGCAGAGGTGTGCTGGGTCCAGGAGAGTAAGTAGCTGATGTCAGCGTAAAGGTGACAGGCCCATGGGTTGTCGCCCAGAGTGATGACTCTCAGGGATGTCGTCTTGTCCAACACTCCAACGGGCATTGTGGAGAAGCGGTTAGCATGCAGATAGAAGTAAGTTAGCCTGAGGAGCCGGTCCAGAGAGCCCGGCAGCACCTTCACAAGCAAGTTGTGGGACAGGTCAATAGTCTCCAGGTTTGCAGGCATGTTGGTAGGCAAAGTCCAGAAGTGATTGCGACTTAGGTTGAGTGTGCACAGATTGATCAGTGTATTATTGATGAAGATGGCCCGCTCCAGCCTGTTGTTGGACAGGTCAAGCATACGCAGATTCCACTGGTACACCGTATCATTCTTGTCCAGCAACTGGAGGCGGTTGGAGGCGGCGTGGAGATGCCAGAGGGAACGAGGCAATCCGGTGGGCAGGTGGCTCAGCCGGTTGTGAGACAAATCGAGGAAGCGGAGATGGGTGTACGGGGTGAGCTGGCCGTCCAGGTTGTGAAATCGGTTGTGGGACAAGTTGAGGGAGAGCATGTTGTGCTGCAGGCCATCGGGCAACTGTCTCAGACCCCTCCAGGAGCAGTCCACCTCCCTGTGGCTGCGGCTGCAGGAGCACAAGGAGGGGCACACGGCGAGGACACGCAACCCCAGCGACAACACCAGCAGGAGTTCCAGAAGGGCCTCATGACGGGGGAGCTTCAGCAGCACATGCCTGCTGAAAGAAAGACAGGGAGACAGGAGAGTGAGGGTTTGTCTCATTCTCATCCAACTGACACAGTACAGGAGGTGAGAGCAGGACTGATGCCTGCAGTGTGCTTGGACAGTGAACACAGGCAACATACACCTCCTATCTGCAGGAGAAGCATAGTAACTGCAGAGAGCTGAGCTGAATAAAACTTGTTTCATCGTTTCTTAAAGCTCCACCCTCTGCTGAAATCTCTCTCTCTCTCTCTGCTGTACACACACACACACACACACACACAGGCTGCTCAGTGTTTGCTGCGCATCACTGCATTGCTTGCAGATACACACATCCACAGAACACGCCAAACTCACTCCCCCAGCCATGAGAGGAATGGTTTTAGGATGCTGCACAAGTGTCCTATTGAGAAATGCTCACACTGTATATTTGCACCATCAGTAGAGGGCTGAAATGTGTATAACTATGTCTATAACTGATAAATATTTGACCTGATCTGTTGGAGGATATTTCTAGTCTATTCAAGGGTATCATTCATCACAAAGGATGAGAAATCCCTGCAGTCATTTTCCCTGGCATCAGTTTACGTCTTCAGTCATCAGTGGTTGTCAGAGCAGTCAGTCCCATGCTCTCAGAGGAGGAGAACTAGCTCAATAGATGGGTTTTATTAATGACTCCACAGAGAACTCATGCATCAGCTGGTCCGGCGGCAGGCAAAGACAGAGCCAGGAGCTCCACACTGCAGTATATGCGAGCCGGGGTGTGGCACAATGTGTGTGTAAAAAGAGTCTTTGAATTTGTCCATAACTCACCTTCTCATCTTATCATTCCAGTCACTTTTCTCTGCTCCTTTTTGCTGTCCAGCCTCTCTTCCCTCTCCTGCTTTCAAGCTCGGGACCAGCTGCTGCTCTGCTGAAGGTGATTTTTTTTTTTTCTATGCCTGAATTCCCCTCATAGAATTTGACCCTTGCTCACTTGTCCAGTGCAGGTTTTTTGAAGTTATCCTCACTGCCTGGCAGTTTGGTCCTTTTGTCCTCCTTGCCTCTTATATGGATCTTTTGGGTTAGCGCGATCAGGCACTGCAGGCTCTGGGTTTACTCTGTGCAGTGCAAGTGAGGGAGGGGTGGGGTGCTGGTTGGGGGAAGTATTGGGAGCTGGGGGGGGCGGAGGAGAAATGGAGCGAATAATGGAGGGGTCCCTGCATCCAAGGCTGCTACAAAGGAAACTCCTCATTCTCTTATCTGGCAGCTTTCAGGATTTACTTCTGCATTTAAAGTGACAACTATTGTTGTGGTTAGATTAATTGACTGATTGCAGTCCTGTTTGTCCTCAAAATAAATTAAACTGTTATCAGTTATCACCCAAATCAATATTATCCCTCTCTAAAGTATCCCTTTACAAAGTAAGACTGCTGTAATTGGTTGTTATTTTGCCTGTGTAAATTTAGACACGGCAACAAAAAACTTCAAGATTTATTGCAGAGGACGCCCGTCCACTGCAGCCTCCTACCTTGAATCAGCAAGACAGACAGTTCTCCATTCTGCACTGCAATGCTGCACTTCTGCCACACTTGATTACCTTGCACTGTAACAGTGATACAGATAGTGATCGTGGTTTAAACATCACGTTTACGTGACAAATTTAACAAAATAATGTTGCATCAATGTAGATTCCTGATTTATTCAGCCGCAGCATCAGTGACTTTTTGTCCTTTTTGTATTCGTTTGGTACTTTGCTCAGTTGTCCTGTAAACTAAACAAAATACCTCGTTTTCAATGCATTTTTTCCTCACCCACCTTTCCACATACCTGCCTGTCTTTCCTGCCTACACTTCCAGCAGCTACCTGCACTGAGATTGGAACTCTTGTATCCCGTCATTGCCCCTTACAGTGCGCCTCAATGTCAAACCCTCACTTCTGCTGTCAGTCACTATGTGCCATGCCGGCAATTTGAGCTGTGTTACCATTGTAGCTGCAGAGAAAAAAAAAAATCCAAAATCTGCCATATCCAAGTTTTGCCTTATTCCCTTTGAATGCCTGATGTACGATATGAAAATAAGTTCCTGCCTGAGAAATATGTGACATTCACTTTTGCGGAGGATGGCTGCACCCCATCCCCAAACTTGCACATCACCCAGAGCTACGGCAGCTCACAGCGTTTCCATCTCCAACGCTATCAGGGTTGAGCTGGAGCTGAAGCGGAGGCTGCATTGAGGAGGGACAAGCCGTTCAGACTTTTAATGAAAGGCTCACATCCATCATGACGTCACAAGTAAGCAGATGAACAAATATCTGCACAGGACGGCGGAAACAACCTCATATTGGTTTTTTGAAAAGGTTTTTTGTGTGGCTTTGTCAGCTCTGGCTGAGGTGAAAGAGAGTGTTCTTTCTGAGTTGAGTGGCACTGCCCGGAAGAGGCACATTCTCTGCTTGCTAATCAAGCAGACCTCTCTTTGTCTCTCTCCCCCTCTCACACACACGTGTTACACAGCCACAACTAAATGGGAAATGAATGCATAGTAATAAACCCAAGACTAAGGTTGCATTTGCAGTTTTATTGCTCTGGTTGTTGCATATATGTGATGCCTGTCACAAAAGTATGTACATCTCAAAAAGTTAGAAGTTGCACAAAGGTGTACATTATAACATTAATACAGTCTTCATGTTCAAAGCATACAAATGGCAGAGAAATGCTCAGTGCATAGTTGGACAGATTCAGCAGCACATGCAGTTGTTTGACTTACTGTAAAGGAAAAGCTGATGAATGAAATCCTGTCTTTACATTAAAGGGGTTTAAAGCAATGGGGACGTGAAGGCAGTTGCTCAGGAAACTTTGCCTTCACACACATGCATACACACACACACACACACACACACCGCTACACTACATCCTTCGTTTCCTCTGTGCTCTCAGAGGTGGAGGCTGCTTCAGCTTTTGTGGGCTGGGAATCTTGTGGCTTTGAGGAGGATGAATCCTCAGGTGCTGACGCTTCTTCACTCTTGCCGGTGTCTCCCACCTCCTTCTTGTCCTCCTCTCCCGTTTGTCCCTCCTCGTTGACCTTCCCTTCCTCTTCCTCCGTGGCGCCATTCTCTTGCCGTGTTTGGCTGACGTCGGCGATTAACACGCTGGTCTCTTTGGGTTCCGTGTCTGGCTTGTTTTTGTTCTTCTTGGCAGTTCCCACCCAGTATTGAGAGGTGCTGATCAGGTCTGGGTTGCTGCTCAGCGCCTTGATGCGTCCGCTCAACTGGCACACCCTGCATGCCAACAGCAAAGTAGAAAGCAGCAGAATAGTACAGACTATGATCAGTCCACCAGCAACCATTAACACTGGAAGACAGTCCTTCCTGTAAAACATATTGTTTGGCATGAAGGGCTGTCCGCCAGGTGAAGGTGAAGTGCAAGGGCTGTTGGAGACTCGGGGGACTGCTGTAGGTGACTGTCTGTTCATCAGGCTGCTGGTCTCAGCCATATCCCTGGAAGCACTGGTTTTAAAAATGAGGGGTGGTGAGGTCGAATTTAAGCCATCTTGATCAGCATTATTCCCCAAATTAGCAGCAGAAGGTCCCAGGATAGTTTGAGCTCCGCCCAGTAGAGCACCCAGAATTTCCATGCAGCACAAGAGGCAGAGGAGGCCGTTCATGTCGGTTTCTGAGAAGACATGGAATGGCAGTTTGGTGTCAAATAAGTTTAAGAATACAAATTTAATACTGTAAGGAGAATGAGGAAGAGACTCAATATATAATCTACTGGAGAAGCCATAATCAAACCAAAATGTTGTGTTTAAATCCATTTCTTACAAGAAAGTAAATTTGCTCAAGTATTAGTATTAGTAGTTGTACTTTCCATTTTATGCTGCTATTTACTACTCCAACCGATTTGAAGACAAATATTATTTAATAGTTGTTCTTACAAAATATAATGGACTAATACAATACAACAGTATATGAAGTATAAATGCATCCACATTTATAGTCCAATAATATCATATACTCTGAAATGAACCATTCTGCATAATGAGTACTATGTTTTGATGTTAATCCTTATGTACTTTTACTATGGTAAACTTGCAGCAGAATATTTCTACACAGTGCTATTGCTACTGATTTGGGTATTTCCCCTGCCACTGCAAATCACATACACTTAACTTGTAATCTTTTCCCGTAACATTTGCAAATTTCTCAGCTTTGAGTGTAGTTTTGTTCTCTAAGTGCAACCATGTGCAGTATGAAAATTACCTTGCAAAGACATCAAAGTTGTGAGCTTTTAGTTGCCTATGAATTTTTTGTTGCCTTTTGAAAGTGTGGAGTAATTTGAAAAGTGTGTGCTGAAGAGCTGACATTCAATCCTTGAGAGTTTGTTACTGAACTGACCGTTTTAAAAAAAAAAACAAAGCCTAAAGAGAAAAAAAATAAGCAAATATGATGCATTACCTGCACTTTTTCATTACTGCACATCCTTACATCAGTGGAAACTAGCAAACCGCCCTTTAGATATCTATATCTGTTAAAGTGATGTTCAACCCTAAAACAGTTTGCTGTATCCTTCCTTTAAAATAGTCAAAATCAGCAAAAATGTCACATTTTTATCATCAGTTAATTAGGACTGAACCATGTAATGACACTTATTCTTCCTTCTTACTGACTTCTTTCCTGTTACCACCCACAAAAAGTCTACACTCATACTCATTGGTCCATTTATCAGTGTTTACAGGTTTCAAAATAACACTATGTATTAATGCAATCTGTGACTTACATTGCAGGTGATCTTGATATAGTTCCAAGAAGAATAAGGTTGTGTGTGGAGGTAGAGCGAGATGAACGATGTGTAAAAGAACCGAGAGACAGTGACTGTAATCAATGGCACTGTCATCTAGTTGTCTTGTTCTTACTTCTCCATTTCGACTATAATAAGACAAGGAAGTGGTTTTGATGTTCTGTTCAATGCTGAAGTTGGTCACGCAGACATCTGTGCGGCGGCAGACTATAAATAAGTTAAAAACATGCTAAATGCTCACTGAGTTGCTCACTTCCAGTAAGATGCTATAGTTCTAGCCCATTGATCATCAACTTATTTGCCTTTTCTTGCCTTAAGTTTTGAATGCAGCATGGGCTTTGAATATTGTATGTGAAGACTGCAGCCATCTCATCTCCAGCTGCAATAAATGTGCGTAAAACTACCATCTACAATATTCAACAACGGCCTCAATCCAACCCACAAGCTGCATGCCACCGAAGACATAAATTGTATGGTTTTACATAAGCAGTGAAGCAGCAAGTTGCACAGTTCTTTATTTTTGGAAATGGTATCATCTTTAAGGCCTGTCACAGGCCTGCCTCTCTTTTTGGAAACGGGGACGCTGACAAGCTCTTGCATAGCATATAATAAGTTTGTCTTCTTACAGCCGCCCACAGATGTTGTAGGTGACGCAACTGGAATTAACTTGCAAACGTCTGTCTTCTTCAGTGTCATCTATGTATTTTTGTTCAAGCCACAATTGCTGACAGTTGACTCTAATTATAGTCCATGTTTAATGGCATGTAGCAATAGCAAGAGGCCTTTTGACACGTTGTCAGTCTGCACTACATGTAGTGCAGCACATAAAAATATTATCAATTTGCATTTTATTGTATTTATGTGTATTTATTTTATGAAGTTCCCCTCCTGGTTTCCAAACGGCACGTTTGTGTTTTCCTCGCAATTTGTGGTCTTTTCTGCAGCGTGTCTGCACCTGCACATGAAACTGACACATTTACAGCGAAATACTCGGTTTGGCAAGTTGCCTCATCCCTGCAGATGGCACCGGCAACATGCAAGACAGCAGCTACCAAACTCAGGATTCATCAGTCAACACACTCAACATGCTCCAACAGCATCTGTTTTACAGGTCGGGAAGGTGGAGTGTGTGACATGTCGGTCAGCCTGCTGTGCTTTAGGCATCAAAGCAATGACGCCAAATATCAGTTAGAGCGATCTCATGAACATGACCATCAAGAGGAAGTAATGGTAGAGGTGATAAGAAAAATGACAGAAATGTGTGAACAGATGTTCAGACTACAGTTAGAAGTTCAAATCTGTGCTGATAATATTGGACAACATCTTGTTATTCAGAGAGAAGGATGGATGCAGGATTATAAGTGCGCAAGATTATATAAATTACTTGATTCTAAAATGCAACAAGTTTATATGCTGTTGTAATACACCACATGCAGTAAACTCCTATATCTACACCTCTATGCCATTTAAAATCTCTTTCATCACACTCTGGCAGCTGCCACAGATGCTGATTAAAGACAATGAACATACCATAAATTGTCAACTGACATACATAACACTGAATGTTAATTCAGCTTCTACCTTTGATGCTGTTTTAATTTGATAGATCAGGCTACTTGTGTGATAGAGGAAGTGAAAATAGAGGGAATGCAGATTACCTCATCTTAAAACCCCACACCTTCCTTTGAGTAATGGAAAGTCCCATTTGGGCAAAGCAGGGCAAGTTCGTTTGTGCAGCACCTTTCGATAACAAGGGGATTTAAAAAGGCTTTGCACACTGTAAAAGAGGAAGGTATTAAATACAGATTCAGAAGAAACACAAGGCAAAATAAAAATACACACATGATTGGGTTTTTAAAGGATTTTCACAAAATAAATTGTAAGATAAAAAATCAGCTCAAACAAATAAAACACAGTGCAGCTACAGTGCAGTGAAAGTTTAATGGGGAAACAGGCAAACAGACAAAATGTCCCGAACTAAAAGAGTGATCAAACTGCCTTGTCACGCTCTGAATCAGCTGCAGCTGTCTGATGCGTAGAAGCCCAAAGACATTTTTCTCTGTCCTTTAATTCTGGATGTATTTGTAACATGACAGTGGGTTGATTTTGTAATTGCCTTAAAGTGGATGTTAAGATTTAGATTTCTGTTCTGATTTGTGGTCTTTAGTGACTTTTAATGGCCCTCCTTTTACAAAAGGACAATTATTTCTGTTTTATTTTTGCTGAACTGGAGGAAATTGATTTTTTCTTGCTGAGTGCTCATATGGAACCATGGCCTGGTACTGTTATATAAATCTGTGTGCTGTCTGCATAATAATGATGATTGGATGTTTTGCTGTTTTCCATAATCTGCATGAGTGGGAGCATGTAGATGAGGGATGAAGAGGCCCAAGAATGGAGCCTTGAGGAACTCCGCGTGTCATTTTTGTATGCACAGATGTGTAATTACTGATCAACACAAAGTATGTATATGACACAAATGTGTTGTGGTTGACCATGTTGAATGTGGATCTAATAACGCCAGGACTGAAACTTTTCTATGTTTAAGTGGATGTCGTCTTGGTGCTCTCAGCCTTTCTGTGACCCTTACTGTGTGGGGGCTCGGTCACATGCTCAGTAAGTCCATAGTTATCCTGTTCTTTAGTGCTGCTGTGCTGGAGGTTGTCAGCATGAACGCTAAACTCAGCATCAAATGCACAAAGTCAATGCAGATAGTAGTTGAGCAAAGCCATCAAAAAAAAGTTTGCACTGTATTTAAGTGGCCTGTAGTTGCAACATATTCAAAACAAGCAGACGTCTGCTTGATCATTAAACAAAATGGCCACCCCATCTCCTTATATGCACTGCAGCTTTGCTCAGGAAACCAGAGTTGGGAGGGGTTGACTCGATAAGAGCAGCTGCACTGTTATCTCGGTCGAGCCAAATGTCAGTTAAGAGCACGAGATCAAGATTGTGCGTAGTAATTAAACCATTAATTCAAAGTGATTTGTGCACCAAAGAGCTGATGCAAAGCTAAATTTAGTGTGATAAAGGTAAAAAGTTTTTTGTGACAAGGAACTAATGTTAAATCTGAGAGATCTGCAGAATTAGAGTGCATCAAAACAGAAAACAGGAAGGTGGAGTCCAGAGGAAGACCCTGCTGCTGGGTGTTGCTGGGTATGAGGCAGTCGGTCTGTGCCCAATAGGAGAAAGGCGAGGCATGTTGGGGGGCAGCAGAAATGGGGCAGGGACCTTATCTTTCCTAAGCATCTTTCTGTCTCTGCTTTGATGCCAGGCAGATTTGCTTGGTGCTGATTCGAACGGCGGTGAGTGGCAGCGGTGGCATCCATTAACATCACATCCAGCTCCTTAATCTCTGATCTTAATTTGTTAGAGATATCCCTACGAAGGGAGGTCGGGGGAGACTGATGAGGCAAACTTTTGGGTGACCTTGCCGGTCTTATCAGTCTCTGCAGGAGAGAGCCGTTCTCTCTTTTTGTCGTCTTCGTTATCAGCAAGGTCGGTGTTACAGAATGTGCCTGGTTGGGGTGGAGGCAGGTGACGTGGCAGTGACCGGGAGGTGAATCTAATGCCAGAGTTGACCAGCACGTCAATTTCATCAGTGAATCTAAAAAGGGTTGAGACGGGGAGGGTGAAGGGAGGAGGAATTAGAGACTGATGCATGAGCTGGTCGCCAACACACTGACATTGAAGATCGTCTTTGTGGTGTCGATGCTGCCGTGTGTCAGGGTGCATCACATTGTTTGGGTGTCGCCACGTGCCTTTAAAAGATGACAGATTTAAATTATCAATGCAGTCGACCCCTTTCAGACTGCAGGTTTTGCTAAGTCATGCGTTGAGCCCTAAGAGTCCGCTGAACTGCACTGAATCCTGAAAGTTTGCCCTTTTTGTAAGTACAGTCTTGCACTTATCTTGAGGTTTTGCACCCGGATAATCCCAGCAGCTAGAAATCCCATTCACAGCACATGACTTCGCCGGTTTCGTTTCAGTGGGAAAGTCGGCTGTGTCGTCTGGAGACAGCCAATTAAATCTTGTCGAGCTGGTTTCTGATGAACTAACTCGCTGGCAGAAGACACTGGCCGAGTGTCGTGGAGTTCAGAAGACTCCTCCAGTGAGGATATCTTGAGTATGGCAATCATGTCTAAGTATTTATGACAGTCTGTGCGCTTCATCGATTCTGATGAGCACAGAGGCATAATGCAGTCCACAGCGCTGTCAGTGGCCCATGAGTTACTGTATGAGTTGTGTTCACATGGTGGGCAGCAGAAGGCAAGTTCAGAGTAGATAATTGCAACCCGGAGTGCCAGTGACTCCTTCAATGTGTTGTCATTTGAGTTTGTTGTGATGTTTCTGTGAATCAGTATTCTCGAACGTCGCCCGTAAAAGCATCAGGTCCAGAGTTTTTTGGTAGCGACACATAAAAAAACAAACAACCAACAAATGTCTAATTGTCATTTGCTTTGATTGCCACGCGGGGAAGAAAGGACATTCTGTTTCTGGTCTCCCAGTGAAGGAAACAGTTTCCTCTCACCAAATGCTGGTCATGTGATCCAGTACCAGTTGGAGTCAAAGAGCTTTTGGCCACAGCGCTTCATCAGCCAGGATACAAGGTCTTTTCTTTTCCTTTAATTTAATTATTCCTCAAAGCCACGATTCAGACGCATCCCTGCTGAGTGCAAGCAGTATTTATCATTTTACTGACAGCTACACCTCATATTACAAACATTTGCTAACGAAAAGCTGCAGACATGTTAAAAAACAGGCCAACAGTCCATACTGTTCTGCTATAGATTACAACTTTTGATAAATGTGCATTAATAAAACATCCAGGGCAGAATTGGGCAATGTGGATGCAAGTAGTCTTACTTAACTCATTTGTAGTACTGGTATATCAGCTCAGATAATATCCAAAAAAGTCCTCCTAAATGCAGTCTGGATCACTTCTTTTCTCATGTCATTTCATTCTGAAGTAAGTTTTCACTGACAAACTCAAGTGGTTTCCGCATTCAGGGGATAGCAGCTCATTTTCACCTATGACTCAGTTGTTCTAGATAATAGAAAGATTACTCCTTCACACCTGGATATCACATAATATACAACTGAAACACAGCATGCCATTCCACAAACAATTCTGACCAAACTTGATGTAAAATGTGCACAATTATAAGATTAATGATATTCTGAGCACCATGGTTCAGAGTATAAAGACGATGACGATGACTGCTGTGACTTTCTGTTGGGTATTCATGCCACCTAGAGGCAAACTGGGAGTTTGGACATTATGCAGTTGCACATCACCCTCTCCTCAAATGTTCTTTCAGTTTTTCTGCTTGTGGGAGCTTAACTCAAGCAGGTCCTTCAGGGACATGAAACCAGGCTCTTATAAGCCAGACATGTGTTGAAGCCTCAGACGAGTGAGACCTCTTCTATCTGCACATCCCAGACTGGTGTCTTTTAATTTTCCCAAGACAAAAAACAGCCTGTTTCCACTCACGATGATGATCTAGCTACAAACAGGTGACAAATTAAAGAAAGAATTAACATGCGTGTGTTAGTAGATGTGTTGGACCATCACCTGTCACCAGATCATCTTCAATGTGCCTTCGCATTGACTTTACAGGCCTCTAGAACTCCACTGAAGGGGCAGAAACCATTCTTCCAAAAGAGATTCCCTCAATTGGTGTTTTGATGATGGTGGTGGAGAGTGCTGTTTAACACGTTTGTCCAAAATCTCCCATAGGTGTTCAGTTGAGTTGAGATTTTGCCGTCACCAGATCTCCCTCCCCCCCGCCCAAAGGAACAACTCAACAACATTGTATGGATTTGCTGTGACCCTTTGCTCTAGAGGAGGACAAGTGGACTGAAACCACGCCAGCAAAACGCCCCCCAGAGCACAACAAAGCCACCAGATCCCCTCGCTGTAGGGGTTAAGCACTCAGGCCTGCACATGCACTCGCCCACTTGTGCAGAATATGGCGAAGGATGACTCATCTGACCGCACCACTTTTTTCCACATCTCTGTGGAGCAGTGCCTGTGAGCTTTCAAACGTGCATTCATCTTCGTAATGAGGGCTTTATTCAGCGAAGCCCCGCTATAATACCCCTCTCTGTGTAATTGTTGGCCGACTGTTCCTGCTGACAGTCTGATCTACCCCGCCCTGACGTTCTCGGCCACCTGAGGAAGAGCTGCTTTTTCCTTCCATATCGCACTAATACACAACAATCATGGCCAATCATGTGCTGTCGACCACAACTCCTGTTTACTCAAGTTTCTCTGTCCCATAGACGTGTCTTCCATCGCTGCTCCTGCGACTGAAGCTCCTGTCATCCGCGCCCCGACAATGAACCGTCTTTCAAAGCCACTTAGATCCTTTCCTCTTGCCATCTTGATAGAAAATCAGAATCAGCTGGGCCTGCTCAGCGTTCTTACACATGCCACAGAGCATGATTGGCCGTTAATTGCTTAATTGTACCGTGTAGTACACCTGTGTGGAACCATCTGCATTCGTTATGTTTCGCCACTGATGTATTTATCCTTTAATTTGCCACCTGTCTGTAGCTAGTTGTAAATAAAAGTATGCTTTGAACCCACATATGCCTCCCATCTCTGTCCCATTCGAACTACTCTGGCTTAGAGTCACTACTCAAATTTTGATTCCTGGATGAAGCCAAACAAACTCACCAAAACCGTTACTTGATTATATTTGCATATCTTATGGCATTTCAACATTTCTGACGCTTGTCTGCATTTTCTTTTCCATTTCTAGAAAGCTGAAACCTCAGTACAAGCTCATGAGTGTTATGTTTTTATATACTGTACACTCTCAGTGTACATAATGAAAACAGCTGGAACTGGAATGTACAGTTCAGTTAGTTTGGAGGTTATTTAAAGATACTAAGCAAGCGCAACAGTAAAATATCAGTGTTCACATTATTGTTACATGACAAGCCTCATTTTATTGTCTTCCATGGATGAAAACAGAAACTGCGTGTACAGAATGGTAGTCACATGCAATACAAAAATATGAATTTTTACACCAACATAAAAAAACATGTATTGGCCCATTCTAAAAAAATTGTACAGCTTTTATACAGTATTTTATACATGAAAAAAATATAAATATATATACACATCTGTAATAGCCATAGCAGTACCTATTCAAAAAATGTCGTGATGTATTTTACATAGAAAATGTTTATACAAATATTAGAAGAATCAGGTTCATTTGCTATACATTAAATAATGTATGTACATGACATACCATTGGATTTTGCAACACAACATTTACTGCGGTCTTTCACGAGAACCCACCCTACATATTCCAACACAGTACGCTCACTCAGTCCCACGTGCACCCACACACAACACATAAATACAAGCACGCCAACTGAAGCGAGCAACCACAAACAGTATACACAAGCGCGCACAAGAGGTAATGTTTTAGGAAGATATAGGACACTTTTGCGCCAGGTTCCTGATTTCTTTTTTTTTTTTTTTTTGCGCAGAGAATGAAACCACTCAACTTCTTGACAGAAGGATCTTTCTAAATAACTCATATTCGTATAAGGTGCACTTTACACTTCAATGGATGGACAGTTATTAAAAAGTCTTTAATCATAAATAGCCAGCATTATTCTATTCCCATGTGGATTGTGAATGATGATGGGAACACTCCACCTGCTTCTTTTCATTTCAACTGCCGTTTAGCATACACAAGTCTTCATCAGTGTCCTGTTTTCAAATGCATCCAATAAACAGTGAATTTACCAGGTTATACTCCAAAAAGACGACATACAAGTGAGCATATCACACCATCCACGCCTCTGAGACCCTCCGGAAGGAAAATGAAAACACTGCAAATAAGACTATTCAAAACCAAACTAAACAACAACAACAAAAAGAGTTCATGATTTTTTTTTTTTTTCCCCCTCCTGATGACAAAGTGCATATTGTGTCTGGACATGGGCTGGTGACCGTCTCAGCACATGCCATCACACAAACTAAAAACTGAGAGCGAGGAGCGGAGAGGCAGGTGGTTTGAGAACATCACTCAAGCGGCCTGTCAAACATGTGTCAACCCCTCGGGGAAAACATAGATAAATGAAGTGGTCCATTTGGTAGTAGAGTCCATTTTTTGTCCAGCAGTGGGTTTCTGTATGAGTGTGTGTGTGTTTCAGAGAGAAAAAGGGCCGTGTGGTCGGGGCCCCGGCGAGAACAACCAGATCACAGCAGCAGGGAGAAGGTGAGCAGGCTGAGGACGGGGCGGCCGTCAGCGGGCACAGACCACAGCACACCAGTCAGTCTCAGCACAGACACCACAAGCCAGTTATTCCCAAGCCTCAGAGTCCCCGACGACATTACAGAACAAAACCAAAAGGAAGGCAAAGAGATACCAGACGAACGGAGGGAGAGCGTGCAGGACGACAGCGGCGTCCTCCCCCGCCCTCCGCTCCTCTCCACCCGACGAGAAAACGCAACGGTTAGACATGGAAGATCAGACTGTGGATTAGTGGAAGCAGTGTCTGTTTCAGGCAGAGGCAATGCTTTGATCAATCCTGCAAGAGTTAAGGATACAGGAGCATGCAAGGCAGACCCAGGCTTTGTTTTGCATTGCTTATGAATCAGAGTGACTGCTACAACCTAGATTAGAAGAGAGAAGAAGAAGAGAGAAGAGAGCAAAGGAAAACACAAACGTTAGACGGTTAGTGAAAGTGTAACAGTGAAGAAAGCATAATTTGAAAAGTAGCAAGATATTACATACACTTAGATTAGTTAAAGGATATTCATCACATTAAAAGAGCAGGCCGTGTGAGTTCAATCAAGAAATTATTTTAAGGTTAAGCAGACCTCTTTAACTCATTTGCAATGTTTTCTTTTCAGGACAACATGCTGGCATCTCTCCCATCATCCAGCTAACCAAAACTGGCATTTAACTAAATAGGCGTGACAGCGAAGCCCTTCACCACTGGGTTTACATTAGAAATAAAATGGCCGTGTGTAGTTCCTGGAGCAAAACACAATAGATAAATAAGAAGGAGAAATCAAGTGGGAAACGGGCGAAGTTGGAGTGACGTCACAAACGTGTAGGGGCTGCGTGGCGGCAGGAAGTGGAAAAGCTGGACAGGATTAGCACATACCGACGGAGATGACAACATGTGAGAGACAAAATACAAAAGCTATACAAAAGTTCTAAATGACTCATTTTCCGATCATTAATTCTTTCGGTCCAGAAATCCAGCAGATTCTAGTTTTGTGTATGTATTCAACTCATGATTTTGACTTGTCTTTACAGCTAATCTCCACTTCAGATGGCCATATTTACAGAGTGATCACACGGCCTCATTCTCCTGCTGTTTCTGCCATTATTACTGTTGTTTCACACATGCATGAGGACAGAAATGAACACAAATGTAATATATCTGTGTGGATGTGTCTTAAGGCCTTTTTCCTAGCCCTGCCACCCCCGTTTAAGAAACTGGAAACAATGATAAACTATCCGATCACACTGCGCGACAGTCTGACGTTGCTCATGACGTCAGAGACAGTGACAATTCTGAACGTGCTGTTGGACAATTAATAAATTAAACTTTAAAATTCACATCCATACACAACAAAGTTCACATTTCAGCAAGCAACAGCAGAGGCGGGAAATGCCGCCGTGCAGTGCCGGGTGTATTTGGGTCATGTGCGATGATGAAGAGAAATTAAGAAGTGCTTCAAACCTTTTTAACATTTTCAAAATCTATTAAACAATTATCCATTTATTTATTAGTGAGACTACAAGCCATTGTACCACAGGGAACCACAACAAGAGCACGGGGATCTTTTGTTTTTGTTTCACATGTCCAGTGTCTTCACATCGTCCTTCACTCCTGGATACCTACTCTGCAGACTTCCAGAAGTGTCCGGGGTGGGAAAGCCTGCGGTTGAGTTTTGGCAGCTTCTCCAGCATGTCAGCCAGCTGCGTGAAGGTCGGCCTCTCTCTCAGGTCGTACGCCCAGCAGGCGGAGAGGATCTCCTGAGACAACAAACCACTTTGAGTCAGTGCACCTGGAGAAGCACTGAGCCATGCACTCACTGGACTGTGGACTATGAATGATGATCGATCTAAAAAGTTTCGCAACATCTTGATATCTCTGCATCGCTACAGCACGGTAATTATTGACCGCTCTTACACAAGCAGGATAAACATGTGCTTTTCTGAATGACTGACACACTTCTGCTTCGGTTTCAACTCACAGTGACCTCCTTGCCAAGGCTGATCTCCGTCAAGACCTTCTTTATGCCCTCTCCGCTGCCCACCTGCCAGATGGTAGCTTCCACAGGCTGGTTGGTGATTGGCCAGTCTCTAGCTTGAAGCTCATACCAAATGGTGCTTAAAGGGGGGAAAGCAAAAGCATGATTATTCTGTCAAATGGTCAACTCCTACAGCACAGCAGGTTAACTTAACTGACTGTGAGTGTGCAGAGCTTACCCAAAGGCGTACACATCTGCTGAGGTGGAAAAAGGGAGGCGGTCCTCATTGTTACCTGGGCTCATCCTGCGCACAATCTCTGGTGCGAGATAACAAATCCATCCGTGTGGAAGTTTTAGTTTGTTCTCACGCCTGGGAAAAAAAAGAAAAAGGTACACAGTTTTCAGTAACAAATCAAATGGAGTGGAAAATCTGAGTGCAAAGATGTATTAACTAGAGTGGAAAATGCATTAACCAAATGCTATCCATCGCCAGCTCCTGTGTACAAAACAGCTATTCACGAAGTGACACACAGAGGGCGAACAAAATTAGCAAGTTGTGTGTTCTGAATGCACTTCAAGAACAAGCCTTTCATTCAGATTTTTACTATCAGGAGACTTCAGCAATACTGGCTGATGAGGCAGTTGCCTGCAGGACTGCAGCCACTGTGGAACTCAGCAATTATTACAAATGACTGGAGCTCCAACAGCAGCGCAGTGTGGACAGCACTTTAGCTGAGGTTGTGCTTTTAAGGCCTTCTTACCTCCCCTCCTGGACAACTCCAGAGATCCCAAACAGCCCAAAGTCTGTGATCACGACCTTATTGGTGTCATGAAAAACGTTCTTCGACTTCAAGTCTTTATGAACAATGCCTTTGGCGTGCAGGTAGCCCATTCCCTGCAGCGGGAGACGAACAGCGACAGTTGTCAGTGTTGTCATTCAAAAATATAATATCATATTTAATATCTTTGGCTTCGAGATTTCCTGTTTCTTGTAATGAAAATATTTCCTGGCATGCATCTACAGGATTGGAAAAGTCAGTTTGTGGTCTGGCTTTGAACAGATATAAAAGATTAAATTACCTTTACAATCTCCTGAGCAATTTGTCTCGTCTTATTAATATCCAGAGTGTTTTTAGTGTCTCTAACAACTGAATACAGCGTCCTCCCTTTACAGAAACTGTGGGGAGAGAGAAGGAAAGATCAGACTGAAGATGAAACGATGCATTCAGGTTTAAATCCTTTGCGAGGTGTTCAGGATGTTTCTGCTCTCACCTGGTGATGATGGCTAGGTGGGGTGGAGCCATGCAGGCCCCCATGAAGAGGACCACGTTCTCGTGCCTGGTCTGCCTATAGTTCATCACCTCCTTTTTAAAGAGCTTCAGATGGTCCTGATTGTTCCCGTCAATCTCAAGAAGTCGGATCGCTACCTCGCCGTGCCACCGACCCTTATGCACTTTGCCCCAGCGGCCCTGCGCAAGCAAACAACGACTTCAGCATCTTTTCGGAGTATGATCCACATACTAATAAGCGCCAGAAGCCTCACCTTTCCTATGAGTTCTCCGAGGTCTAGCTGCTCAAAGGGGATGTCCCACTCCTGCAGGTAGACGCTGGTCTGGCTCGGCTTGCGGGAGATGGGGCCCTTCCACTGGTTTCCCCGAGAGCTGGGCAGATCGTCCAGCTCGTCGCACTCACCGTCCGAGCCCATGTTCATCCTAATGTCCTCCCCGTCATCCTCGTCTTCCCCGTCGTCCTCATTCTCCTCCTCCTCGTCCTCGTCGTCCTCCTCCGCATCGGGGTCTTCATCTTCAACCTCAATTTCCTCCTCTCCTTCCTGCAAGAGTGTGGTGATGGCTTTGTTAGTCCACTGTGCGTAAAAGGGGAAAACGCAAAGTCTATCAGCAGAAAAGTAGATTACATGTGAAGATGTGAAATTGGTTAGTTTTTGGGAAGTTTTCCACTCTTCAAATTACGACAAATACATTTTTTCCTATGTTTACAAATGGCAAAATGGGGCAAAAACTGTATATAATGAATCTGCATCTCCTTATGGTTCCTTATTTAGTCTTTTGGCGAAGTCACTTTGAAATTGTGCTGTTGCTCTTCATTATATTCAGTAAATGTGAGCCAGCCCTGACTTAAAAGTACTGTCCTTCCTTTGTCTGCAGCTTTGTCTTGCTGTCTCCTGGTCAAATTAATAATGTCAAACTCCAAAAACCATCGTAGCCAAACGGGTCAGCCTGTTTCCAATAAGCAAATGCCAGAGGAGGTATTGTTTTTTGTTAATGTCAGGTCATTCACGCTGAAATTATTTACAAGAAACCAGCATTCTGGGTATTTTAATGACGTGTAAAAATGATATCATCACATTACAGTGCTCACTTTAAAAAAAAATGACCCGATGTCCTCGAATAAATAGAACAGATCTGCCCTTTTATCAGCTCCAAGTCCAACACAGCTTGAGGGAAATGAGTTTGACCCACGTGTCCCTGCTTTGACAGCTGATTTTCAACACTCACTCTGGTGCCATAACAAACATCCATTCAGGTGTTCCTCTGTCATCATGACCTGGGTCAACGTCACCATTTCCAGCTTTGTCTAAGGTTAACGGGCCATTTTTGCATCCCGTGTCACCAGTCGGTGCTTCCCAAGGTTGTTTACGCTCGTTATCGCTCAGTGAGCTCCGTGATGACATCTGTGTCTTTCAGTCATTTTATCTCTTTTGACATCCCTGTGCTTCCTTTGACAGATGACGACATCAGCCTCCACAAACTGACCCGAATGTGACGCGAGATACATTTCAGACACACGGCTCTGAGCAACCTCATTATGCTGACAGTAAAACCTCAACCAAAGTGCACTTTGCAGACTGCAACATTACCTCTTCATCTTCATCTTCTACCAGCTCAGCATGTACGTCATCCGCAGATTGCTCTATCTCACTGCTGTGACACAGAGAATTGATATCAGAGGGGTAAAATCCCACAAAAAATAAAGAATTAATAATCTTGTGGTTGATATAAATATCTTACACAGTGTCTTGGAGGACATCGGGGTGCAAATGAGCCGGACTGGAGACATCTGCAGAGGAAAATAAGATGGTTTGAGAACAAATGAGAGGAGCAAAAATTATATCCCTCTTGTACTTCCCTCCCCTTTCCCTTTAGGAAACCTCATGGCCCACCACATACATAGAATGACTGTTCATGCAATTCCCCACTACCACCAGCAGATGGTGTCAAAAAGCCACTGGGTGTCGACATGCAATCCCAGTGCTGCCACACAGTGAGAGACGTCTACTGTAAATGCCACAACCCCTAAAAGCACACATGCAGAGGACAGAGAGCTGCGGGGAATCGAGGGTTTGGAGAGCGGGACAACGATGGGAGAATGACAATGAAGCATGACGCTTTGGACCCATCAACTCACCGGGGAAGATAAACTGCGGTCTATGCTGAAAGTAGCAGGCAGCTTTTGCAAAAAAAAAAAAATGGAGAAAAGACCGACAAGCATGGCAGGGAGAGAGACCTTTGGTTAGAGAAGCTTTGAATTAACAGATTTTGTAAAAAAAAGCACAATTGTTTCTCAGTGTTAATGTCATATAAGGAGAGAGAAGGAAAGAAAAGGGCGTTTGTGGCTCATACTATTATAAACTGATTCAGGGGAAAATCTGTATATCTGTAATAAGGAGACATGCACGTTTCAGTATGTACAGTATGTGTGTGTGCTGCGTTTGTCTGGTTACAGAATCTGGCTCTCTGTATGTGTGCATTTCCTCCCACATGTGTGCATCCAGGCATCTGTGAGGCTTACCTGGGAAGTTGAAGCGGCTGTCCCGGTGGCCTTTGGGCGAGGGGTTGGGTGGTGGGGTGGCGCTCGGCGGGTTGCTCTGCTGGAAGGGCGCTGGGGAGGAAGGTGTGGATGAGGTGGTGGAGGACGGATTGCTGCTGGAGTCCAGCTGGTTCAGCACTGGAGGATGATCCTGGTGGGGCGGGGATGGATGCAAACCGGAATATTTACCGTTACTAATTATTCAGTACTATTTGAAAGTGCAACATAAAATGCCATGAACTCCTAAGCCTTTTTGTTTTTATACCTTTTTTGTAATGGCCTTCGGTAATGTGCCAAACTGCGGTGCTTCTGGCGGCCGGTCCACGGGGTTGTTTATATCGGACGGAACAGACTCAGTCCTCCGAATTTTGGCGACTAGAAGAGAAATAGAAAGTGTTGACGTGTATATGCAAAATACATGTTGTCCCTCAACAGCATGACTGAGGATTAAAACAAAGCTCACTTGGTAGAAAGGAGATTCTGCAGGATGGGGCTTCCTTTGTGCATTTGTTGTGGCACTTTAACCTGCAGAGACAGCAGGCAGCATATGAGAGACCCAGCAATGACGACCATTCATGTAAGAGCATCCCTGCGCTAGCATGGCTAAGCTGTCTGTCCTGTGTGTCTGTATTCTGACTACTAACAAGCTGTTGCTCTATGGTCTCAGTATGACAAAAAAATCTTCTCTTTTAAAGAGAAAGTGCTCGACTCACCGACAGTGTTTGCACTTCACCCCAAACATCATGTTCTTCTGGCACACCTGGCACGTCTGGGACAGCCAGGACTTGGTTGAAAACCTACATTAACACAGAAATGAATGAAATACATGCTGTATTATATTACTGTTGAGTTACTATTATTAGTACAGTTAATTTGTTATGTCATTAATGACAAATATAGCTTGTTTGCTTTCCTGTGACAGGAGAGAATACACTGTGTGAAACCTACCTGTGTGTGACTGCCAGGCCGATGTCCCTCCTCACTGCTTGTGGGGAGCTGCGATGCACTGCTACGTTATCTAGCCAGGGAGAAAGAGATGCAAAGATGGGAAGAAAGGCAGAAAAATCAAGGGGAGGGTTGGGCTATGCTGCGGAAAACTGATATCTCATGAAGTGACCCCAGTGCCTCATCCAAGCTGAACATTTAACAATTTAAGGTTTTGCCATTAGAGCAGGGTCGAACTACACTTCCCTCACACAGTAATGACTGAGACCCAAAGCCTTCAGTCACATTCAAGCCCAAAGACAAACACACACGCTTGCACACGAATGAACAAACTACACATATTCAGTCCAGAAATCCCAGATTTATCACATCTTAAATCAGATAAACATTCTAATCTAAAACAGACTATGTTTGACATGTCAGACATGCATATCACCCCCATCAGCAAAATCTAAATGCATACATGACTCACTCTTAATGGTGCTGTGCTCTTCCAGGAGGGTGGGCGTGCCGGGCAGGGTGTAAGATGCAGTGGTGGCGGCGGGGGGGACTCCAGGGGTGCGCGCAGACACGACGGGGTAACGAGAAGGCGAGTCCTCGCATCCGTTCCCGTTGACTTGCATATTCAGGAGCAACTTATTCTTTTTAACACACCTGGGGAGGGGGGAGGCAGAAACACAATTGGAATATCAGAAGGTCCAAACAAAACCTAGACTGGCTTTCTTCAGCACAATAATGTATGGCAGGTTATATAAGGGCTCGAGAGGCACGTTGGAGCACCTAAATAGCATTGGCACGGGATAGCCAGGGTGACATACTTAACACCCAGACTGAAGTCACAAGGACCGAATCACTAAGCAGTGCCAGTTCTGTGGTTTATACACATGCACAAACGCACGTGAGCAATCACGGTTGGAAAAAGAGCCCAACTGTTCTGTGAGTTCTGTTCAATCAGCGATCGGGGCTGTGACCCGTTTTCAGACCGCTGTTATAATATAACGTCTGTGCGTACAAAGCCAGGATAAACTAGCAGGATCGTCCGTGTGTGCGTTAGCTGCGTTGGATCCATATCAGCCGTATTTACTTCTGCATTTGCCAGGGTTTTTTTTTTTTTTTTGGTAAAGCTTTCCATAAACAGACAGGATATTATGGATAAACATGCGGCCTGTTTGTGTATGCGCATCCAATCACAACAGAGGAAGAGAGAGGAGGGGAATGAGCGAGAGAGAGAGAGAGATTGTGTGTGTCTTGCCACCTCTGAGCATTAGTCCTAGGAAATACTTCCTGTTTTGACATGAGTCATAATCTCTGGGAATCTGTGCAGGGATTAGCTCCACTCGCACAGTCGGAGCAAAGGAGCAACAGGATGTGAAAGGATGTGGAAGAGGGAGAGAGAACACATGCGAGTGTATCTATGGAAAGCTCCGCTTCTGCCCTGAAAACTGCACCAGCAACTGTTCTCATCAGGAAGCGCTGAGAAACACAAGGCTGCAAAAGCAACCCAATTACTGTAACACCACCATGATCATGCTTTTTTCTTGGTAGCACCCGCAAGTTGTTGGCTTTTCAGCAAAACTCATTGCCCACATTTCTCCCATTTCTCGTGTGGACATTTCACACGTTAGCTCTACAGAGCTTAAGGAGAGTTTGGCCTCGCATATATGAATGTTCACCTTATAGCAGATCAAACAGACAGATTCACTGACTTGATAATGATATGAAGCATCAATCAATTCATATTGTGCGGCTCAGATAGTGACTTTATCAGTTTGAACGGCTGACCATTACACAGACAAACTGCATGTCAATGAGAATGAGTCTCATTCTCTCATCTATTAGTAATGGATCGAATGGTTTGGATCTGAAAAGGATATTTGTGTTAGCACAAACGGATCCTTAGAGTAAAAATGTATATGAATTCTGGATTCATACCAGTCATAAGTAAAAAAAAAATAAAGGAATCGAGGTGTAAGCAGCGAATGAGACCTCAAAATCAGGCTTTAATTCCTCAATCAGCCTGCTTATTATAGTTAAAGAACCGCAAAGATGGAAAGAATCAAATGCTACCTAATATAACCTCTCACAGCACTTTCGCCAGCGCCCGTAAAGCTGTGCTAACACAGTCGACAGTGGAAATCCGTTACAATTATAATGTGATCTGTGGATCCCCATTAGTTCTAATCTGACCCACTTCTGATAAAGGCTCTTGACGAGGTGAGTTCTGTAGCGGCACGTCGGCCCGAACAGCAACCTGAGCACCTACTTGTTGGTGGGCGGGTCCTCGATGCGGTTGCCCAGCTGGGACTCGTGGCTTTTGCTGCGCGTCAGGGTGATGTTGGGGAGCAGATGCAGCACTTTGCGGGATGGGGGTGGGGGGGTGCAGGGCGGCTTCAGTCGGTGTCGCCTCTTTGAGGGCGGAGTGATGGGTGGGGTGGAAGTGTGCCCGTGGAGCCGAGCGGCGCGGGCTAGGGACATCGGGAACGGATCTGTGAGAGGGCTTTCGCCGTGGACATACGATGCCAGTGGCTCGGGCGTGGGCACTGCTGACACCGAGCCTGAGCGGGGATGAGGGAAGGTACTGCAGGGGGTGGATGGGGTGGACTGGATGGTGGATGGGCGGGCGAGAGGCGAAGGACTGTGCGGGCGGAGTGGAGTCCCCAGGTTGGTTAGCTGGTCTGCGGTGAGTAGAGAGCCACTGTCCCTCCTCGTGGGCTCAGACAGCCACGGACTCCCGTCTTCCCTCAGCTCACCTCCTGAACAGCAGACAACACACAAAAACACCCCCATTAGAAAGCCCAAGGTGAATACAATGTGATGCACTTGATCATGGAAGCTCCCACGGAGAAAACACATACCTGATTCAGTGGCACTCTTCAGACAGGAGAGGGCAGCACTGAGCCTGGCACATTCTTCTGAACTGGACCCTAGTCTTCGCATTGTATCCCTCACCTGAGCACCTGTCATCTGCAGTAAGGCATCCAAGGACAACTTCGCTTCCACTGCCTGCAGAGGAGCAATACCAAGAAAAACAGAGGGCGAGGAGTCAATAACTATACAAGAATGAGCAAAAAACACACAGACAATATACTTTATTGTGTATCAGTGGGAAGCTACGCATCAAGAATAACTATCAGCAGGTAATAACCACTGAGGGGAAATCAGTTACAGTGTATAAACAGTAATCAGGATGATGACGTTTATATGCCAAATATTGAGAAACAATAAAAATTAGCCTTCTCCCGCATCTAATACTTAACAGCATCAGTGTGGCCATAATAAAACTGACAACATCCGTGACACAGGAGAAAGCAAAGAGTGTCTGCTTGACGTTGTTTGCAGAACACCAATAAAAAACTCTGACACTGAACTGGTCCCAGCATCATGGCCCGTAGGAGGCTGGGACTCAGCATTAAAAAGGGCAGCGTGGCAGGGCACTAAATAGGTCATGCAACCTCTGACTTGCACTGTTCCTGGAAATCAGTGTAATCCTGTTTGTTTGGGGCATTTTGCTGCACAGATTATACAGCACTAAAGACGCGATTTTATGCATGCATTAGTAGATAGTGGTAAAAAAATATAGATGGGACTTGGGGCCAAAACCTGCAGTGGTCAAGCCCACCTTGTTCGAGGGAAATTTGGGTCAAGTCTGACTCAGGGCAAAGGCTTCAGACCAAGCTTAGATTTGACCAATGTCCATTCGGTGCTTTTATATTGGACTGTTCGAGAGGCGGCCATGTTCTTTCTAGATTCACATCTAACACCGACACATCTATGCAACGGAGGAAATAAAGTGCAGTCGTAGACGGCAGCTCACAGGAAGAAGAAAGGCATGTAATACGCACAGAGGATACACACATCACAACACTGTACGAGCAGAGGATGCCATTAGTAGGGCAGAATCAAGAGTGGGAGGCAGACTGGCTAGCAGGAGTAGGCTACAAATCAGAGCAGACACAGAATACTCTGCAACCTGGTCTGATTTGCACTTGTGCTGGGAGACTATGTGTGTGTATGTGAGTGTGTGCAATAAGTATTTCAAACCGAGCTACAGGTCCTCATTATGTGACAACCTGCCACCAACATTATAACGTAAATCGACTATTTTATCCCACAATCAACAGACAAATGCAACATTGCTGAGACGGAGCAACAGGGCTCTGGATGAGGCTTTTAAAGTAGTAGACAGTAAAACAGTGTTGAATCAGGAGTGAGATTGGATGAATGGAACAAGCCTCGGCCCTCAGCTGCATTAGCAACAAACTCATGGCGGAAAATTGCATTTATAACAACTTCAAAGACACTGACCAGCGTGACAGTGCCTGTGATCCGCTGTGCAGCCAGTCCACCATCTGCACTCATAAACCGAAGTTAACCGTCAGCAGCAGATTTCGGCGACATTATGCTTACGTGCTTCAGCGGTAAAGTTAAATCTAAATCTTAAAACTGAAACTAAAAGCTCCGTGGCTGCAGACCTACACGCCTGTTTATTTAATGCTCAGTTACTGAGACAGGAGGCAAAACGACAGCACAAACACACGGAGCAGAGAAGGGAAATAGGAGACAGTCCAGCGAGGCAAGGATGTTTTTTTTTGACATGGGAAGTACGCAATCCCTTATCAGTCAGGTTAAACCCTTGCTCTGAGAGGGCAAACACTGATCAGAAAACTAGGCCAGTCTCCCACACTCGTGTGTACACTGTAAGCAAAATGAAGCACGGACACACACATGCACACACAGACAGACGCACACACGCAGACACACAGCAGCGAGGGTGAGTGACGCGATATTCAAAAGTGGCTCTGGGCCCTCCGCTCCCCTCCCGCCTACTCACTCATAATAACATTATAATTTTAGCACCATGAACAGCATAGCTTGCATGCATGCTCGCTGTGCTGCAGCCTCCTTGATACAGGATCATTGGTCAGAACTGCTGAGTATCTGTACAAAGCAATTAACACCACTTTGCTGTTGAATCTGCACATTAAATCAAGTGGGTTGCTGCAAATATGCATCATATATCATCAGCTGGCGTTTCAGAACACGCACAAACACAAACCTAAAGCCCATTTTGGCTCAAGATGCTTTGGCAAACTTTTACTTGTTGTGAGCCTGGGTTAATCAAGATAAGGCTATTTAGTTTAGCCACAGACAAAATTAATTAGTTGACAGAGAGACACACGTGGGCATTTAAGAAGCTTGCCAACATGGCTTCCACATGGTTGCATAACATCATGCAACACCTCGGTGTCAGCTGCAGCACGGGAGCAAAGAGGCTAGAAAATTAAATACTGAACACAGGCACTGTATTCTCTTCAGCCCTCAAAGTACGGAGTGAGGAGATGCACTGTAGAAATCTCAATCTAATAATATTTGATCTAAATGGGTCATCGTTACGCCATGACGGCTCTACGTGTTTTGGGAAATCCCCGTTGGTGTACGAGATATACAAATGAGCGCTGCACTCGCTGTGCTATCAAGAAAACTTTCTCAAGCGCGGAGCTGACTTCTTTGAAGGGAAAGCGGTGGGGTTTACACGGCAAAGCAAACAGAGCACTGAGCATGACAGATATGACTAAACCGTCCACGCAAGACAAATAATCAGATCTGCAAGGAGGCGGTGAAACGGAGCACAAAGCATGCGCGGACTCGGGGCGTATTAAAGAATAACAAGCGCAGAAACGTGTAAAATGAGCAGGTTACGGTTAGGTCTCAAAGCAAAGGCAGACAAGAACAAGACAAACACGCGGTAGCTGAGAGGGATTAAAACAGTTTACAGCTGCGCAGGAAGGGGAGTCGGTGGAAGGAGGGGGGAATAACACTAAAACGTGACAAAAAAATCGTGTGGTGGAATGAGGATTGCACTAAACCTGCAAAATAAGGAAATTAATGCATTTGATTCATTTTTGTTGGCCAGTCAGCAGCCAGCTGTTGGGTTCTATCAATGAACAGCACTCTTAACTTTTCCACACACATAGAGCAGGTAGTTTTGAAGCATTTAAAGCATTTCGACCAAAAACAAACTAGTTTGGAATCTAAAAAGTTGATTTCCAGCTGGATCCAAAAAATAGCAGGTTTTCCTTGACCTGAGCGACATCGGCGGGCGCTTCATATTCTACAGGTTGGAAAGAGAGGACGGACAATTCGTCTATTGTCTACATGTTAGCATTGATAGCTGGCCAAGCCCGCCTTTTTTTTTTTTTTTTTTTTTTTTTAGATAAACACACATATCTGTAATAACAGAACAAAGGCTTGCAGGTAATCAATGCGATCCGCCATCTTGTGACTACTGTTTGCTTCCTTTGTGCATTGTGCAACGCCCGCCGTTCATGACGCATCCTCGATTACAACGGTTCCGCTCGCCAGTGGCGGAAACGCGGGCTGGTTCGCTAGATAGCACCAAGGTTCCAAGAATCCTGAACGGAACTGGTTCAAGGAGCGGAGCTGATTTGGTGGAAAAAGGGTGAGCTGTAGCTTCAGCATGCAAATGCCTGACTAGATTTACTATAATGCAATAAAAACTGTAAGAGTGGATCTAAACCAGTTGCTAATAAGTTAGAAAAATAGAAATAAAACTCACATTGATAAGAGAACTGCACACAGCCAGGAGAGCTTTAGCAGCAGATATGTTTATAATTAGAAACAATTGTACTGATGAAGGACTGTTTGTGCTGTTCAGTGCCACGCTCCTCCACAGGAGTATGCAGAAACAACCATTTTAACACAGGCATATGAGTTTAAAGAAAGCCTGGATTTTAAGAGACTGGGCAATACATTTGTCATCTGCCACTAGCGTCAGATGACAAATGAGAAACAAGAATTTATCACACCTTACATATTTACAGCGCACATACAAACATCACCAAATATTCCAATCGGCTAAAGCCAAAATGAGTCCAAGTAAAGACCTTTCTTAACGATATGTGAGACATTTATTATGGAGGAATTCCTCACACACTCGTATAAAAGGAACTTTCCAGTCTCACTGACATGGCACAAAGATATAAATGGCAGCAGGTTGGGAACTAGATTTTTGGCGGCCATGAAGTTAGTCTAAAGGAGGACATGTTAGTGTTGTCCGAGTGATAGCGAGCAGTCACTTTCCTCCCCAGATTAGTCTCCTGAAACGTTTTTTTATATACTGCCTTGAAAAACTCTTTGCCCCCCTCCCCTCCACCCCCCAAAAATTAATCAGGTCAAGTTCAGATTTGTTGCGACTGTTTGCAGCTTAAATGATCATAAAAATTACTTTCTCTTTTAGAAAGACATTTTGGCGGTCACCGGTCGAGCGCTCCTCGCGCACACGTGAGCGGGCGCTGAGTACACATGCTGAATCCACATAAACATGACCCAAACACAGCGATCCGGGGCCAGGGCGAGAGGGAGACGCGACGCGACCCACCTCGATGAGCTCCGGTCGCAGGTTGACGGTGCGTAGCCAGTCTCGTAGGTGTGGGTAGCTGTCCAGGGCCTCGGGCCTCTCCGTCTCTGGCACTTTCTGCTTGCACTGCAGCTGTTTACAGATGTATTTCGTCAGCTTCACCTGCAGGGAGCAATAGAGAACACAGCGCAGATGGGAGGGGCGGGTTAGAGGGGAGACTCGCAGCGTGCTGGGAGCTAAGGAGCAGGCCTTCACCGAGGAGGATTATCTGTCACACCTCTGCGTTGGCAATATGTGTGTTTTATTGTTACTGCAATACCACACACAATAAGTCATCCTTTGGAGCAATAACACAGGATAGAGCAAAGTCTATCATACATTCATCGCCTCAGATGACACAAACTACTACATATTTTCCATCAAAACAATAAAGGTTAACCCAACACATGAAATAACTCCACACTTGCATCGTTTTTCTTTTCTGAGCTCAGTGTACCTGCAGTAATGTTTGTTTAACCCAATTTCCCAGTGCCCCCAGTGCTCAAGACAGTTAATTAGATACAAACAGCTATTATCATACAGAGGAACAATGAGCTGGTCATCTAATGAGAGCGTCTGCGGAGCTGGCATGGCAACCAAGTGTGTTTGGAGCGAGAAAGCAGCTCAGTGACATAACGATGGAAGAGAGTGCCACATGACCAGTCAATTTTCCTGCTGGACTCTCGTTTCATCACAAGCTCTCGGAAAACTTGGACCAGACTTGCACCTTTAGTCACAATCAACCATAAACGTGCCTGCGACATAATTCCTGTGTGATGATTAAAAAAAAATAAATTTCTAGCATGTAGTTGTGGACATGTGGCGGCTGAGGAACCACCCCATCCCAAACCCTTGAAAAAGCCTGATGCACTCAAATAATCAACTACATATAAAGCTGCAAGACATTACCCCAATGCTTTCCAAGCCAATGTCAAGTGCAGTGGTCCTGTGAGTAAGTATTACAATGAACACCGAGGTATTGGTTTGCAGCGGCGCGCGTTGTGCAGCTCAGCGCGGCCGTATAGTGTGTCTCCTTATCTCGCCGTCTATCTGTAAGAGTCCATTACAGCAGGCGGCACCTTCAGATGATCCGAGCAACACCAGCCAGCTCTCGACCCGCCGCGCGCCTCTCGAGTGCCCGAGCGGCAATGAGGAGCGCGTGTCTTTCTCCGCTCATTCAGCTTTCTCCCTGACACATCCACTCGCCGAGCAGACAGAAAAACTCACGCAGCCACGCTGCTCTCGGAAAGTGCGGCCTTGGGATGTGAAAAGGCAGCCAACAAAAGCATCTCCACTCCGGGCCGCGGAGATGAAAGAGCGGAGATGGAACGGAGGTAAATGCTCTCCGTGTCGACTCTGACTGCAGCTTTTTACTCATCAATTATCAGCTGCACTGAGAGCATTATGAAATAATAATACAGCATGCATTATTGAATGCAAACTAATAAAATGTGACGTTTTCAGAACTCAGAAGAAGAAGGAAGGACCATGTCGTAAAAGCTGATTGGTCCATAAAAAAATAAATGTACAAGACTTGCAAGCTTTCAGACTTTAGATGTCAATGCCTACAAAACCTTTTTTAAGCAAGTTAGCTTCTAAAAAGCGGTGTCCAAAATGTCTGTACAGTTTGAACCCGCTTGCAGTTGCATGCATTTGACCTTAGAGCCCAGCTAGTAAGAGCAGCTCCATCTGTGGGTGGAGGAGAGAGACAGGCAGCCCAGCCCTGCATTTGAGCTGGACGCATAAATCATAACACATAAATCCCTGGACACACATGCAAACATACTGGCAGACAGGCATGTGCGCCGAAGTAGACGGGGGACTAAAACGATGTGGAGCTGTGACATATTTCACATCTAATCCTTCACAGGCCAAAACTCAGAATCGCAGAGCCTCACAGATTCTTCTCTGCGCTCTCGTCAAGCGTCTCGGTTCAGCGTTTCCGGAGGTCTGGACCAGCGTGGCCAGCAGTGAGAGGCCTTTACTCGATGTGGCTAATGAGCTAGCCTCCAGCTTTACCTCCCTGCACACCAGTGCAGTGCTGTGACGTCAGGTTACCTAGCAACCCCTCTTCTGAGTCGTCAGCAACATTTCAGTGGGATTTTCCCCATACATGTGAAACACAGAGCTCAGACGCAATACATCTCAACATAGAAATGTCACCGCGTACCTCCACAGGACGGTAAGTGTAACAGCAGCAACACGCCGCCGCCATTTTTACCTCCAGCAACACACAGAGCATTCACTTTACCTATTATCATCCTCAGTAAATAAGGTGGATAGGATTACACAAGTCCCCAAATCCCTCACTGATATCAGCAATGTGTGCACTTGTGGTGTGAGCACAGTCAGCCACATCAGCCAACCAAAAAAAGATAATGACAGGCCCCGTGCAAATTATTTTTGGCGCAGAGCGGGGAAAGCAGCATTTGACGCGTGGCCGGGAGGTGGGAGGAGGAATGGCGTCAGAGCCTACCTGTCAGCGGAGCTAAACTACACCATGGCAACGGCCTAATGCTGCGAGGAGATGAGTGACAGCCGGCGTGTCAGCCGCCAGGGAGGGGAGAGGAGTCCCGGCAGCGGCCTGCCTGACACAGCAGACTCGGGGAGCAGATCCCACTGCTCCGATTGTTTTCTCAAGGCTATTGCTGACACAGCCACTTTGGCGCACCTGCCAAGGATAGCACGGCGCTCTATCCCAGAAAATGATATTTGCACAGGAAGGTCAGTTTATTTCTCCTGCGCTAAAAACACACACATTTCTTGTGAGAACCACCGAAGCGTTTCTACTCATCGTGTCACGCCAGCTATCGAATGTTAAAGACATCCAAGCAAAATCTGGTAAGTCCAAGATAGGAGAAAACCAAATCTGAGCGCAATATCATCACCGTTAGCAGCAAAGTGACAGGTTGTAGCCTGCAGTCTCCTCTGCGCTCACATGTGGCAGCTCCAGTCAGTGTCACAGTCAAAATGGGATGTGACAGTAGCAACAGCAGCACCGGAGCTTGAAGATAATGCAAATTTAAGGCTAATTTTAATATCGCTTTCAAGGACACATTTTACACAGGATGACGCAAGTAAACCGTGATGAGTGCGCCGATGTTTTATGGCTCATGCACAATTTTATCTAGGCAGAGAAAAAAAAAAAGAGAGAGATGAAAATGTCAAAAGAGGAAAACACAATGGAGCCAGGCAGAGCTAGTTATGCAGATGTCAGGTCACATGGACGTTTGCGGTAGGCTGAACGTGCGTGGTTGACAGTCCCAGACACAATGGCCTCTGCTGCCCCCCCCCCCCCCCCACACACACACACACACACACACACACTAAGAGCCTTGGCCTAGTTGAGGCTTACACTGTGATGTATCTGACACAAGGACATGTGGGCAGTTATTTATCTCAAAAGACACACAACAGTAGCATTTTTTTAGCAATTAAACAAAAACTTCTTTTAAAAGGACACACTTCACCCTGATTCAGCTGCATTCCTCACACATACAGCGACAACACACAGCAGTCTTAACCATTTACAACCAGGCACACTGTGCTAACTTCCTTATAATTTAGAGCTGAGGCAAGCAAATCCCCCCTTTTCCACAAGAGAAGCACAGCAGACCTCAAAATTACAGGATGTAATGCAACTCATCCTGAGTCAGTTCAAGAATAGATTAAGGCCAGCCTACACTGCTCATCCTGATTTCCACACCATGCAGTCCGTTCTTATTGACTACACCACTCATACTGGAAGGGGGGGCAAAAAAAAAAAAAGGGAAACAGAGACAGGGTCGGCATTGCTACAGTCACTAGAGTTGTGTTTCCTCTATACCCTCGCGTAAGCAACATTCTCCATTGTCTTCTCCTAGGCCTCTCACACACACACACACACAGCAGTTGTCATGTCATAAGAAGCGGCCCAGCGGATTGGCTTCGACTCTCCCCTCCCCTTTCCTCCCTGCTCTCCCCTCTTGCACAGGCTCTTTGCGCGTCATTTGATTTTCTTATTTAACAACCAACCCTGAAAATGCGTAGGAAGAAAGATGTCTAAATATAGACGCAGCCACAACAGCTCGCACCACGAGCGCGCAGCAAACTCTCTCCAACACCGCGAGGAGACAAAACACAGCGGCGCTTTGCTGTTTGCTGATCATTACTGAGCGCGGCCGTTAAAAAGGGAAGAGCTGCTTTTATCTGAGGGTTTACAACAAAGAATTAACAGCTCGCAACATTTGACACTAACAAACACAGCACGTGAGCAAACACTTGACTTCTGCTGTTTACAGGAGGTTTTTCAGTTGTGTCTGGATCACTGAGACCGATGTGGAGCTGGTTTAAAAGCAAACACGCTGCGAGAGGCGGCGCAGACGCATTCGAGCAAAAGTCAGGCATACATAAAGAGCTACAGTAGAAGTAACACACAGGCAGCGTGAGAGGCAGAGACCAGGCTGAGTGGGATTAACATGTGAAAAGTGAAGTACCAGTTAGCACTCCATTTGAGAGGCCAGTATCATTATCCTCTCACTGGCAAGGCAGAAAAAACACACAGTTCAAGTGGAATAATAAAGCTCTCTCGATGAGAGTAGAAAGTGAGTTCAAGCCTCTCTCAATGGCACTCCAGTGCAATGTGGCGGCGATGCCACAAGTGTGACAACTGCCCCGACCTCACGCCGTTCGCTAAAATCCTCAGGTGAGCGACTGTGTCTTAAAGCTTCAGTAGCAGGCCATCATGTGCGGCCACTTCCTGCTACAGGACGGCGATCACCTGGGCACAAACAGCTCGTCTGCTAGAATCTCCAGACACCGAACCCTCTCACGACAACGGGGTCGAGGTTTAGACGCAGCCGAGAGCTTCAGAGGTGTCGACTGCATGTCTGATATAAAGCATCTGACATATTGGCTGAAATCCGATCTTAAAACTCAGCCTAAATCCACGCTCAACTCCACAATCTGCTGACTTTAAATATTGCAGGCATGTGGCAAGTGAAATCTCAAAGAGGGCTAAAGCAAGAAGTGAAAGTGCACACTTATGGCAAGATGCGGTTTCAAAATGGTGTGCCAGTAAAGACATAGGAAGTAAGACTGCTGATCAAGACAGCACCCCGTGCCGGGCCTGCGCCGCTTGAAAGACTGTTGTAAGACACTGAGACCAGGCTTCTTAGCAACGAAGATGAATGTCTGAATGTTATGTGCAGCCTGATGAGCAATCGGCGGCTGATCCCGCACCAAAATCAGCAAAAACTCGCTTGTTTCTCTCGTCCTCTCGCTGAGTGCCCAAAAGGTCAAAGAGCACATTTGCACAAGTTCAGTTTAAAACTTAATGTAGGCTTTAAAAGGGAGGAAAATATGTGTCAATAGACAGCAACTGTAGTAACATTGAATGTTGAATGGCAGAAGTTGAATAAGTTTCAGCTGTCAGTTTCACGACTCTCTCTCCTCCTTCGCTTTCTTAACCTCCAATCATCTGTTTAAAGTCGTGACTTCTTCCCTCGTCTGAGTGACAGAATCCGAGAGTCTACCTGGTTTGATCAGTTGGTACCTCTGAATCAGTGAAAAGCGAGAGGAATTACTCACGCCTTCTCCGCTCGCCCTGTATCTATGGCACACAAGAGGAAGAAGAAAACAGGGAAAATGAGAAGGAATAACATGACAGTAAAACAGTGAGTCACAGCAAAGCGTGTTATGGATGAAAATGACCTGAAGAAATCAGACTGCTGCAGCTACGACTCGCCACAGTCCTGCTGATGCGTAATGAGACCACCGGCAAGTATTCGGGTTCAGGGGAAGTTCCTGAAAGTTTTGACTTGACCAAAGACCTCGCTGCTCGTGAGCTGATTAAAATGTTTCAGTCACGATCAACCTGAGAAGATTCAGAGCGGCTTCACGTACGGGTTACATACATGCTCTTTAATGTGAGGTGAGGCCAGGCTGAGAGGCTGCACTCTGAACTCACTGCTCACCAGAAACTGACTACTGAGACAAATGTACAGTCACAATCAGATGGAATAAAATATCAGTAAACAAATGATTAAGAGCTGAGTTTAAAGCAGGAAGTATCTACAGTACCTGTTTCCAATGCAGCAAAACAAAGCTGTTCAGCTCCTCGAGGCCCACCAGAGGAGGACGCTGAACCTTGCCAAACCACAAATCAGCAAAGCTAACTTGAGGTAACCGGACCCACTATTTGCACTTCTGACTCCTCGAGATTCCCCCCCTTATAATGGCCTCTAACCACAGGAAAGAGACCTCAGAGCCGTTTTAATAGCCCTCAAGAAACACGTGTGACAGGCACGGCCTGCCCATTGTCATGTAGAACAATGCCAGAGCAAAGCGAACCTATGAGACAGCGTACCTCAGGAAGTACTCTGCCAGATCACGTCCTGTTCCACGCAGCGGAGAGGTACGCATGACAGCGGACGCAGAAGGGCTGAAGCCGTGCGGGGCAGGACGGGCCGCGGACGTGCCCTCACATCTGTCTGGACGAACTGTTCAAGCAGGCTGTGTTTTTAACCACGCTTTTGACTGTTTTAAGATGTGTCAACGTGCTACGTTCAGCAAATCCACTCTCACTCGTTGTTCAGAAGCAGTGGGAGGGAGGGGGGCCTAAAACAGACCACTAACAGCATGCAAACTGATCCGGTCTGGTTTCTATTTCAGTTAATACTTTGAATTTTTCATTTAATGCTGGGCTTCTTTGCTTGAGCCTGTGAAAATTTGCTCCCACACAGTAGCCTGCCAACTTGCACCTGATGCCTGCCAGCCAGCTGAGGAGCTACCAAATTATTTTGCGGACATTAATATTATGAAAATGGATAAAAAAGCTAAAAACACGGGACTGCTTGGTCATCCCTCCCTTCTGCTCAGCTCTCTCTCTTTTTCCTCCTGCAGACCTTGACACAAAAAAGTACATCACAGCTACAAATAGATGTTTTGAGCAGCAGATAGCGGTCTGCCACCTGGCCCGCTGCAGCAGTCTGACAGGAACAAGACGAAGACGAGGCTGCTTTGTTCATCAGCCACGAGTCTTGACCAGTCTGAAGGTCACTGGAAAACCAGTCCAGCCAGGCTACCGCGTCTCCGCGTGGATGAAACTGAATGCTCGGAGCTTTCTGGAACATTGCTTCACAGGGCCACCGGCACAATTGTTCATGGGGTGTTCAGTTATACAGAAATAAAACAGACATGGATAATTGATAGCCTCGAGCCAATCAGGAGTGAATATTCCTTTTATCCAAGGTAAAACCCCTAAATAAACCATGAGCCAGAAAAGCCATTTACCATCTATCATATCTCCAGTGTCAGCACGTCTGGAGCCCATACCAACGATACATTCATCTACCTGCTATGAGTTCACATTTGTAGCCATTAACCCCGTACTACTCCACTGTTCTTCACAACTCATCGAATGAGCCTTCCATACCCCTCAGCAAACCCCCCCCTCTCCCCATCGGCCTCCTCGGCAGATCCAGGGCCTGCTGTCCCCTCGTGGCGTTGTCACCCACAACATGGAGCTGGACTTTCCATGACATGATCCCTTCAGTCGCCTGGCAGCTGAGAATATTACAACAACAGTGTGCGACTGTAAACATGCCACGGGTGGACACATGCAGGCCCGGGACAGAAGTGACCCTTCAGGAGGGGGGCTGTGTCAGCATTACTATTAAATTCAGGCAGTGGGAATGATAGAAACTGGCATTTATAAAACAGAAATGAGGCAGATTTTGCATAAAAGGGACTAAAGATGATCATGTAGCGGCTTGCAAATTGCATTTTCCAATCTGCATCCTAATTCTTTTTTGAATATGCAAGCTGAAAACAGGGAGAGCATCCTCTGCTGATGCCTGCACGCTCCCAGGCATGACTGCCTACTACAGTGGGACACGCCGAGGCCCTCACAAAGCCGCGGCTCTTGCGCAAAGCAATGTCAAGTCATCCCCGCGCGACTGGACCGAATCTGCATCCAGATGCGGGGAAGGCAGCGCGTCCGACCACTGCCTACTCGCGGCGCGGCGGGGGGGAGGGGGGGACGCGTGGAACACGTCGTACATTTCGGTTTTGTGTCACCGCGCGGCTGCTGCACGGACCCGCGCGTGCGGAGAGCGCAGCACGGGAACCAGGACCAGCAGCAGCATCTGCACGCCTGAATGTGTGCCATTAGGCCAGGCTGTATTCGGCCGCACAGCACGGCGCTGTGAACTATCAGAGGGGCTCCTGACAAACACCCCCACCTATACAGAAAGAGGTCACACATATAACCGGATCGGGCATCCCTCATGCCTCGACAATTTAGAGATCTTCCAGAGAAATTGTGCAGCCCGAAGCCTAGAATATCATTTCTGAGCCGCCTTCACCTCAAATGCATCGATCCAGCAGTGGATTGCAAGCGACACAAACGCTCTGACACTCGGGGACAGGGCGCCTCGCTCGCAGCCATCCAGCCTGTGTGAGGCGGACATAGCGTTTGGGCTTCATGACTCCGCAATTTAACCGGACCGCTTCGCATCGCGGGACGCGGCTCGGGCACATCCGAAAAGCTCGTTACCTCTAAAGTGCGGATTTCTTGCTGCGTGAGGTCGTTGGACGCGGCGCATTTGGTGCGCAGCCCCTGTAAACTGGAGATGGAGATTTCAATCATATTCTGGATGAGTTCGCATTGATGTAGTGCGGCCATCGCTGCGCCACCGCCGCTGTCCCTCCTCGGCTGCTCATCACTCTCGACCATCTTCCCACCTTTAGCAGACACGCTATCCATTCCTCAGCATTGGGCACGGCTGGAAGGGCTGGAGTCAAACTGCTGAGCTCGAAGACGACATATGCAGCGGTCCGGCGACGCAGCGACCTATTGTGGGAAGTTAGCTGACAGCGAATGTCCCCAGCTCCCGATGTGGAAAAGTCAGGATGCAAACCAAAATATGAAGGGGTTTTTTTTTTCTTCTTTTTTTCAATTACAACCCGATGCTCGACGGCGACCCGGGTTCCGAAGCGGTCCAAAGTCCAGCGGCTTGTCGTTTCGGTCCGTGTTTGGCTACCGACGAGAGGCTACACTCTCTTCCACCGACAGCTCTGGCAGAGGCTTTCACCGTCTGTCAGCTGTTGGGAACATCATGGGGCGCGGTGCAGTCTGGGAAATGAAGTCACACAGGTTACACAAAAAAAAACTCCTGCGCGTGCTCACACGCAAACGATGAAGGAGCAGTAAACTAAAACTTGTTTGAGAGCCACAATTACTTCTTTTTAAAAATTAAATCAGACTATTATAGGAACATAATGCACATGTGTAACATTGATAATGGCTGCATTCCATTTCGGACCCTTATATAGACCCTTTTTCATAAACACACTTGACATGTAGCAGCAGGAAAAGCACAGGGCTTAATAATAAAATTGCTTATGGCTGGTTTTCATCCACTGCTTCAGACCCTGAGATTGTGCACGGTGGCTCGCTGCCACACTGTCAAAAGACCTATTTCCTGACAGCAAAGCAGATGAAAGTACTATGAAGTAATATGATAGAATCTGCATCACGGGGGGTGCTGTAAGGAATTCTGGGATCGAGGACGCTCTTGTTTCTCCTACACTGGTACGGCACAATTGCACAGTAGCGCGGAGAGGCAGGGCTGGCAGTGCAGGCGAGAATAATCACCACCTTTCACCTCACTCGCAGCTCCAGCCGCTGTGTTGAGCGAAAAGAGATGTAGCATAAGGCCTACAGGACGGCTACAGAGATTTTAGCAGTATGATTAACAGGCTGCAGGTTTCTTATGTATTTTATCAGAGGTACAGTATGTGATCAGTGCACAGCCCCCTTCCCACCCGCCAATCCAAGTCCACATAGTTGGCATTCCACTTGCATGTAGTTGCACACGGTCTGCATTCAAATGCGGACTGTGCACTTTTCACAGTGATGTGATGTTTGGTGTGGAAAGCATGCTGTACACCTTTACAGCACTGGGCCTTTAACGGTACATACAGTAGTTTGTTGCCTGGTGCATATCATCACACTCCGCGAAAGTCTCAAGAGTTACTACAAATGAGGTGGTCAGATTAAAAATGATCACTTAATCCTCCCGCTCAGTCTTATTTCCACGCTAACAGCAAGAAAAGCATGCAGCCAAAACTGAAGAATAACAGTAAGTTATAAATCCCGACAGTGATGGAACCTACAGCAACTTCAGGACTGTGCCTTCACAAATATGCACCGTCCTCAAATCAGGACAGTGCATATATGCATTGGAGTGGGAGGAGGGTGCAGGTTTCCACAACTATGAAGCAACAGTACACATGGCTCATTGCTGCAATGAGGGTGTGATGTTCCTTCCTTTAATATACCCTGATTATACAATGGAACGTGAGTCACTTCTCATGGAGCCCTGTGTTCCTCCTCTCCATCTGTCTATCTGTCGCTTCTCATATTCTGATTGCTGGGGAAATTGCACTGTATCTTACACTGGCCAGACATGCACCAGTCCAAATAGCAGGCTTGCATGGCAACACGCAGGGATCAGAGTGGAAACGCCAAATTAAGGAATTAGAAAGCTCATTCAGAGTGTTTTGGCGCGCCGCTAAGTCAACCCCCAGTTTAAAACCGAAACTAAATCTGAAACTAGCAATATAAATTCCTCTGAAATAACACCGCAATCTGACATTGATTTAACATGAAAGTGTAAATCAATGTAACACCATTGCAGCGATAGGATGGAACAGACACACAGCCAAGTTTCAGTCGCAAACTATTTGTTGCTGTTGGTCCAGGGCTTTGTGAATTCGGTCCCGCTGTATTAACAGCACAGACTTGATGGTGACATGCCAGCATAACACCCTGCCAATTTCAGCTCTTCTTTGCCGTCAAAATCAAGTTACTAAGTGGCAACAGTGGGATCCGAGTACAGGAAGGCTGTAAGGAGATATATTAATGTTAGTTGTATATGTATGTATACTCAGTCAAACTGCAAGGGAACTGCCCAATCATATGACAATCATACTTCAAAACGCACACTCACAATATGTACAAACACCAAGAAGGCCAGGTGGATCAGTGTTATTTCATTTTGTCCAATATGATGGAAGCTAATGTCAGAGACTGAATGCTGTAAATACTACTTATAGTTGCAGTGCTGTGCATTAACGAGAAGGTCTTGCATTTAAGAGAGAATAATAATTGATAATTGAGACCTCTCCACAGGTCTGGCTTATCCTCTGTTGCATAACTGCACCATAAGGACTCTGGTAGTGAGAAAGTGATCACCTTTATCACAGAAAGCTGAAATGTGAGCACAGCGGAAGCCACAATTCTCTCTGAGAGTCAAAACTCAATCATTTTATCCAAGTTCATGAGCGACCTCCGGCACCTGTGATGAAAAGCATTTCAGTGCCTCACCGTTCGTTTCTCCTCCCCTCTGTCCTCTCTCTTTTTGCTGCAGGTCTTTCCGAGAGTTCATTTTCCTCTTAAGGGATACTCGAGGATTACTGACCTTTCATCATGCAGGCAATCCAACAAAAATACCTGCAATGCATTTAAAAAAAGAAAAAGAAATTAGCATGAGGAATGTTCATAGGCACTTGACAGCTTGCTGACACGACTCACTCAGCTGAGGACAGCGTGATCCTTTCCCAGCCTGACGGTCGGTTAAGCTGTTTAAACTGTTGTACTATTGGACAGCCAACACGCCGCACGTAGCACGGGGCTCACGGGCTCAGATTAAATTAGACTGTGGACAGTCTGATTCCATCGTCTTTGCTGGCCAGGATTTCCAAGAGCTAACCCTTCAGGCCTGGGAACGCTGAGCACCCGGCAGGATCAGCTAAGTCTCACAGCCTTTGTCCTACAGTCTGCAAAAACAGTCGACACATGATTTTGATGCAGGTTTGGTCATTACATAAGTCAAATAAATACCACACCCAGAAACATGTGTGTGCCTTGTATGTGAATGTGATAAGACATCCAGGGTGCACAGTTATTTTACAGTGCAAATCTTTTTTTTTTTTTTAGTAGAGACTACATGGCTATATGTGGAGACAAATCAGGGCCATTTTTTTAACGTAACAAGATGTGCATGAAGCCATGAGGTATCACTATTGGCTGATTCAGTTTGTTAGGGGGGGCTTTTTGGGTAGGCATGATTGTAGTCCTTATTTCACAACACTGAAAAATCCCACTTTGGTTTCCGACCTAGGGTTGCAAATTGTTTCTACATTTCCAGAAAATTTCCAAGGGAAGTTAAGCTTGGGAAATTTTTAGAATCCTGCACAGTATCAATCTAATTTGTACTTTCTAATAGCTAACTTCTTTGCGGGAAAATACAGACAATAAAGCTATACTTGTTTTCGTTAATTGCATTCCCATTTCACTGAATTGTAACCATGCACTGCATTCAGCGGCACCCTCTTCCATCACATGTGCAAAAAAATTTTCTGCATCCCATTAAATGGGAATTTAGTAAAATTTCAGGCCTCTGCGTGCACAGAGCACCCTCACATCACATGTGCAGCCCACACAGCTGCACTGTCTGAGCCAACGGACGACGTGCTTTCAGTCAAAACTTGGTTAAGCTGGAGTGAAGGTTTGTTTCTATCCGCAAAATAACCCCCAAATTTCCATTTTATCTCCAATGTTTCCTCATAAATTCCTGTTAATTCTCATTGAAAGCTTCCATTTTGAATAGTCCTGCGATTTTGCAACTTAAGTCTGACCATAGCGGCCTTCAGCTGTGCGCGGTGAATAAAGCTGAGCTAAACTTTAAATGTCAGTGTTTTGGTGTGGGAGCACCAAAGTAACACAGTATACTGGTTTTACAATGTAGTATAATCACTGCTATTTGTTTTGCTGTGTGTCTGCACAGCTTAAACCATAAAGCTTTGTCCGTTTGATCAATGTGAGTTTATTAACTCCATAGCTCTTATTTTGAAATGTCTCTATTTTACTGTGTTTCTAAGCCCTTTTAAAAATCTAGAATAGAACAATGTCCGTTGTCTGTTTGATATTATTACATTAATCTGAAAACAGGAAGTAAGGCCGAGCTTGCCTCCTGCGAACTCCAGTTGAACTCTCCACCCTGCAGAGGAGCCAAGTCAGTTATTTTTTGTCTTTTATGGGACAGGGCAGTCTTCCAACATTTACTGTTTTCACTGCATACATACAGCTGGTAAACAGAAATGGAGGGCAGAGGAGAGAAACACTGGTGGGCTTCGGTTCTTTAGCAGCACGAGACATGTGCTGAAGCCTTAGCCTTCTGACCCCGTCAGATTTTAAAGCAAAAAAAAAAAACAAAACAAAACAAAGAAAAACAAATGAGGACATGACTGGAGATCTGCATCCGCCTCGTCTGTTCTTCCTGAACTTTAGGAAATGTCACGACCTGCAGATGGATATAACACGAAGCAGGATGTAACGTTGCAACATTTTGTGTCGTAACCTAAGAGAAGCGATTGCCTTTGCACGTTTGACTTAATAGTAAATTGTTCCACTGCAGACATAAAGGTGGTCAACGCTATAAAATGTCCACCACCAGATACTGTTCTCTGGTTGCTGTCATACAGCAAAAATGTAAATCAATATGTGCACACTGGGAACCAGTTGGACGATTCCTCACAGGGGGAACATGGCATAGTTAAGACTGGGGCCCAAATGGTAAAGGACAGTGAAATGTGCACAGACAACGCCACCTGCTGGACAACTCTGTACTGCAAAAACATCAAGTCTCATATTGAGCTTTGAGGGCTTTCTTCAGTGAGGCGAGATGTCTTCATTTGTGTTTTTACAGAAATGTCTTGAAATTATTGTGGGATTGTGCCAGAGTAATGAATTTTGATGAAATAAAAACTCGATCTGAAATGGAAAGAGAGAACGTAATGCATTATTAAAACAGATTCAACAAAACGGAACATCTTGGATCACATTAACCTCCAGCGGGCATTAAATTCTTCAGCAGAACATGTGTTGGGCTGATGGCTTTTATGGTTGGTTACACATTGCCTACACTAATTGTCCCCTTCAGCAACACCTGCTCCAACCGGCCTCTCTGTTTGGTCGCAACTCACGAAACCTGCAGGCAGCACAAGAGCCTCTGCGGTTTGACCGAGCAGCGGGCGGCCTGCATGATCTAAGTCACTCTGAATGTGCTACGATTGTCTGTGCCAGATGTGGAAGCTCCACCATCTCAGAAACAGCTGCTGATTTTAATGGGCTCTGGCGTTTAGAATTGACAACTGACAGAGGCGGCTCTGCAGGTGAAAACAAATAGTCAGCAAGAGAGACTTATTCAAGCTCGCAGCAAGCATGAGTGCAACGCTTGGTCTGGTTTTAATGTGCGGCCCTGGATGCAATTAGATTTTTGGCCTGAATTATCGTCCCAGTCTGGCCCCACAGACAGTATAACATCATATTGTATGCATGTTTTATTTTGCTTTGGTCTTTAAAAATGTATTTAAAACTGATAATAGAATAAAAATTGCCCAGAAGTTTTCTGGCACCAGACGCTTACAAGTTTAGAGGAGCCGTGTCTCTTGGGTACAACACCTCATGGCATGTATTGGATGAATATCATGTCCTGATTGGCCGACACTTCAGCAGACAGCAAACAAAAAGCTAAGAAAAAATGACCCTGCCTCCAGGATCCTGGCTTTCTTTTTCAGACCATCTGTTTTGGAGGTCCAGAGGTTCAGACCAGGGGCCTCATTTATAAAACTCTGCCACTCCCACAATTACCCACAAATGATTCATGAAATGCCCTTAACTAATACTGATGCGCATATAAATGTACCTGATAATGCTAAAGTGGGCCACAGTATGTCTGTGGAAAAATGGCAAAGCCAAGAATAGAAACATCAGCCAGACTCCAGCCCTGTGTGCCACGTTCCAGCCCCAGCGGCCGCGTCCTAACTGATACTGTGCTACAAACAAAAATGTGCACAATTACTGCGCTCAACAACGTCACTGTACAGTACTGAACCACTGAAATTTGCTAAACTCTCATACAAATTGTGACAAAATTAAAATCTTGGACCCTGCATGGTAGCTTACCCATTGTTTCACAGACGATGCATCACATCCACGCACAGCTGAGACAGAGCAGCAACATTTGGCTGATAGTCTGAGGGGTGAGGGTCAGGGTCACTGGGCAAATTGATGGGGGTGGGGGAGTCCAGTCCTCTGTGCCATGTTGTGCCATACAGCATGCACCCTGATAAAAGGTCAGACTTTTGCTGGGTGATGCAAAAGCCTGCAGCCTGTTGCACCCAGTCATCGCCATCGATGTCCACAGTCGGGCACGTTCAGCCGCGACTGTGGGTGCTGTTGTAGCTCCTCTCCTCTGCACTCTGTGGGCTGGGGAATGCGGTGAGGGGGCAGGATAGCCTCTATCACCTGCAGGAACGTTAAGTTGGTTAAGCAGTACAAACACATGAATTAAAAGTCAGAGGAGGTGCACACTGTCTCTCCAAGCCTCACCTTCCCAGGCAGCCAACCATCGTGCACAGCTTCAGCTTCAAGTCCACGCCCTAACGCTGCTGTGTCTCTGTTTAAATGAATCATGGGTTGACTAAGGCCCTCAGGCAAACGCACTCATCAGAATCAGATTTGCATCACAGATAATTTGGACATGGATAGAATGAAAATGCTTTTGATTCACAAAAGAAAATTCTTCCTTGTGTGCTCTTATTGCAATATGAGTGCAGGCGACGGCACCAACTTCACTGGAAAGCATAAGACGTTGCTGCAAATAGCGCTTTGACATTGGCCTGTTCAGCAGCGGTGTAGGGAAACCGTATGTATCGCTGGGTGTCATCCCACACAGGTGGCATCACAAGACTCAATGAGGGTTGTGAAATCCTCGACCTGTCTGCCAATTCCCTCTGGAAGGTGCCGGTTGCCAGAAGCCCTTGAGTGGTCAAAACTTGTAAAGGGACTGGTATTGGCCAGCTTCTGGAGGTTGGTCGCTCTAAAGTTGGGCCCAGTTCAGCGCACAATTCCAAGAGAATTGCTCTTAGGAATCAAAATTGGCTCATCAGCCAGTCATCATCATCATGGGCCAGCAAATCCTTGTGTTCCCTGAACACCCTCTCCACCCAAAGAGCCACTGGCAAAATCCTCCAGCAGTGCTGAAGCAGCCATTGCACAGATTATGACCGATTCTGTCACCCCATACTCACCAAAGTAAGTTCTGGATCCATTTTTCACATTCTGACACTAAAATGCCATTTTCAGACACACTAATCAGGAGAAAATCAACTTTGTTCGGGATCTGTTTCAGAAACACACTCTTCCATAAGAGATCTGCAGCAAGTGTAAGCTCCCAGGTAAAGATGAGCAGCATGGGGGTGGGGGGTGACCTGGCCCACTTAGGAGACAGGAAGAGCATGCCATTTCATAACATTGGTGCAACTTGCAATGCATCATCTTTTGTTGTAGAGCACCTTTGGAACAGCGCAATGCCAGTGCAAAGGTGCATCCACAAAAGTTTCAAAATAAAGATTCGCCTTTTTGAAACTCAACTTTTGAAACTTGGAAAACAGTGACAGATTTGAAACTGTGTCAGTGAAAAAAGTGAAAAAAAAAAAATGTTCAAACAGTGTTGCAGTTGTAAAGTAGGAAAACAAAAAATAATGCTTGCAGAATTTTCTTTCAGCCAATAAAAACATTATACAAGACCTCACAACTTCTTGCAAACCTTTTTTAAAAATTAATTTCAAGCTTTAAAACCGAGATGCAACCTTCTGACCTTTTTTTTTCCAGCTTCAAAATATGTAAAATTACTTCCATATACAGCATGCCCCAATTACAGTTTACCTATTAATTAATTTTTATTTTTTTTCTTTTTTATAAAGGGTGGAAACTGCATGTTTATTTTTTAAACGCTGTATTGTATTTTATGAACATATGCTTTAATAAATTTAAAATCTTACAGCCGTTTGTTAGTGGTGGAGTAATGAATCGCCATACTTTTCTTAATAATTGAGGACTGACGGCGTTTTATGTTTTTGAAAAAGCAATGGCCAATGGGGAAATGCCAACACTCGACCGACCAATCGTGTAACTTCATCCCGCACTCAGCAAGTAAGGCCAGCTTTGCTGCGGTCCAATCAAAAACTAGCAATGGGATTTTGGAAAAGGGTTGGCAATATGTAAAGCACAATGTGCGAATAATAAGTAAAATGACATGTCTGATGGTTATCAGTGTGCAGGCTACAAAATTTCAACTGGTTCAGCACTCAAGTTCACCTTCAGTTGGTGTCTTCATTTCCTCTAGTCAGCTGTTTGTTTTGTGATATAGTGAATATTATAGTGTACCAGCCATATTTTGATAAGACAAAACGCACACACCTGCCAACGCCCGAGTTGTTCGTAAACAGAAGTAAAAGTTTCTAGTTAAACTGCTTGAAATTCTCTACCAAAGAGATAAATAGTAATAAACTCCCCTTTCCTAAATACTAAACATTACTTAAAGCATATAAACACATTTGATAGTTTTCTTTTATTTAGACAACCCAAATAAAAGGCACATAACATTGCGCATGTTTATGTAATAATTTGACAAACATACATTTAAAAAAAATGTAGGAATGTTTGACCTTTCTGCTAATCAGAAAGCCTAGCCTCTCATATATACAAAATTACCATTGTTAATGTTCTAATACAAAAGATTTATAAAAAAGGTTATCTTATCTTTCACATCTATTGTAACTACCATATCCTTGGAACTAAAATAGTTTTGTACAAAGATATACATTCAACTGCTTTCACAAGGGTCCTGGAATTTCCAATTATTTGTTTTCCTTAAAAATAAAGAGATGTTCAATTCCACGAGAAATGTTCAGTTTAACACATTATTATTGTATCAAATTTGGCAAACAGGCTATCATAGTGTATCTACGTAAATGCACAACAAAAAAAAAGGAAAAAAGGAAAAAAGCGACACTAATATTTTTTTAAAAACGAAACCTGGGAAAAATGACAAACATGCATATTGCATTTTTCAGTATAAACTGAATCAACTCAAAGAGCTGCAACACTGTTGAGATCACATGGCATTCATTAAAAAATAGTTAATGTTCAACAGCTACAGTGTTGGGGTCATGCAACATCAATCTTGTCCCATTATTTTAATGGACACAAACTTGCATTTCATCAAACTTGTCCAGATCTCAGCGACATAACTGCAGCCTGAGCTGAACGCGACTTCAAAGGAAATGTGAAAAGGTATAGCATGTATGCCATTGCACAGTAAATGATTATTTAAATGGACGGCTATGTTTAAAATCAACAATTGTTGGCCTTCTTGTCCCTGATTTCATCAAGAGTCGGGTCTTTTAACACCTCAATGCCAGATGATTTAGGGAGTCTAATAAAGAACAATGAGGAGTCAAGAATCAAGATACATGGTAGATATACTGTACTCAATTTAAAAGGAACCAAGTTCATGAGTAATGGGCTTTTATGTGTGTTTCCTGAGTGAGGGGTCCTTAGTATCATCTTGGGGCTATGACAGATAGATGGTAAAAAAACAAAACAAAACAAACAAAAAAAAAATTAGTCACCATTATGATGACAGTAACAGCCTGAAAAAGCTTCACTACAAGACCAGGCCTTTCCACGGTCAGCCACTAGATGGCCCTCAAGTGCAGGCTGGCTAACCAAAACACTTAAGACTCCAATTTGATCTTTGATAATACTGCTGTTCACCTGTATGTAGGATATGCTTTCAGTGCAAGACTCATTCCATTCTGACTTCATGGAAAAATGAACACTACAAATAGGCAAATAAAAACAAACCGCTGTGTTTCCATACAAATAGAAAACAAAAGTACAAATATTTTCATTGTCAAGAGGACAGTGTCGAGATATCCACTTGAATAACAAAAGCAAAAATTAAAATGCTGAAATGCTGAAAATACATTACTATGTCAACTGTACAAGTTAGTCACTGTACCTCAAGAGCATACCTACTATCTGAGAAGAAAAAAAAAAAGCTATAGCACTGTGAAAAAATATTCTTCCATGCAAGTGGAAGCTGCTGTCCCTTTTACTAGACTCATTTCCTATAACATTAAATAGATAGTGATTAGCAGGCTATAGTTAAAAAAACAACATACAAAGTAACACCCAGAGGCTTTGGGAGAGAACTTGTAAAACATCAAAAACAGCAATTCATAGTTATTGCTTCAGTCCATTTCTCATCTCCCTTTTACAAAAGCACAGGTGTGTCTTCCTACAGGGTGCTTGACGAATCCTCTCCTCTCATCTGTCAGGATACAAATCACAGTTTCATCATTCTAACTGACTACACTAAGTCTTACGTTTGTCCTGATTTCAAGGTAAATCCTACTCAATTTCTAGTAAAGTGTTCTGCATCTCAAGTCAGTCACTTAACCTCAGTTGGGACGCAGCTGTGACTTGGGGGGCCCCTGCCGGCCGCACAGCTCATGTAAATGTTCACTTCGGGGGGGTTTGATGAAGTAAACATTGTACAGGAGGAGGAAGAGCTGGGCTCGAGGTGCAAATAATGAGGACAGGAGTCTCTTGGTTTACTTCATTTTCCCTTTCTTTCTGGCCAGTCCAATGCTCTCTCTCCGTTTTACCACGGTGGGGAAGAAGGCAAGACTTGGGACAGAAAAGACATGCTATCCACTGGCCTCATGGCGATGTTGAGCGGACCGGCCATATTCATAGGCATGGGGGTCGTTATTGCGACTGGGTGGGCTATATTCATGGGCGCCGAGGCAGGGATGTTGACAGAGGCGATGTTGACGGGCCCGGTGATGGTGACTGGGTGCTGGAGGCTGACTGGAGATGTGATGTTGACGGTGTTGGTGCTAATGTTCATTTGAGCGGCGATGGTGACCGGGTGGTTGTTGTTGCCCCGGTTCATCGCTGTGGTGATGGGGGCAGAAACGGTCACAGGTGTAGCTGAGGCAGAGTTGCAGACTTCGTTACCTTCTAGAAAAAAAAACACGAGAAAGAGCATTTAACTGTTGATCTACAGCAACTCAGAACAGCTTTTCATTGGTGGGACATAAAAGGACAACTAAATGGGCAGAACCCATACTCCAACTGCAATCTAATCTAGCGTTTGACTCTAACAGTACCAAAACATTAGGATACGTCAGGAAGCAACCAGGATTAGAACAGGGTGAGATCTTAGGTAGCGGTTTAGACCAGAAATGATACAAATGATGTGTGATTAAAGTATTTTTTTCCTCAAATTCTTACTAAACTGCACACCTTTACCGTCGCCATGTTAGGGGTGTGTGTTTGTGACAGGTGAGACGCACCTTTGTTACAGGAGTTAAAGTTGGTCTGTCCGTGAGTCTTCAGATGGCTGGTGATGTAGGCTGCACTGAGCATCTTCCCACAGATGCTACAGGTGACCTTGCCCTCATGTCTGATCATGTGGGAACGGAGTCTGTCTTTGGTGGCGAAAGCAGAGGTACAGGCCTGCAGCCGCGCAGCAGACAGGGACGAAGGTCAGCGGAGTACAGCAACAACAATATAAATAATAATAGCAATAATATGGAAGCTGGCAGTAATGACTCTTACCGTTACTTGACATTTGAACGGTCTTTCTGAGGAATGCACATGCTTCACATGGCAGCTCAAGTGGTCTGGCCTAGAGTTCAATGAGAAAAATAACATACATTTTAATCTCTGGACTGCATGAAAAGCCAAATGTACAACCTTTCTACACAATGCAACAGCAGAGTTGTGGAAGCATGCGGATGTGCTCTGTTTGCTTTGATAATGAGGGGGGAAAAAGAAGAAGAATAAAAAAAACACCCGAAAAATTTTAGTCAGTGGTCGTTAATTCTCCATGATCAATCGTGCATGAATTAGTTTGACCTAGTTTCAAAAACGCACCACAATGAGATGGTAAAGTTGTTCATTTTCCACTTGTTTTCGAAGTAAATTGAGAGTTTAGATTACACTGCACGACTCCTGTTTATTTTCCTGCAGCCTTGGCTTTTCTTAGAGAAATATAAAGTATAAAGAGACTGTTATTGAGAATTTCCAGGAAATTGGTTGGTAGTTTCCTAAAATCCTAGACTGAACTTGCTGCCTCTGAGGATGGAATTATTATATTTCTGACAACAGCCAGCGACTGTGAGAAAGCATTAAATGCATGTTTCAAGTTTTTTATCCACATATCTTTTATCGTCTAAAACGTATGGCTTTCTGAAGTAAGTGCTTATAGAAAAATCTTTATAAAACTGAAGGTTAGAATTAAACGCCGGTGACAACACATTCCTCAGTGTTCTGTTGTATAATTCACTGTTCACCGCATATCAGCAGTTGCAAGAAAACAGTTCTTTGCCTCTTGACCTTTACACTGAAACTCCAGCATTCACAAATTCTTCTTGGCACTGATCCTCCTCTGTCAGCTTGTTAGTTCTAGAGAAGCTGGGAGCTGAATCATGTTAGAAGTGCCATAATGGAGTGAGTAAGGGCTACAGCACTGGCAGCTGCTCCCAAACCGGAAAGTTTCATGCTGCTGGATTTTAAAAGAAAAAGAAAAAGAAAAGAAAATAGAAACGAGGGGAGTCAAGTGGAGTCTTCTCAGTGGTGCCATGAACCGGAATCAGGTTTTTCCCCCCCCTTCTTTTCTTTTTTTTTTGCCCCACTGACAAGGAGAGCAGACTCCAGACAGTGCCTGCCTACATATCTGGCTGAGTGGCAGTGACTCAGTGCCCTGTTATTCAGTCCCCATTCTCACTTTCCAGTATGCTGATGAATCCCTACCCGACGTCACCGTGTTGGAGGCATGCCTGAAACTGCCCTACACAGCACAGTCCTAATGTTACAGCTCGGCTAGGGTGCACCGCCGATGTTTTTGTTGAAGTTGTGTCGCAGCACTGAACTCTTCTGCTGTAATCAATAGTCTCTGCCCACTCGGTGCTGATTTACATACACCAGATATTTTGGCTCTTTAAAGCACAGCGAATATTTTTTGTGTTTATAAATCTAAATACGAACGTGCCGTGAGACCTTCGTAAACGAAATATTTATTCCCTACATAGCAAACGGGTTGACCTGAGCATTACCGCATGGTTCACTGAATTCCCAGGGGAAAGAGAGTCTGTGACATGCTGGCGGGAACCGCAAAGTGACAAGTGACGCCTCCCCCTCCCTTGATACTCTACCACTGGTGCTCTCCCATGTGTGACTGTTTAAACATGTGGTTGAAATGGTGCAGGGGTCAATACAAGTATAAATCTAAACTGCTACACATCTAGAAGTGTGGAAACACAGCCACCAGGAAGCTATATGGACAGTAAAAGGCCATACAATCACCGCTCTATATAAAATCACCACTGGCTTTATCATTCACATACAAGTCATGCTGCAAGCTACGCTGCTCAGTGAACTTCTGGTAAAGCAGGGGAAAAAATGCAGCATCTGACGACTGCATTCTTTGTTAAAATAAATCCTCTTTATATTTCCTGCCAAAACAACATTTGAATTAACAGCTGTAAACATGAAAGACGGTAATTTTAGTACATAACACTTGAGCATGTTTTTCTTACTTGAGACTTATCAGAAGCTAATTCTGGGACTTCACAGCAAATAGTCAAAAAGGGACGTTTGATAGAATTTGTTTATCATTATGAATTATTATTTTTAAATTCCATGCAGACAAGTCAAGACTCTTCTCTTTGACCCTGGAATGCAACTATCAGAGGGTGAAATTACTTTCTGTCCACACTACCATAAGAATAAATGAGATCTCAGAAGCATACTTCCTGTTTATAATAGCCTTGTTACTTGTTGTTACTTGTTGATTGGCAGCCTATGAATAATCTAGAGCAGTTGTAAAAACAATCTTTTTTGCATTTGCCCCATTTTCTCACCACTTCAGTATTTGCTGGTGTCACTGTGCATTGTCCTTGTTGCTGCTGATCCCATTACCCAGCAAACACCTCAGACACACATACAGAGGAGCTGCAGGCCTTTTCTTTCTGCTCCCTTTTCTCTGGGAGAGTATAACACTCAGAGAGTCACAGGTCTAGACACTCGAACTTCCACACATCCCAAACAAAACAGTGGCTAGTGCAGCAATGGGGGCAAGATACCCAGCTGCTACCCCCCACTCCCTCGCGGCTTCGTTATGTTTGTGGGAGTCCCATGGCTGCACCGGCCTGTCTCAAGAAGTAGGTTTACTGAATTAGTTGCAGTGAATAATACCTGAAACAGATGCTTCAGTTCATGCTCTACATGGAGGGATTTAAGGGGGACTCTGCATTTTACTCTGTAAAGTTGTCTATTTAGTGACTAATCCTGCTTTGTGAGACAAGCCCTGAGAACAAATAAAAACAAAATATTTCCAAAGTGATTCACTGACATAATGGATCACTTCAGTTGCCTGTTAATGCACTGAGCATGTCATGCTTTTTTCACCATTAAGCTGTTGGTCTTGGAGGGAACATAACAACTTATTCCACCACCTCAAGAGCTATATGAGGACTGTACAAAGACATTTGAAACGGGTAATATTATCTCCCCATGAAGTCTGCTGCTAGCACTTAGCGGCCATCCATTGCTGAGGGTTGGCCACTCTGACTGATTGTGGCAGGTCTGTCTGGCAGCATGAAGAAAATATGTCCTCACATAGAAATACTTAAGTTTGAAAATTCATTGAACCCTTTTCTCCACATTTACTCATCCAATATTATCAATATATTATCAATATTATCAATCAGGTGGTTTTGCAGGACGTAGCAGTGCACGCTTTGACGAGCTCCATGAACGTCTGAGTGAAGGTTGTTTTCCTAGGATTTGTGTATTTGGTGTCACACCTATGTAAATGCAAACTGATAGTCTGCCTTGTAGGCCCATTTGACTGTTTGTGGGAGAAGTCTGCCTTCAAGGCTTTCTGCCAAAAAGTCTTTAGTGAGTCCAGTGGCATGGTATGAAGAGGGGCATAGTCCATGCAGGGAGCATGTCGTGGTAATTGAATGGGTCAAACACAGGATTTTCACCCAGGTGACCAGGGTTTCAGTCCCATGTGAAACCTAAAGTTAACAATTACTTTCTATTTTTAGACTAAGTTGACAATATTTTATTTTTTTTTACAGTTTTCACTAACAGTTTGTTTAGGCTTGGACTACTTGGTTAAGTTTAGACAACAAAACTACTTGGTTACATTAATATCATGGTTTGGATTAAAATAATAAGCCAACATTGACTTCTGGTTTCACACAGGACACTAACAGCGGCTTTCTGTCCGAAAGGCTTCCAGGCACAAAGCAGAAAAGGCAAACATCAGCCCAAATGAGATTAATACAAAATACTAAATTGACATAACCCCATCTGTGTAACTTTGTGTGAGTTCGCAAAGTTACAAATTGCAGCAAATGCACGTCTACACAGTTACGGTCAAAACTAATTTTTTGGACCTTATTTAGTCCATCTAAATATTAATACTTGGCACTGTTTAGTTATAAATAATTTCCAGAATAACGTTACCATGGTCAGTTAGCGGTGGTTGCAGCTGCGCCAGCAGTGTGGAGCATAAATCTGAGTATCTTCCATGATCACAAATGCGGGTCAAAGAGAACGAGCATCAGCATCAGGCACCACGCCCAGGTGAAACGCTAAGGTTTTTAAAGGTCCCATTTCACTTCAGTGTCACATATGACAGAATGTACAACTCAAAATAGCAACATTTTGAACAACCCATCAAGAGGCCCAAAACGTGATCCTTACCTGGAAAAGCCTTTCCCACACACAGAACATACATAGGGCTTGTGGACTCCCCCGTCATGAGAGCGAACATGGTAGGTCATTCGGTCCTTCCTTTTAAAGCGTTGCTGGCAGATGGGGCACTCAAACGGCTTCTCGTCCGAATGGGACAGCTTGTGGCGATTCAGGTGGTACACATCACGAAAGGCCTTGCCACACATCTCACAGCCATGGTTTTTCTTGACAGGTTTGGCGGGTTTCTTGGGGATGTTCTGCTGCGGCACATTGCCCATTGCGGACGACGTCATAATACTTGAGGAAACAGAGGTGGTTGCCGTGGACAGGATGCCTGCTACCGTGGAGATGTAGGAAGGGTTGCCGTTGTTCTCTCGTGGCATGGTGGAGATCATGGGTACCATGGTGGGGGCTGTCTGGGCAGTCTTCTTTGGCCGCGACACCATCTTGATACCGGTGTGGCTGGACTCATGACGACGCAGGTGGTAGCTGTCACGGAAGGCCTTGTTGCAATAGCCGCAGACGAAAGGTGTTTTGCCTTTGTGTTCCTTCTTTATGACAGGCACTGGTGGCCGTGGACCTCCCCCACTGGCCACATTGTCTTTGAGGAGATCGGCAGCGCTGGAAGGGGGCTTCTGGTCTATTTGGATGGGCAGGACAGGCTTCTGGTCAACTTGTTCAGCTCCTGCATTAAGAAGAGGCAGCAGGCTGTTCTGTGCCACCTGGTGCTGGTGGTGGAGGGCTTCATTGGCCTGCTGATGAAACAAACAAATGCAGAGATAAATATTTGGTTTAGCCTAATGAATTCCATACATTTTTGCTCGCAAAATTCAATACAAGCTTTAAAGCACTGCAACAGCAAGTACTGAAGGATGAACATTTATTGTAACACAAAGGGGATCACTGTGTATTATACACTCTGTATAAAATATATACATCAATATTGAGGACTCATAACAGTACGAATTCCCAGTGTGTTTTTATTTATTTCCCAATGTCTGCATGAGAATTACAAGTCCATGAAAACAGCAAGGGTCCGTAACATGTTACAGAATTCAAAATGGGCACCGGAGCTGTCATTAATGAGGTTGCCACTAATGCAAAAGAATCCAAATATGCTGAATGAAAAATGATCCCATCACGACAGTGCTGATTCATCATGTGACTGCAAAGCAAGCATACCAAATTAGAGGCATAGCAGAGTCCAGTGCACTGAAGAGCAGGCCATTAGCTCAGCTATGGAGCTCAGTTAGAAGACACGTCTTCAAATTTAACACTTCCTTCAGTACAGCCCCCTCAAAATAAAACCCCCACAGCAAAAATAATTAAGGCCTTTATTGTGAAGCAGCTGCAAGCTATTTATAATCATCTTAGGTTAGTTATGTTCCAACCAAAGTTAATAATTTGTCTAAATCTGCATTTTGAGAATGACATAACTCAGACCAGCTTTTAAACAAGTTGGTTATCTGCTTATAAAATGCCTTAGATTGCTGTTTACCTCAGGATTGCATTGCTTACATCCAGCGAAATTAAAATGAACAGAGAAGCATTCAGAGTTGCAAACACACTATTAGCAGGGACATGTGTTAATGGTTGTTTAGCAGTTTCTATTAATTCAGATTACTCTACAGTTTTGGCTAAGCTTGTAGTAAGAAAACTACTTTAATTTACTACTTTTGCTGAAGTTTCTAGGGGTTATTCTGCGGCCATCTCTTTTTTAAACAGTGTTTTTTGTACGTATCAGAAAAATATTGTATCACAGTGAACACCGTTGTTTCGGTAAACGGACACAGTCAAGACAACTATGTTGTCAACCACCAGCAAGAAAGGGCAAGGTGAAATGCTTGACCTTTCCCTTTGAGGTTCAATCATCCATCGAAGAAGGCCAGCCAAGAAAGGAGTTGCAAAAGAGGAGGCAGTGGAGAGAAAAGAAAAATGAACCACACAATGTCCTCCTTATGTCATCTAGCCTATTGTGAGAGACACAAATCTGAGCAGTGATGCCTCAGCAGGGGATCTTTGTATGCTCATCTTCATTGATTTGGCTCATCTATTCATGAGACAGGGACATTGTTTATCCACACACTACTCAACTAAACTAGCCGTCATTCCCTCATACGCAATGGGACCTGGGAATTTGTGGAGAATGCCACCAAAGCCCACCCATCCATTTGTCTAAGCACCTGCTCACACTTGCCACCTTCCAGGATTAGTCATCATCATGCCAGTCCGCTGGCACACCAGGACTGGGGGGGGAGAGGGGGTTACCAGCCGGGAACCCTCTTTGTGAAGCTTGTGAACAGCAGACATAGCCGCTGCAGACAGGCTGCCTCTACACAGAGGTGCAGGGCCTGTAAGCTGCTGTGCCTTCATGCAGCTCTGACCATTTTGACACAAATGCGCTCTGACAACTGGGGCTGCTCCCTCATAAATAACATCAAAATGGAGGGAGTGTCCTGATGGCTCCGTGGGCCACTGTAGACTTGAATTGAGCTCATGGTCTGAGTCAGATTATGCACTTTGTCTTTTTGAAATCTTTTGTGTTCACTCTACAGCTGCTTGCAGAAATCCCAGCTTTTTACAAAACTTAACAAAAACTGTAACTGATAACATAAAAATGGCAGGATAATACTGCAGAAAACAAAACTTAGATCATATATATAGAATTTGTTTTTCTGGTACATGTAAAGTCTTCTTTTCCCCTAGTTTATGAGTTTGTTTTTCACTTTTTTAGAAGTTTTGAAATCTTTGACTGCTACTCAGGGCCTTTCCTGAGCGGACACGAGTTCTTACAAAACATTACTTCAGAAGTGGATTTTTTTTTTTTAATAGCCTGTAAATCTAAACAAATACTGCAGAGATTCAGTGCCTTGCTTGTTGATGCTGTAGGTTCAAGCAGAGGTATTGCAGTTGTGCTAGCACTAAGCAAAATGTTTCAGTGGAGGGTCTGATACATCCTGGAGTTGGATTGCATCATTTAAGATAAGTCATTTCCAACCAACTCACCGCATTATCATTCTCCCATGAGCCAAAACCGCCAAAAGTGGTGGCATTTAATACAACACCATAGCAAACAGGCCTGTCAGGAACACGGAGTAGATACAAAACAGCTGCAAGATGTAACACAGCTTCAAATCTATGAAACATGTATAACCTGGGAGCACACAGAGCTGTCATGATTGAAGACAAACAGTTCTTACATGTGGCCAAAACTGGGACTTTATAAGGAGTTACTGTATCTGAAAAGCACTCAGATGGAACCTAACTGATGAGGAATGGACCAGCATTAAAAATAGTGACCCACTGGCTTACGTACAGTACATCTCTCATGTAGCATACACATGGCACGGGCTCATCAGTTACTTTTTTGGGCATCACAGCTATGGTGAAACTTCTCGTCCTGATAGACTCAAGAATGGCATCTCAACCCCTGAACTAGAGCGGCCGATTTAATACAAAACGGCAGTGATGAATGATACCTGTCTGCTGTGCTTGTATGATTTAGTGGTTAAAACCAAAAACTCACTCACAACTTGAAATCATACTTCAGGCAGAAAGTTAGTTTACCAGTTCACCCTTTACCAGCATGACCACTGCAGTGGCAAACACATACAGCGATGAGAACAACCGCTGAGATAGCTTTTTAACAGTGATGTGAAACGTTGTTTGTACCTCTAACATCATCTTTAATTTGAATCTGTGCTACTAAGCATTACTTACTAACATTCCATTGTCATCAGCTTTTGCTGACTCAAAGGGTATTATTACTACAATTCTGCAAGATAATGTACCTTTTTCATGGCAGACATTTTGGCTTGTCATAACAGGAAAAGCACAGGTGTAATTGGTAACATTAAAAACGACTGCATTCCATTTAGGTGAGCGAGTTCCAGGACTCTGGGATCGTGCATGCTCGCTCACTGGGACACTTTTCTGAGCCATTGTTAGCCAAATCTGTTTCACCTGGGCTTTTCCTGCTATGACAAATCAAAATGTCTGCCTTGCTTATTAATGACAACATTAATAAGCATATGAACCTGATGAAATATTTCTCACAGGCACTATTAAGGTTCACTTTCACAAAGGTTGCTGAGTCAATATAATTTTGATAAGTCTTCAACATGGGGGATGGTGTTAGTGACTGGCAAAATGCTGCACCTTGCCTCTGGCACTAGAACTTAAATCTAAAGTTTCTGACTAATGCTACAGCCCCATTCATTAATATATTTTAGATAAACAGTGAATCAAACTACTTTAAAAAGCAGTTGTTTGTCATGATGGACATGACAACAAATGAAAATGTGTGAGTAGCCAAGTGTTTAGCTATATGTCAGCTTGACTTTATGTGTTTCTGGCCCCAATGGCAAAAATAATTAATGCAATCTTAAATGCAATTGGAAAGCTTCTCTGATATCAAATCAAACTGCAGTGAATGTGAATATCTGAAATGGAATGTGGCCAGCTGTTTACTGTATTAAGAAATAGATCTAATGTACACCAACAAATCCACAAGATGGCCTCCAAATGCAAAGTGCATCACCAATCAGCCTTTTTCAAACCATGTTGATAATATATGTCTTGCAGTGTCTTCTGAGGGCAATATTATTGGTTTAAGATGAGTCCCATCTTTCAGACGTTTAAGTTCAGTGTAGTGCGTCCATCTGTTCAAGCCAAATCAAGCAGAACTTTGTTGAACATTATTCTCTTTTAGACATCTGGGAACTTGTGAGCCAAATGCTTTGGCAAATCAACCAAAAGCCTCTGGAATGAACGGATAAGTAGCAATTTTTATACGTTTTTCTGTTATCATAATACAATTAATAGTGTTTTTCTTGAGTGGCTATCGTAGTCTCCAAAGGAAGCCAGAATGAAGTTTCAGGCACAGGATTGCAGCAGGACTTTCTCACTTTGGGCACTCTTTAGCATTTTCCTGTTTTGTTTTGTTTTTTTCCCCCTGCAGAATTACTGGTATATCACTGCACATTCAAAGCCAAACGGGTTTAGACAACATGATTCACCAGGGGTCTTAACTGTAGCCCGATGGACACTGGCATTTTTTAATATATTGCATACATTGCAAAACTAGGAGACACAGCTGAACTTATGGTAATATTCAAGCTCATTTACACAACAATGTGGACCATTTAAAATGCCCGACAAAGTATTTAAACAAGAATATGCTCATCGTTTTTTAATCCACACCTCTAAATAAAATGCCTCTCTATAAAAAGGTGACAGTGGAGAACTTTTAAACTAAAAAGTGGCGCACAACACCATGGTAGCTGATGAAATATTGCTCTCCTTACATCGAGCGCCCGAATGCTAACTGCACCCAGATTTACATGAGATTGACACAGTAACAGTGCAAGGTACATAATACATGCAGGGCTTCTGGCTGGATGCCAGATACTCCACAACGAGCCACACTGTCCAGCTGCCTTTTTCATCTCCAAGAACTGGTGTTCAGAGGCGCGAGTAAGTGATCAGGCCCTGACAACGGAGCAAAAGGTTACTGATACCGCAAAAGAAGGTGGCGTATCCCAAAAGCTGTGATGTGCAACTTAACTTTGTTATAAATATGATGAAAGCGCCCCACAGTGCATTATTCAAACTCTTTCCAACTCTTGCTTGCCTTAAACTAGGCGGGGGTAGTGTTAACGCTGGATAAGAAATGTTAATTTTCGCTTCGCAAGACCTTTATCTATACAGAAAAACACTGTTCTCGAACGCATTTATGATCGTTCAAGCTTCCCTGCGGCACCACTACTGACTGCTTCTTCCATGATTAAGACTGAGCCTGGTAATGATGGCAAGTTATATGGCTCTCATCTACGCGTCCTCTATTCTATCAGTGCTCCCTCTCAGCAACCGGTTTGACACATTTTCATTAACCTAATTACTTAACTAGTTTACCAGTACAGAAGCCTGAAAGTGGTACAAAGTAAACATGTTTCTTATAGATGTTTGTCACAGAGTATCACATAAACATTACTGGATTGCCTGGCACTGGTAAGGGACTCAAAGTGCTACCTGACCCTGCTCTCAGTTACACACAGCCGCTCATCTGAAGCTGCAACGTAGCATCCAACATGAACATGTGAGGGTGTAAGATTTAACAGAGCACACTTTCGTTGGTTTTTAAGAGTAGTTTTGTGAATGATAGTGAAGTGCTGCAGAGTTCAGTGAGGAAGTTGCTCCCACGAGAAGTTTGTCACCCCCACTAAATCATCCAACTTCATGGATAATACACAGAAAACATCCGTCTCAAGACTTAAGCATACCCGAGCCAGCACACATGGTGACATACTCGGGTTAAGGGTTCACATATTGATCAAAAGCGGAACAAAACGGCAATCGAATCCGCGGGAAAACACTTAATCTCTTGAGTTACGACCTCTCCGTAAAAACTCGGGGTCTCGCATTTTCCATGTTCACACTAAGGCTTAAATCTTTGAGGCGACGTAAGGCCACGGGAATAAAACATTTCATTCATTTCACCGAACAATAGACTTCCATCTTAGCACACAGTGAAAAACCACCAACCCGTGGCAGATATCACTCAGCAGCGGCACTCACTTTCCGGCCGAAAATGGATTTATGAATTGCGTAATGTCGTTTCTAATTTCAAATGTGCCTCGTCGTGGCTAGTGTTAGCTGATGTTGTGTGCATAGTTTGAATTCCTTTCCTCCGCGGTCCCCCCCAGAATAAATAGCTAGTTAATAAACAGGGAGCCGTACAGCCCTGGCTATCAAGTCGTGTAACGTTAGTTTTGCGAGCTCATTACGGCAGCCTCGCCCAAATTAAGCTAAATTAGCCAGCGAGTTTAATGAAGGCAGCTTAAACATCGTTAGCTAACTTGGCTAGTTACTGCCGAACCGGCTGAGGCAAGCGGAAAGTTCACCGCGGACTTGCGAATCCGCCGTTAGTAAATCTCAGCAACTGATAACCAAAGTATAGTCTTATCCAACCTTACTAACATCAACTACTTGGGATCAAAATTATTAGTGGTATTATCCGCGTTTCAATGAAAATCTTGGCCGGCGTTACATCTCATTATCCTACGGCGTCCGATCAAAGCCCTCAATCACAGGGAAAGAAAAAAACAGGTCTGTCTCGATTGTAACGGTGCAGTGGCGTCTCCAGGCTTACTTCAAATGATCCCGCATGTTTTGCTAGCTTCGACTTGGCAAACAAACTTAAAAAAAAAATAAACCACAAAATGCTGTCGAGTTATTCAACATCTATTATCTAAGTATTCATATAGTAGAAAAACAAGCCACATTTTTCAAACACTCGCTAGCGAGAAATGATTTTTTGTTCTAGCGTCATTCCCAAGCCTCACAGCTGGAAGCCTGGATTCATATACCATTGTTTTGCTTGGTTACTTGATCCTGGCATTACTCGTTTAAAAACTGGTTTTGCTGCTAAAATAGCCTGTGCTTACAATTTTTACGGTTGTTTTACGAGCTATCCCAGTTTCCCTCCTAAAGAGTCAACTTACTTGAAAAAGAAACGTACTCCAGCTCGGCTCCATTTCCACACTTACTAATTCTGTAGGAAACCAAGTAGAAGCCTACAACAAAGCAACCAAACATGGCAGCTGAAACAACTTCCGGTAACCTCGAGGGTTGAACCACTCTACATACTATTTAGGGGGGCATTAAATTTAGTATGTTTAAAAAAGAATGATTGTAATCGTTTATGTGCCCCATAAAACACAGATGAATAAGTAAAGACTGCTTACTGGAAATGTATTCTAAAATATATTTGCAAGAGATTACATGGGTCGATTTTTACCCGTCACAGAACTAATTAAATAAAATTGGATTTCGACAACACCCCTCGGGATGGTTTTTTCGCTGATTCTGCGAGGGGCATTTGTTAAAATCGACTACTGTCGCATGTGGTTGGGATATGATTGTATTTTTGTAACCCTCCATTAGTTTTTATAATAAAATTGGAAATTGCAAAGCGGGTTGTTGTGCATTGCAAACGTAATGAGAGGTATTTCAGTTTAAACGGAGCAAGAAATAATCCGCGTGCGGAGCGGTTTATTTTCATTCATGGGATGGGGATGAATGAAAACGACAGAGCCCATAAATTTTGCGAATTGCCTCTAGTGGACCAAAATAACACACATGCACTCTGCTCCTTGACGGCGATTATGAAGCTTAAAGTTAATACAGTTCGATAAAAAAATGTTTTGCTCGTCACGTTTGTAAGGATCATTTCCTGCAGAAATTGGCATTTGTGCATTTGCCCCAGGAAATCTCTTCATTTTTGGTCAGGCGACAATGTATGACTGGATGAATGCTTAGTTTCTAATCGTAGTTGTTTATGAAATGTGTATTCAGTTGTCACACAACACTATAAGGCTTCTCATTATTTCAAAGTAAAAGTTGAGTGTGTAGAAAACGATTCCGCATATAGCTTCAAGCACTTAGAAGATGGGAACTGACACTTGACTGTGTCTCACCAATATTCACACCATATCTTGTCAGCAGTTTTTCTACAAATGAGGTAGACTTCTGTTTAGTCATGACTCATCTCAGAACCAAATACAGTTTTGTCCTTCACTGGGTTATATAATTCACCATCAAACTGTATAACTAATGATTAACTAACATGTAGTGGACTCAACCATCAGATAGAGTGAAAACTGACTCACTCGAGAAATGAATCACAGCTCCCTTGTATTATCCTGATGTTTTTGTACCTGCCTCTAAGATGTTTCACACACTGGCCTTTAGTTTAGTCATTTGATAGAAAGACATGTGATACAGTAACTGTGGCATATTTTAACATTTAATCTAATATCTCTTTTGGAACAAGTGAATAGGTCTGACGAGATGCAGACAGGCAGCATTAGGAATAGACAATTCCTGCGTGTGGTCAAATGACATCTTCAACCTTGTAGACAGCCAAGAAAAAAGTACAGAGCATCTGGAGTTACAAGAACAGTCAGTAATGCCAGATGACCTTCATAAGCAACAAGGGCTGTCCTAGAGGCTCAGATAACCAAGACAGACACGATTGTATGTCATTCCAACATTTTCCTTTAAATCCAGCGAGGCTCATACTGCACACTATGTAAGATATTACATGTCCATGACCTATGTAAAATATCTTAATAAACTTAAAAATGAACCTTCCTTCTCTACTAGTAATTACCGGAGGTGTACGGCAATCAGTTTCAAGGCAGCAAAAGAGTGCTGTTTGACGCTAATATCACCAAAGCAACATAGCCCAGATTGCTTGGCAGCACCAGACAATGTACACAATGCACACTTAGCCAGTGTGCATACCAAACAGTGTTAAACTGACATCATGACTTTAGGACCACTAGATAAAAAAGATCATCCTTATTCTAATGACAAATAAAAAGGGCAGAACTCAAGGCAAGTTGAATTATTCTTTAAACACTAACTATCTTTGAGTGAATTTCCAACAGAACACAAAAAACTCAGAGTTTATAATGCCCCCAGCTGAACAAAGGTTTGCCTGTGCAGCACATACATGTTATATATCTCTTATGTATAGAGCCACCAAGCAAAAGAGTGCCTGTTAAATAACTTTTCTTTATGCACGGATTTCTTGCTATTTTGCTTCATTATGTAATTTTTTCCAGTAAAGAGTGGGCAAAAGGTTATGTTTATGAATAAGATTTGAGGTATATTCTTTGGTCACAACAATGAGTTAAAAAAAAAAGAGCATTTCTGGTAATTCTAAAAACTTTCATCATAAGAGGCATGAAAACTGATTTGCAGTGCTCCGGGGATTCTTCACCTTCCATTTTGGTGCATCCACCAAGACCAAAGTGTGAAAATCTTCTGGGAAACTAGACTCACATTTCAGCTGTAAAATTAAAGTGAACACAGATCCATGCTTGAATCAGTATTGTGCACACTCTTTCCAGTACGTTCTTTGAACTCTGCTCGCCCGCGAATGGCCGTTCAGTAAAGGTGCCCCCATTGTACTTTTCAATCTTTGTCCCACTGTACATTGAAAGCCTTTATTCACATACAGTGCAATGAACGTTTCAGTTAGAGTTAGGGAATATGTGTGGTCAGCCCATTCTCCCCTCATCCAGCTCAAAAGACACGATAACATCCAGCAACGGGCTCCACTTGAAAATACAGTTATGCAGATTGCTTCCTCTGATATTTTTCCAGCTTTGGATAAGGAAGACTCTCCAAAGGTAAGCTCCTCCAGGACAGGAGGACAGAATGAACATCACAGAAGTTGACATTTAACTTGTTTTTATTGTTACTGAGATATGTTTCAAGATGAATTTCACAGTGAATTCATGTATCAGGTGTACAGTTTATGTATTACGTAACATGAGAATTAACATGTAAACCTGGGAACTTTAAAAACACAATTTCCTGCTATAGGAAAAGGTGTTTCATCAAATCAAAACTAAACTTTTTTGTAAATGTGAGAAACTGCTGGTCATTTACAGCTTAATGTAATATGCTCTTATGTAATAGTTTCTAAAATATGCAAAGATGAATGCTTGATTATGACGGTTTATCTGTTTGAAAAAATCCGAAGTGAAAAATCCCGCTAAAGGTCATGCCATGAAGCAATGACACACCGAGAAAGCTATTTCATGATATTTACTGTATATTCAAAGCAGATTTCTGGGTAAATATTTAAATCTAGATAATATTTAAAGCTGTGCATGTGCAAATACATCTGGTTTCATGCACCTGCTTCCTTGGTAAGACTACTGAGTGTGGGATGTAGAGGCAACCCCTTCACTGTTCATTATCATTCAGTTATTAAAAACATTCTGCCTGACGACCAAAAGTAATGTTTTATCTATTGTGTTTCCACAGAAATGGGAGACTGGTCCATTCTTGGCCGCTTCCTAACGGAGGTTCAAAACCATTCTACAGTCATTGGCAAGATATGGCTGACGATGCTGCTCATCTTCCGCATCCTGCTCGTGGCCCTGGTGGGGGATGCCGTCTACAGCGACGAGCAGTCCAAGTTCACCTGCAACACCCTACAGCCTGGATGCAATAACGTCTGCTACGACACGTTTGCTCCCGTCTCACACCTGCGCTTTTGGGTCTTTCAGATTGTTCTCGTCTCCACACCCTCTATCTTCTACATCGTCTACGTCCTGCAAAAAATCACCAAGAATGAAAAGTTGGAGGTTAAGAAGGTTGAAGTGGTGCCCAGGTCCTCGCCTTCACTTGACAGGGACAAACACATGGGAGGAGACAAAGAGACAACGCTGGAGGCCGGCAGCCCTTATAACACAGCCTATAACAATGAGGAGTGGGGCTCACAGGAAGATGAGTGCGAGGAGAGGAGCCAGCTGGAAGAGGAAATGAGAGAGGTAGGAAAGGACCCAACCCAGCTCTCCAGCCAAGTGCTACTTATATACATCATACATGTTCTGCTGCGCTCCATCATGGAGATCATCTTCCTCATTGGGCAGTATTACCTATTTGGATTTGAAGTTCCACACCTTTTCCGCTGTGAGACCTACCCCTGCCCAAACAGAACCGACTGCTTTGTGTCTCGAGCAACAGAGAAGACCATCTTTCTCAACTTCATGTTCAGTGTCAGTCTGGGCTGCTTCATCTTGAACATTGTGGAGCTGCATTATCTGGGCTGGATTTATATTTTCAGAGTACTGCTGTCTGCTTGCTGCACCTGCTGTAAGTCCGGCAGAGACCCCGTGCAGCAGGTGGAATTATACTCGGACAGCAACCCACTGCTGCTTGAGCTCAAGCACTCTTTGCGTGGCAGGGTCGTCCTGCAGACCACCTCGACCATGTCCCGGGACAAAAGCAGCAGCGTCCCGAACCAGGCCCCGGCCATCTCCTTTGAGACGGACTCTACACTGGAGTGCACTTCGAAGAGAAATCTGGATGAGAAGGAGCACACCAAGACTAGACTGCACAATATGGCCAAGATAGGACGAGGCAAAAAATCATGGCTGTAAAATGATTTCAAACCATATTTCCTTTCGTGTCATATATTTATATTTTTTCCATCTATGACTGCACTTTTATTTCTTCATTGATTGAAATTTAAACCTTTTCAGGATGAATCAGTTTAAGTAAGTTATGAAGTTAGTGATTCTTAAAATGACTCACAATGATACAATTTCAGGGAGAAACTGTGACGGATTCAGTGTATTTATCTTAAGAAAATTGAATTTTGAAATGATTTGGAGATGTTGCAATTTCTTTGCCACTCTTGGTTTTTTGGGTGTACTGTAGAGGGGATCACTGATATTAATGTAGTGCAGCATTTTATGAAACTGTTTCTGTAAATATAGTCACATGAATGTATTTGCTGTGATTTATTACAACCTCCACTTACTCCTACACTTACACTATACCCTTGTTGAAGACATGAGGAACATTAAGGCTCCTTTGTACATGATGCAGCTGTTTGAACAGCAGTAACCTCATACTTCGTTGGCCTGCTATAGGCAGTAATGCACAAGGCCTTTGATTTGGTTTGCAAGTCTATGTGTTGGTCACAAATATAAAAATTTGTAAAAGCATTTTATATATTATCACATTTAGAAGCATATTAAAACATTGCTTACAATATCCTATTTAGTCTCTGAATAAAGATATGTTGTTGGGCGTTGAGTTCTAGGGTGAGTCCTGATAAGCAAAACTGAGCAGCAGCCTTACAATACTTGTGACTGTGCTGCATCTGCACATGTAGCGCGCCGATAAGTAAAAGTACCAGGAGGGGTCACTGCTGTCCGGTTTACACTTGTGCTGCCTTCACGTTATGTTGGAAATTCTAAACCTTAGAGCAATTTAAGCATTGACGACCCAAATACGATTATGAAACGATTGCTAAATGTGACATAATTTGTCCCCATGTAACATATGCAGATGGATAGCAGCATAAGCGAATAGTAGTGTTAATTTGTTATACAAATTTTCATTTATTTTGTGTTCTCCTGTGCACACAATTCAAACAAGTTCTATTTTCATTTGTATTTTTTGGTCTTTCTATTCTACAAACGCCTGTTAAATCATTATTTTAATTAGAAACACAAATAAGAGATTTGATCTACCCTTAGGTCGTTATAAACGGCGTGAATGTTCTTAAGTCGGAGCACACGGAAAGCATTTGAAGGCGTCACAAGTACATATCTCGCACCTACTGACAATTCCAGGGAGGAAAATGCTGAAAACTTCATGCAAGACTACAAGTCGGTCATCTGCGGGCACACACAGGTAGGTGAGCGACCACTTTGTTATTTTACATGAATGACATGTTCACACCCTCTACTGAAAGTGCTCCCAGAGGCCACCGGCGCTGGAGAATGAGGGCAAAGCAGCTTAGAGGGAGAGCATTACGGCCAGGCTGTGGACCAGTCGCAGCGATAAACCGAGCTATGTCATGTGTAGCCTTCAGCAAGTTCAGTGAAGCTAAAAATCAAGATCGTTTCCTCTTGTCCTGCCACGAGTCACCTGGAGAATATTCACAGAGTCGCAAAGTGCTGTAAAGTGATTTTTTAATTGCTTTCGCCTATTTCATATCCTCTCTGACCTCAGATGTGATTATATTGTGTGGATTAAGCTCGAATTGACGCTTTGTGGGTTCACACGTCTGCAGTTCATGCAGCTTCCGTGGACAATCTTCATCCACCATGTCCAGCATCACTGTAATGGTGATGCTGCACATTTCACATGACAGTGAGACAGGTAAGGTTAAAGCTCAACAGTGTGTGTTTGGAGGGCAACTTTAAATATACATAGACATGACTGTGTTAGTGCATAAGACTGAAATAATAAATCCCAGATGTACATCAATGTTTCCTTTGCTGAGAGTTTAATGCATGAACAGGTGATGTGTCCCTTACATGCAGCCGACAGAGTATACTTCTCTTCTGATCTGCGTTATTCTGATTGTGATGCTGGGATTGTAAGATGAAATGACATACAATGCAATATTTGCTCAAATGTTTGTGTCTCAACCATCAGATGGAGGAATATTACATTTTTGCTGATTATGGGTATACTTGAGAATGGCAGGACTGTGAACCCTGACAACTGCCTTGTGGACATTTATTATGTCACAATAGTACGACCGATGATGGCTTTTTAAAGGCCAATATCATATTATAAATGAAAACATAAATGTACTAACAAACATGTTAAAAGTTAAAAAAAGATGATCAATATGGATTAGAAAGTGTTTTGTAGGAGTTAGATTATATTGGCCATAATTGGCATGCAAACAAAATTTCGTTTCTATTATGCTCTCAGCAAGTTTCTTAATATTGTCCTCTTTTTCCTCTTTCCAACAGGTGACATTATGGGTTGGCACCTGCTGTAGATGCTCTCAGGTACCTCTCACAATCATTTAGATGAAACTGAGCTTTTCTCACTGTGAATAGTTCAAACTGGCAAAAGACTGCAGAGGAGTTCAAGCATGTTTCACCTAATTAAGAAAGACAAGGACAGGGAAAAGGAGAAGGACTTGAGCAAGAAGGAGAAGAAAGACAAGAAAGAAAAGAAAGAGCGAATGTCCCAGGCAGAGTTAAAGAGCCTGGAAGAGATGAGCATACGCAGAGGCTTCTTCCACCTCAATCGAGGGAGCTCGAAGAGGGACTCCAGGAGCAAGCTGGAGATCTCCAGTCCTATCCCAATTAAGGTGGCTAGCAACACGGAGCTGAGCCTGACGGACCTGGAGGCTGAGCATCCTCACAACACCCCGGAGCAGGATATGGGGCAAATAAGTGCAAGTACCTCTGGTGAAAACATGAAGGGAAATGAACTGGAACACCATCGCAGCTCAGTAAAGGAGAGAGCGGCAAAATTTGGGGAACTGGCCAAGTTAAATTCTGTGGTGGGCCAGAGACACGTGTCTTTTTCCCTGAAGATCAAAGAGGACAATGCTGCAGAGGCTTCACATCTATCTAGGCAGACCTGGACTACGTGTTCCCTGAAGTCCCACCCCAACCCACAAGGCACCGATGTGGTTCACATTCCTGAGCTTGTGGAGAAGACCTACCCTGGTGCAGACCTACAGTTGCCCTTGCTTGTTGCTCCACCGATACCAGATCCAAGACAGCTTGAGCTACAGCGGCGCAACACTGGGGATTTTGGCTTTTCTTTGCGGAGGACAACCATGCTAGACAGGCAGCTTGATGGAGGAGTGTGTCGGCGCGTGGTGCACTTTGCCGAACCGGGGGCCGGGACCAAGGACCGGGCTCTGGGCCTGGTGCCGGGAGACAGGCTGGTGGAAATCAATGGCATCAATGTGGAGAGCAAGAACAGGGACGAGATCGTGGAGATGATCCGTCAGTCCGGAGAGACGGTCCGGCTAAAGGTGCAGACCATTCTGGAGCTGAGCGAGTTGAACCGCAGCTGGCTGAGGAGCGCTCAAGGCCTGGACAAAGACATCTTTGACGTAAGTAGTACTGTCGAATCCTCTTCGCTCCTTTGAGTGAATAGATTGTAACTTGAGAACACAACATCAACAGATACTGGTTCTGTTTCTTCAGTGCCATCACATAATTTCTAACCAATAATTACATTTCAGAATGCTGCTTTTTTATTGGGTGGAATTTCACTGTGGATCTTGTGACAATATCAGACTTTTGTGAATTACTCTCCATATTTGCATTGTACTGTTTCTGCCTCTGGATCTCTGTTATTTAACTACATGTATACATGGAGTAAAACAGTTAGCACCACCTAGAGTTGTTGCATATGCCAGCCTTTTTCTTCATTTTGCCATTTCTTTCTTTTAAGTATGTGGGTTTGCACCACAGATTAAAGCTGTCTGGATCATGGGTGGAACTGTAGTGACACTGGTGGTGTGCTGTTGCTTGTATGTATGGGGGAGTGTGTTTGTGTGTGTTTTGAAAGAGAGAATGTGTTCTGGTGTGTATATAATCCCCCCTCCCTCCCCCCTGGTGCTTTGACACCAAACAATAGGACGCTGAAGGAAACAACGGCCCAAACGCCACCACAGACCATGGCCATATGGTCTTGTAAGACTTGGCTGGCAGCCCATTCAGCTCTTTTCGCTCGGATAATCACGCGCAGCATTTAGAAGAGCATCAAGTTAAACTCTTTATTAGCGGGCACAACAAACACCTGAATCTGAGCTGTGTTTGGTTTTGTGATAGAGGCGGTTTAGACTGTGGGTGAGATAGACTGTGGTTCAGGTTAGGCTTGGCCAGAATACTGTTACTTCAGTCAGTAATGTTTTCATGAAAATCCAGCTAGGTTTTGCTCTGTAATCATCAAATTAGAATAAATTCGATTTGACCATTTTGAATAATGCCCCAGCATATTAGCTAAACCACGAGGATAGACCTGCATGCAAAATACTAATTGCAAATTGCAAAATACTCATGTGAGCAATTTCATTTTAAAACTGAAAAAGCAGAATAGCGTTAGATAATCTGGTATTTTTGCATATTACACTGCCATTTCTTGAATTATATTGTGTATATTCAATAATATGTTTCAATCAGTAAAATAACTTCCTTTTGACAGTGCTGCAATTGGCCAATTGTCAGGTACAAATTTATTCAGAATTACAGAACAGTAAAAAGTTTTATTGTAATAAAGTCTCTGTTCTTTGAGAGCACGTCAGGGTTGTGACCGGGGTCAGATTTGCTCCGCTTGGTGTGAGGGTTCAGTGCGTATTGTGGGCCCGAGGGCTTGTCGTTTTTGCAAACAGAGATGTAGAGGTGCACTGTAAGAGGTCGGTGTGTAGAAACTTGAGACGCTCCAGCAGCGACAACAGAGACACTAACAATCCCAGTGTTACCTGCGAGGCTCATTTGTTTTGGGAACCCTGCGCGTCTTATGTGGGCTGTTATCATTTCCAGAGAAACACACACACGCTTCTGATGACACCAGGAACCTACCCATAGAGAAATGACAATTGTTTTATATATCATCTCATGTTACGAGTGCGTAAAGTGCTATTAGTGATCAAATATTGTGTTAAACAGATATCCACTGTAAAACAGCAGGTGCTTATTTTTGTGAGTCACATTGTCTCTCCCTCCATCCAATACTTTTACCAATGTTTTTTTTGTGAATGTGTACACAGCGAGAGGCACAGTTCATTTACTTTGCTTTGTCCTACATGTAGCTGATCTTGATCATCATAAGAGAGGCCATTTGCAAAATCAGAAAATGTGCATGTGAGCGTGACCTAGAACCAACAGCACTATTTATAGGTGGTTATAATAAGATCTGGATTCTGGGTCTAGAGCTCTGCAACACAGTTAGAACCATATGTGATGCTGAGCATGTTTTGCATGTTGGCTGAATTTGTTTAAAAGTCAGTAAAACAGACTGACACTTTGGAAAATATGCTTCTTCTCTTTCTTGCTGCTCTCATACCTGTCTAAAAAAAATGCAGCTGCAGCCAGGTGACTGTTAGCTTTGCTTAGCTTAGCATAAACACTGGAAGCAGTAGGAAACAGCCAGTTGTGCTGTGTTCAAAGGAAGTCTGAAACTCACTAATCAACATGGATCTCGGATCTCTCTCTGTGCAGGGGTTTATGTGCTGGGCTAGTTCTTGGCTGGGTGCAGTGACTTAGTGGCTGGTCATCACTGTGTGTTTACCAGGCAACCAGCAGGTGATCTGTGTAACTGCAGAACTGCAGGGCAAATACAATGATAAGGAGCCTCATATTGACTGAAAACTACCTGTTCAGGTTTGGTATCAGTTGAGCGCATGCTGTCCCTCTGTCTGCTCTCACTTTCTCCTTCATCACTGGACGGTTTGTGATCACGGTACCATCAGATGGTTTGCTTTTGGCTGCATAATACATCCCTCATCCCTAAATGAATATAATCGCAATCATTTACTTATTCACTGTTCAGGCTCAGTAGCACTGTCACTTCTCGTGAGTAAGAAAGAACTTCTGATATGCCCCTACGTTTATTCTGGGCTGAAATTAAACTGTTTCATGACGAGGCCAAGTGTGCACAACTGAGCACATGAACCTTCTGTCCATTGGGTGGCAGCCACTGTCCACAGCACACGAGGCCAGAACAACTCCTCTTCTGTTTTATTTCCAAAGCTTTCAGTGTGTTTCCTGATTCATTGTAAGCTCTTCGTCGTAGGCACTGGGTTTCAGACTCAGACATCTCATTGCTGCGATGATGCTGCAGAGTAAAAAAAAAAAAAGAAGCTCAAAGCAACTAAAACCAGTCTGGGCAGGAAGTAAGGAGGATCGACTAATCCGTTGTGTCTAAACAAGGTGCAGAGGGTGCTCATGCCATACACCTGTTCTGCTTGTGTAAAGGAATCCTGCTGTGCTGCACACGGAGCACATGCACGGTGTGTCAGTGGGGTCTGCTCTGTGTCTGCGTGTTGTTGTCTCACAGGTATTCTGAAGGGAGGGGCTCTGTTAGACAGTTTTCAGCTTTCCAGCTGGTTGAGGGAAATCAATTGGTCAGTGGCAATATGAGACCAAGCTGAGATGCCAGTTTTTGCAGGGGTCTTGCAACAAGTCAACGTTGCCAAAAAAAAGGCTGTCACTTGAACTGGTTAGTGCCTTCATGAACACAGCGTGCCACTTTGTTGTTATTGAACACCTGAGTGCATTTGGCAGAGCTGACTTCCCGGAACCACTTTATATCTTTATCTGCTCCTTTTGAAATAAGTGCCTGTTTCTCCTGAGCGATGTCATTTTGTATTTTATGAACAGTCGGTTGGCCAAGCCGCCAGCACCATCCACCTTTTCATTTCAAAAACATAGTTTGGTAGCATAACAACAAACAGCAACCAGCAGAACCAGGTGTTATTTCAATAATATCCCAGATCATACCTTGCAGGAGCTAGTTTTACCTGTTTACATTTAATAAAACTGACTCTCTCACCCCATGCATTTCCTGTCTTTCTGCAGTCCAGACACAGTGTTACCATTAGGAAATTAGCAAATGGTGTAATCTCCTCCCCGTGCTGCCCATTTAAATCACGTCATCGCCTTTCCACCAGGGTGATGCTACAGTAGCAGACAGTATTAGCACAGGCGTGGATTAGAAAGAGGTGGGGCTTCTAAGGATAAAGCTGTTTGGTTCATGACAGAGGCTATACTGAAGATGTCTTCCTCCCTTCCATTCTTTTCACGTGACCTGGCACACAGAGTGACACAAGTTTCAGACGTTGACTTCTCATGTAATGAATGACTGTGATATTTTCACTGCCGTTTGACAAATTAATGCAGGACATACTTGACATTCTAGGGTGTGTGACTGATACCCATGGCTGTCTGTCAGTCACTGGGACATTGACACTTGTCAGACACGCCCTCAGCTCGTCAGCCAGAGGCAAGAGCTGTGTTAATAGAGCATCATTATTCGTTTTACGATGCCTTTATTAGTGTCACTACTAGCAGATACAATGCATATGCAGTCCTCCTTTATTGCGATTATGAATGTGTGCTGTTACAGCCGTGTCTTGCGGCTGTTATCTGAGACCATTTTCAGTTTCTGCTCCCTTCCCTAAACACAGGAACAACAGGTGAGATCGCACCTGGGTTTAAATTTGCTGCTCCTGATTCATGCCCCTGTGACCCACTTTCATGAAGAAGTTCTGAGTTTCAGGCCTATTTACTGTAAAATCTGGGTCACATCCTGGACTTCTCAGAGGACTGCCGAGTGTGATTGACCCATGTTTCATTCCTGCTCTCCTACTTGTTCCCAAAGCATGAACACTGGTCAAATCCATCAGCAAATGTAATGCTTTTATTTCAGTGATTTAGTTTGTCTGTCTGCAGGTTTTTATAACCTTTCTCTGTGTTATGTCTGTTCTCCTGGTCAGCTTGGCCTTTTCTAACAGGGGCTACAACCCAGATTAATAAGGGGCTGGTAAGTAAAGAAGTACCTGCAGAATACATGGGTGGTGTATAGAGCAAATATGTCTTAACGCTACCCAACAGTTCACATTATTGGAATAGATTTCATAGTATGGAAGGATTTAACTGGGACAGAATCAGCAGTGTTTATGGTGTGTAGTCCTTAATCTTTGGTCTGCACCAGCCATGTGTAGACAAACAGCTGACATGATGCTGTGTCCCAGTAACTGACTCTGGGGATTAGCAAACTGTGCTAGATAGACCAGCTAGGCTGTGTGTTTGGCTGAGTCTTTCTCAGGGATAATATGTGAACTTCTGATTTTACCACGTAGAAGAGACGCCTTGTAGCCGATTACAGCTGTTAGTGAGAAGACTTTATTTTTGCACACTACAATTAAAATAGGAAAAAAGTTATTGCCACAAATGCTTTTCTTCTGCTTATTCTCAATGTGTTCGTTCAGCAAACACCCAACTGCTTTGTACTTTGCACGCAAGCACTGGTCATTTGACAAATGAAACTGTTAATGAGTTTATGAAGAGGAAAAGAGAGTGCCATGATTGGATTAACTCGTCCCCACCCAGCCAAGCCTGTTCCTACGTTTCCGTGTTTTTTGTTGTGTGGCTGCGCTGCATGGCACCAATGAGCTGAATCCCTACCTCCAGGCGACGCAACACGTCTTTTTACCTAACTGGTTTTACAGCGACGCTGTATTGACGAAACTATCGCTTGATTTCATGTCTTGAAACATTCTGTCTTAATCGGCAGAGCAGTGTAGTTATGAAATCACATCTGACTGGTATGTGTCTGATTTGTTCATCTCTGGGCTTCGGTTCTGCTTCGTGCTACATTCTTATTAAAGTTTGTCACTGAACAATACAACATCTTGAATTTAGGTCAGTGGTGTGCCAAGTACAGCCCTCTGTGAAAGAGAGAAAACCATGCATTGGTTCACAGCTCCCTCTTGTGGTGTAAAAGGCATGGTGAGGAACAGACCTTCCACAAATATTACAGACATGGTAAGGCCTTAGATAATAGCTTGAAACATGGGTTCTTTGCATGTGTTTTCATGTTTATCTGTGTGCATAGCTGTAGCTACAGCGAGAAAGGTTTCTTTATCACAGGCTCATCTCAGAGAATTAACTGTTTTATGGTTTGATGTGCAGATAATAGTGTGTATCCTTCACATTGTCACAAATGGCTGCCATTGTGCAGGGTAATGAAAGATTACACAAGCTTTCATTCATTTTTGAGTCTCTTTGGAGTAGTGATTGTTGCATTATAGATCTTTATATCTTAATTGCGTTATTGTGGTTTTTGTGTTCCCCTCAAATAGCCAGAGCATAATAGTAGTTTATATGCGAGACTACCTCACTGGTTCTGTGTCAGCGGGAGAAGAGAGTGACAGGGAAAAGTGGCTGTGTTAATTGAAGTGGTTCTGCAAATTCTATTTATAGCCCCTCTCTATCTTAGCAGCTGTCCCTCTTCTCTTCTGTCTCCCTGCCCAGCCCCTCTCACATTACCCCCCTGCACCCCCCAGACCACAGCTTTACTGTGCTGTGCCGACTGTGACCCCGCCCTCGAGGCTGCCCTCCCGCTCGCTCAGGACTGGTGAGCGTGTGCTCTTTGCAGACCCGAGTCCAAGCCTGCCTCGGCCCTGACTGCACTGCTCCAGTGACAAAGGAAAGATTGGAAGGTTAACCAGGCCTAGAGAAAAGGTAATGGGCTCGGGCCTCTGGTGGACTGTGTGTGTGGCGAGCAGTGTGATCTGCTCAGGGTGTACATGCTCTGCTTAGCAGTTCCATTTGGGCTCTGATGGCGTCTCAGAATGGCCTTCTTTCCTGCTGAAACTATTTATAGGAGTGGACTCTGATGAAAGAAGGGCCAGAGATGGTGAAACATGCTGCGCAATTCATTTTTGTTGTGTCTCTTCAATGAGGAAAAGGCCAATTTTTTGTTTAAACTGTTAATGAAACGTTGTGACAGGCATTCTGCAACTTTGAACAAGTGGCTTGATTGCCTGGTCATTGAGTGTAGTGATCTGTAAATGTGAAAATCACAAGTTTGTTTGATTCCTATGCCAGTCAACCATTAATATTGCTGGCTTCAGTGTTTTTTGCTGTCTGCAACACTTTTTATTGAATGGAATATTCACATGGTTTGTGTTGTCACTACAAATGAAACAAATGACCAACATTGTATGTAATAATTTTAGTGTGCTGACTGAGGTAGTGACATAGTTGCTGTGTAGTAATTGATGGAGAGTGAGGCCCACATAGTACAGACGTGTAGTCTTTTTTGCTTGTTACCATCATGCTTCATGTTTTCCAGTTGTTTCTTATAATGTGAAGAAAGCAAGCCATTTCATTATTATGTCCCTGTGTTCTGTCCTCAGTGCTGCATGGTCCCACAGCCCTGTTGGTGTATGACCTGCTGTGTGCAGAAAACAAGTTCACAGTTTCCCACCGATCACCCCTAAATTCCCATTCTTCATCGCTCTGCACGCATACATTCACCTCGACTGCCTCCTTTTCTCCCTCTCATCATTCCATACATTTGTTCTCCACGTCGCCCAGCTTGTTCCATGACTTGCGGCGCATCACCATGGCGTACAAATCACGCTTTTCATTCTGGGAGCAAAAGGGAAGTCTCGCTTTTCTGTGTCCTTTTTGCCTTTCAGTTCATATCTGTATGCTGTTGCTTGTTGAGTCTTCCTTTATGTTGATAGAGAAAAGCTTTGTGTCTGAATGCGCGGTTTGATCTTTTTTGTGTTGCTTCCTCTTGTGTAGGTTAAAGTTGAGAACAAGCCAGATGTAAGTGTTTTTTCACCCGCATGCGTCTGGAAACAAATTGAAATGATGGTTTTGTGTGGTGTGGTACAAGATAAGAAAAATATGTCTCCTAATCATGATCACGACCTTCTGCAAGCTAAAGGTGATGTTCTTCTTTCTCAGTGCAACTACAGTTTCGAGAAACCTAAAGGGACATTTTCTAACCTTTTAGTTTCTTCCCTGTCAAACTGAGCAATATAAAGGGATTTAACTTGGAATTAGATCTCCACTGAATTAGATTTATAGCAAAACAACACCAAAACATCACGATCAAACTCAAGCATATATATATATATACTTGTCATTTTTACAATTTAGATTCTTAACTTTTAGTCTCAAAGGTGCCCTGTGGGGTTTTTCTTTAAGAGTTCTGTTTATATTCAGTGTTTCTCACCTGACTGCATGGTGTGCTTCCCTGAGATCTGAAAAATATGCTGAGTACATATCCAGCAGTTTGCCAGTAAGCTTCAAAGTTAGAAATGAATGAACATGCTGGATCAAATGGCCTGATTGCATACATTAACTTGAGTGGTTGCATACACTTGCATGAGTGAGGGTTTCAAGATACACAAATGGAAATACGCCTGCTGATACGAATCTGTTTTTGAATAATCCTTTATACAGAGCTACTGAGCCCAGAACCTGCTGTTGAAATCTTTGACAGTGTGTTTTATCAGCCATGGGAATAATCTGCGTTAATGTCTGCCTTGCTGTTTGTACCCAGTCTGATGTAGATAGCCAGCCTCAAGCAGTGGCTAAACCTGGGCCAGACGCTGGAAGTCGTCCACAGTTGACAACAGCAGCTGAAGAGTCCAAAAGTCACGTGGACATGGGTGGTCCAGATAGTCCGGAGGAGAGTTCTAGTAGTAAAAAGGTGGTGAAAGTTGTGAGAAGAGTTGTTAGACGTGTGATCCCTGCTGGGACGGAGCAGCCGAACCAGCCCGCTGTCTCTGAGGCTGCTAAGGCTGCCTCTGCTGCGGACTCTGCGCTCAAAACCACCAGAGCTGGAGGGGAGGACAGGGATGATATCTCCATGGGCCTGACCAGCCTCATGGGCAGAAGTAGAACCAAGGAACACCGGCCTCGCACCCGAACCCAGGACCGCAAGGAGGACGTGAAAGAAGAGGTGAAGCAGGAGGAGGAGAAAGAAAAGGTGGAGGAAGAGGAGGAAAGACCTACTGTGGTTAAAACAGAGGAGGCCGCACCCACACCTGCACCAGCACCAGACCCAGCACCACCAAAGTCTAACCCCCTCAGCCCTCCAGCGGGGTTCCTCCCGGCCCCCAAACCCGACCCTTTGGCCCCGCCTGCCGGTTTCATCCCTGTCCCCAAACAGAATCTGTTGATTCCTCCGCCTGGTTTCATCCCTGCAAGAAAATCCAGTCCGGTGCCCCCGAAACAGAATCCCCTGGCAAGACCTCCAGGATTTGTCCCTGTTATAAAGACAGACTTGTTGGCTCCTCCTGCGAGGTTTATCCCAAAGCCTCATCCAGTTGCGAAGAAAACGGAGGTACTGAGTGAAAAGGTGCATGTGTGCTACCTAACCTCTGGGTGGAGCTTGTCGTGTGGTAATAACACAGACATCACTGTTCATGTGCATGCCTCTCCTCATAACGTTTACCCTGAAAGACACCTTCAACTTGAGCAGATATGCTTTTGGATAATGACCACCGTGACTTCTCTTAAAAGTGGCATTATAATTTCTCCAGAAGTACAAGCTGAGCTCTCGATTTCTGACAAAAACCAGCCTCGATATAATGAAGCCACCCCGAATAAGTGAAGGGAAGCAGAGTGCATGTACCAGCTCATGATCAGACTTCATCAGTAGGTATAAGGGTGTACTCATGGCCTGCTCTCTGGCAGTCTGGTCAGTTGGAGTTGTCCATGAGCACTGAGCTGTGACTCATTACTGTCACTTTCTGCAGGCATTGAAGTTGTGCTCTGTCTGCTGTAGACCACAGAGGCAGGAGCTTTAAGGATCTTTTTGGGATGCTTGCGTGATAAGAATTCAAATTACACCCTTATAGACTAAACTAATCAGTAGCTCTTTTCAATTAAACAGCCTCTTCCAAAAAACAGTTGACCAGAAACCAAGACCCAGTTGGTCACGTACTGTATATGTACAGCTTGCAGCCGGTGCTTGGGTAATTAAATTCAGCTTCAGATGAAATCTATTTACGCTTGGACTTATAAAAGCAATGTCATTTTGTGGCTGTCCAGTTTCAAACTTGTGTAGACCGTCACAGCCCCGTGTTTCAATTTGTCGCTCAGACAAGGTTATGTTGTTGTCCTGTTGTTTGGTGTCTCTGACATTTTGTCTGCCAGCAGGCCATCTGAAAATTTTATCAACAGATGTCCGTGAAATCTGGCGACCAGTTGGGCATTTGGCCGCGGAGCAAAGGATTTGATTTTGGAGATATGCACCTGGTATTTCTGCTGAGGGATATTGTGTTTTTAGCTGATCTAGAGGGAGATTTAGGTTTCCAATATTGAGGGCAGGATCAAGATGTGAGCTGAAATGTCCATTTATGTGTGACTAAGCATCCTCGCTGGTGATTTGGCTTTTCTGTTCTCACTGGAGCTGCATATGAACGTGGCTATTTCGGTTGTCGACAGTGGCAGACATTCAGCCATTACCATTAGATACGACTGAGCTGTCCCTGGAAAGAAAATCAGCATGATATGTGTAGCAATTCGTTGTCACCTTTCGGATTTGCATTGAAGTTTGCTGAATTCAAATTATTTCCTGTGTTTTCCAGCTATCGATTTGCTAAAAAAATATGCAGACAGAAAAAACCCTTCTACTCTACATGTGTTCAAACTTCTGTTATTCAATGCCAGTAGCACTTATCATGATTATGACTGCTGTTTAGAGTGCTACCTTTCAAAAGAGACCAAAACCATGCATGTGCTCCAAATGGTTCAGTAACAGCTATCAGTTTACTTGTGGCATGCCTGGGATGGGCGTTTTAGGCGTTGCAAAGGGGTTAAAGTGCAACAAATACTTTTCATTTTCTCTGCTTTTTTTGAAATACACAGTGTGCTCGAACAAGGCTCAGTTTGCAAAATATAATCAATGATGTGTGTTTTTGCTCAAAGTTGTAGAGCCACTTACTGAGTGAGGAAATCTGCATGGGTGTTGGACATATGCTCGGCCACTCTGAGTCAAATATGGCACCTTTATGGCCCCTGCTTTTGAATAATCCTAGCTCCGCCCCTGCTCTCTGTCACAAAATAATAAAACTGAATCAGACGTGATGATTTTATACTGATTAAAAAGGTTTTAACCATGCAACCTCAACTTGAAATATAACTTAGATGCTAACAGCAGATATGGGAAAAAACTAGAATTATTGATCCTGGTGCCACAGCTGCATACAATACAACATCATAAAACCAGATGATTTAATTTCAGGTGCTGCTCCCAGGTTCCTCGGATGTTGGTGCAGTTGTAGGAGAATTCAGCTGAGACAATGCTGAAGTAATTAATTATTTGCAACAGATTGTTGCTTAAGTAACCGCTGACAAACAAAAGCCTCGAACCATTATTCTTTCGCTGCAGCGCTTAATGATCCAATTTTCTTTGATAGTCATTTTCCCTTACTCATTTCCTGCTTGAATTAATTGGAAAATTAAATTAGTAGGAACAAACCTGCTTTGAAGTGGGCTGCAGTGCACACCAGGCTCAAACATAAATGTCCCCCTCATTGTCATCTTCCTATGTCGTTTCCATCTGTGTGTGCGTGTTTGTCTGTCAAACTGTGTGTCCGTGAATATTTGTAAAGGAGACATCTTGTCCCCCTGTGGCGCCCAATGGTAAACCGTCCCAGGTTGCGCTGCCCCAGGCTCAGTCTGCACTGAATAAACAGGTGTGTGTTCACCTGGCTGTAAAGTTACACGTAACCGTGTGTGTTTCTCTGAATTTTTTTCTTTTACATGGAATGCTCGTGTGTACCCACTCAGTTTTCAGTTTATCTAAAGTGGACGATTATAGCAGTTACCTCTGGATCATTGATTTTCACTTTCTGGCTACCCAATTGCATTTGCTGGTCCTGCTTTCCAACTGTAGGTCCCAGAGCTGGCTCCCACTGAGGACGACTACAAGCGCGTGAGGAGGATCTTCGCCGTTGATGACAAACATGTAACTTCTCTCTCCCTGTGTTTGTTTGGTCTGCACCTGCCGTGCTTCACCAAGGCCTGCCCTGTGAGCAGCCTGAGGCAGCTGCTTGCTTCTCCAGATAGAGGGAAATGTGTCCAAGAATGACCCAGGTTCACGCCGGGCTGTCCCGCTGCCGTCAGGCTTCCAGTAACAGGGGTCCCCTGTGTTGTTCGCCGATTGGTGTGAAATCTGAAACTTTGAGACCAGAGAGAAATTTTCAGAGTACTTCAGAGTTGTTTCAGAAGAAAAATTAAGGCTTTCTAGCCCTTTTGAACTGGACTGGTATAAACATATCTTGTGTTCCCTGAACGTTGATTTTTAACGGCAAAAACATTCTGTGGCTACTTTGATAAAACTGATTACAGTCTCGAGTATCAGTCCATAAATGCTATCTTAAATTATATGCTATGTGATTGAGTGGTAACACTTTTGTTTCAGGAAAGACAACAGTATGATAATTAGTTTGCCTTCCTCTCATTCATTCTGTAGTATGACTTGCTTGGTCATCAGGTCCAGATGAGCACTTTTGTACTGTACAACGATGCACTTTGCCCATGTGATTATTTTGGCAGTTCCTCTCAAACACTAGAGCTCTGAAAGGCACTTTTCGTTCCTTCTCCCCGCTCTGATCTCCTGTTGTCTCAAATTGTGTCCTATGTCTCCACTTCTGCCTCTCTGTGGGTCATTGGATCCTGACTTGCCGTTGTCCTCTTTGCTGTTTGCATGGCCAGTGTGCCAGAGGCCACAAACCCTCTCAGGTACGGCCTGCTAGACCGTGGGCTCGCCGCACTCTGTGGAACGCTGGATGCTAAGCTTGTCCTCCTCTACTGACCCCTCTCTGCCCTACTTTGCCTGTGCCTGCCCACTTGTCTTTGACCCCACTCTGCTCTCTGAGGTTGATTCTGGCTTCATGGGCCTGGAATGTAGAAATGTCACATAAATAGTTAGTTTTATTCTTCAGTCACTGAAAATGATAGTTGGTTTAAAGTGGTTGGTTAAATCACCCAATGAGAAAGATGCATGCAGGCAGTGAGAATTTGTTCTTGCACTTGCATCTCATATTGGTGTCTGTGACTTACAAAAACCCTCCAGGAATCCATGAATTAATGTGCAGTGATACACTATAAGTGTATATACATTATATCCTTGTGCTTTCTGTTCTCCGTAGCCAAGTTCATTAGCATTAACTATTGCATTGTTTTACAACTATCTGCATGGTGCCCTGCGTTTATACTTTACTGTGCACGAGTGATCTTGTTAACTGTGACCGTTAATATGACAGAACATGAATTTCCCCGCAGACGCACACACTGCACCTCAATGCACCTTGTAATCCCTGCTCATTAATGCATTAATATCGTCATTTTTTATGGTGAATTACTTGAATGAGGCGCTCATTGTTGCTCAGCGCTGCTGCAGTGTTTTGTTGCATGTGTCCTGCTCATGATAATTTGTGACCTACTACTTCAGTTTTTCACGGTGCCATGTTTTGCATTGTTTTCCGCTGTGCCCAGGGAAATTGCTTTTAAATGTAGTGTTAAGTTGTTGAAATCCACCTCTAAAAATACTGACTTCTCAGTTGACTTCTGCTCCTTCCCTTCTCCAGCTCAAACTTGTCGAGGACCCCGTTGCCATCCTTCAGGCAGCACACTCCGCTGCAGCTAAGGTCTGACTATGGCTACAACCGATTGTAGTTCTGGCTGCATCCCGCCGTGTTTTAGAGTGATGTGTGTTTTGTGGTCTTTAATGTGTGGTGAGCTAGTGGAGGGGTGTGGGGGAGTAGTTCACTAGTTAGTGAGGCAGTTCCAACAGCTGGAAAGCCTGTGTGTCTTCTTCCCTATAGCCTTAGCTGTTATTGTATCACTGAGCAGCTCACTACCTGCTGAGAGGGAGAAAAGACACAGAATGTGCAGACTTGGTGCAGCTGTCCGATTTATTATGTTAGCTTGATTGCATGTCTGAGTAAAGTGTGAAATGTTCCCATGCATGACTCACTCCAAACACTTGATTTGGCTGTTTGAAGTGTTTGAAATTATTAAGGTGTTGTTGTTTTTTTGTGCAAATCCCCTCAGACTCATGTATTTTTGTCTATATGATGTGCTGATGAAGAAACACCCCCGTCTCACCTTCTGTCTGTGACGTCCTTTTAGTGAACATGCTCTCTCTATGAGATCTATGCACACTCTGTGAGCTCTGAAAGGTGCTTTAAAAGGGCAGTCATGGGAACTGTAGTTCTTCTGTGGAGGGCTGATGTGTAATGGACTTACGGTAAAGGCTAGAGGACCAGCCCTCCGCCCAGTGAATTCAGTTCCTCTTATATGTCTCATGTGAATGTGAACTGCATGTTAATCCATGCCTGTCATTTGTAGGATCCTTGTGGAAGGCCATTACCTAGTTCTTTCATTTAATTGTTAATCATTCAACACTTTTTTCCTCACTTTGAAATGCCCAGTTGTTGATTATGCAAGTTTTTCTCATTGCGATTGTTGATGTGTTCTAACAGGGGAAGACTGAGGAGCAGATAACAGCAGAGAGAGCCTGGTATAACACAGAAAAAGTATGGCTTGTCCACAAGGATGGATTTTCCTTGGGTTAGTAAAAACTTCAGCATTTGAGTGTCTGTATCAATGTGTCATTTTGCAGCACGTTTTCAACATTGAATGCTTGTTTGGATGAAGAATGAAGCTCAGACATTATTAAAAGAGAGATACCACTACCACACATTGTCAGACGTGTAAGATAAGCACTCAGGTCGAGGTCACATGTCATGAAAAATGAACTCCACGCTTTGCGGTGATGCAGCAACCCTCCTGAAGACAGAGGCAGGCAGCCTGCCAGAGGGGAAGGTGAAAATCCGCCTGGAGAGTGATGGATCTTTATTGGATGTGGACGAAGATGATGTAGAGAAGGTATTTAATCATCCAATCAACTCTGAACCACATCAATTACGGATGACACCGGGTGAGTACGTGACCGCCTCTGACTTTGAACTCTAGGCAAACCCTCCGATGTTTGACCGTGTGGAGGACCTGGCCGCTCTGCAGTATCTGAACGAGTCGAGCGTGATGCACTCCCTGAGGCAGCGGTACGGCGGTAACCTGGTGCACACCCACGCTGGGCCCAACATGGTGGTCATTAACCCCATTAGCGCCCCCTCGATGTACTCTGAGAAGGTAAGCTGCAGCCTGTGCATATAATGACGCATCTCTTATGGAATAGAATCCGAATGAAGATGCTAATTGGCATGTGTAACCTCTTCTCTTGGCTTTGTCCTCTTTCCTCCCCTCCTGCACCATCTCTCTGTTTTCTCTCCAGGTGATGCAAATGTTCAAGGGCTGCAGGAGGGAGGACACTGCCCCTCACATTTACAGCATGGCCCAGGCTGCCTATAGGAACCTCCTGACCACTCGCCAGGACCAGTCCATTGTCTTGCTGGGAAAGAGTGGTAGTGGCAAGACCACCAACTGTCAACACATCATCCAATACCTGCTCAGCGTTGCCGGCAGCACCAACAAAACGTTCTCCAGTAGGCTGACAAGAATCCAAAATGGATGTTGTTTTTGATGTATTATTGAGACCCCCCCTCCTCAAATGACTTTATTTTTCTTTGTTGTCCGTAGCAGAGAAATGGCAGGCGGTCTACACAGTTCTGGAAGCATTTGGGAATGCCTCCACCTGTATCAATGGGAATGCCAGTCGCTTCTCCCACATTGTCTCCTTAGACTTTGACCAGGCTGGCCTGGTAACCTCAGCCTCTATCCAGGTACAAATAGCACATTTATTTATTTATTTATTTATTCATGCAACAGTCTGCTGCTCGACTTCTGACTTCCCTACATATGTACATTTGCTGTGCTCTCAGACAGTATATCATAAACTAGTATAGATTTTCACCAAACTCCTGCAGGCTTTGTTATTAAGCTTACTTGCACTGCCCATAACAAATGTTGTTGGCTCTTGTGCTAATGTGCTGTTCTGCTGCGGCCCTGCAGACCATGCTCCTGGAGAAGATGAGGGTGACAAGAAGACCTGAAGGAGAGACCACTTTTAATGTGTTTTACTACCTGATGGCTGGAGTAGACAGCTCTCTTAGGTCAGGATTTATTCTATCATAACAATTAAATGCACAATACACTGCACTTCTGTGTGTATATGTTGCATCGATTTATTACTGCTACCCTAACTCTAATTATGTAGGCATTAGTAGACATGAGAGATGTTGATGTATTGTTCTCATTTCTTCATTAGGACTGAGCTGCACCTCAACCACTTTGCTGAAAGCAATGCCTTCAGAATCATGCCTCAGACTAAGGTAAACACTACCTGTTAATGGGAGATTTTTGAACGACCAGAGATGGAAAACTAATTATTTTTCCTTTTATAAAGCTGAATGTTTGTGTACCTCGATATGAATGCAGCTGTATCTGGCTGGCAGAGCTGAAATGTGCATTAGCACACAAAAAAGCTAACCCTCAAATGATTAATATTCCATTTATTATGTTTTTAAACACACAAGCCTTGTAAGAAGCCAACTAATAATGTATAACTAAGTGTTTGCACTCTTTCTGTGCATCACACTTCTTACTTACCGTCACACAGTGACATGATGCGTCAAGATGGATTCCAGGAATGAACACAACACGAAGATGCGCTGATTATTTTAGAGTCTATGTTGTCATCACTTTAAGTAGCATGAAGTAATCTTTATCATGGCATTGAAGCAACATCAACAGTCTTTTGCATCACATGTGGTGGCCCTTTAACAGACATTTTATACTAAAATTGCATTTTTTTTGTCAATGAGAGTGGGCCAGAAAGATGGCGCAATCTCATCAACTGGCAGAGTAATCACTGATATTTATCAACAGCTATGCTGAAGCTTTGCAGATAGAGTTGATTTTGTTAATTTTAACTGATAAGAAGAGTTTTTATCTTTAATGGTTCAAAAAGGAAATTTATTTCTATTTATTTATTCATTATGTGTGTGCTATCTGCCAGACTGAGGATAAGCAGCGGGCCTCCCAGCAGTTTTCCAAGCTGCAAGCAGCCATGAAGGTTCTGGGGATCAGCGGTGATGAGCAGAGGGCCTTCTGGCTCGTCCTCGGGGCCATCTACCATCTCGGGGCTGCGGGAGCAACCAAGGGTAAGATTGCTCACCGAATGATTTTTCCATTCTACGGCTGCATCGCTTGTTGTGCAAATAATGTTAATCTTAATATACAGTAAGACATACCAGTAACAATAATGCAAAGGCTCGTCCTTGATTTGTACACCCAACAGCACATGATGAAACAGCTGATAATAAATAAAAAAAGAAAAAAAAGAAAAATTACCCTCGGTAGCCGAATTCGTATTAATAACACTTCGTGTAATCTCAAAAATGTCAATCCTGCATTATCTCACTGTAGGTAACATCTTCAGTGTGATGCAAGACAGCTGTAATCCAGATAACTGAATTATGCATTTGCTCTTTTAAAGACGGTGCACAGTGCACAGGTTGTTCAGCAGCTCTACTGCACTGATCTAAAGCTCAAAAATGAAAAAAATAAATAAAAATTGGTGACTATATTCGTACCCAGGATATTTCCCTGGTCATTACGCGACAATTTCTACACTCCCATATGAAACAAGGCTGAAATCATTTGAGACTCCTTGCCGTAGATGTATCCTGCTGGCTCTGGTCTTTAGGGTTTGATACAGCAGTTGAAGTGATGCATTGTATTTTGCATATTAGATCTGATCCCCTGTCAGGTTGACCTTATTAATCCTTTCTAAATGATCACACTGAATAAACAAAACACTGTTTGTGCTACAGCAGCTGATACTGCTGGCAAACTACCAGAGTTTAATTGTTAGCAAACACTGTTGCAGCTCAAGGACAGAAAAACATCAGCCTGATTTTGGCCTTTAGCCGTGACCAACGTTTGATCTTGTCATGAGCATGCGTCAGAGGACTAATGGGAACACAGCAGACCTCTTAAACGTGAGGATTTGTTCCCGTCTTTGAAGCGATTTGTATGATGACACCTAACGTAAGAGAGTTTTGTTTTTTTTTGTTTTTTATGCTGGAAAGTAATAGATCTGCCTCCCACTGCAGTTTATTTTCATTTTGAAATTAGATGTGTGACATTTGAAAAGGCTGAGGCTGTCAAAAACATTTTCTATTATCGGCGAGGTTACTGTTAGTCACATTTTTTTTGTATGAAAAGCCCTTGCTTAAAAACAGTTACAGTAGGCTTTTTCAAGGATGGAATAATCCATGCTTTTCAAGTAAATGCCTCTCCAGAACAGAGATTCAAACATCTTGACTTCTCCCTTGTCCTTCAGAAGCTTTGAATTCTCTCTGTATTATTCATTTGAACTCTCTTTAGCGCACCTCCGATGTGCAAATTGAAATCAAATGAAGCTACCGGGTCCTGCAATGCAAACCAGTTAACCTGATGCCGGACTCCCTCTGTTTTGGAAGCAGTTCACAAAAATACAGTATATCGGAAAAATATGCAACTTATAAATCACAAGGAATGAATAGTAGCAGCGACTCTGTGTCTTGTGTTTTTGATGCGTTCACTCTTCGCTCCCTGTCTTCACTGCACTTGCCAGTCACTTGTTCAGATTTGCTTGCCAAATTATTTTCAGTGATCTCCTCCAGCTGGCTGCCAGTCTTTTCGGTGGCACTATAACACCATCCAGGAACAGTTTTAGAATTTGAGGCAATGAATATCGTCCTACATGCATTCTGCTACTGGGAATACAGACACTGAACACCTTTGTTCTGATCTGCTAATTATTGGGTGACTTAAGAACTCAAGCACACAGCGGTTCTCATGGAGAAACAAAGCATGATGGGATAAAAGTTATGACCAAGAGTCGGCACTTTGTTGGTAATTATATTTTGCCATAGAGAATAGTTGATTCATTCAATGAAAATACTCTGATTAGAAAAGGCTTCCAGGACTTAGTCTGTGTTTTCCCTGTTACTCACTGTGTAAAATACTGTGTTCATTGGCAGTGCAGCTTCATGGTGTAACACAAGAGGGCAGCACTGATTCTAATTTGCCAAAACAAATTGAAGGGACAACATGAAATGAACTTTTCTCTGTACGCTGTACTGTCAACACTTATATCTAACAAGTGTAGATAGAGAAAAGGCTCATCACGCTGTGAGTCTGGATGCTTTTTATGAGCTAATATTATACATATGTAGTTTTTTTTATCTTTAAGAGTCATCCACTCCTTAATGTTTGATTCAGTTATATTGGCAAACCCAATTTGCCCCTTTTGATGTTTGACTGGGATTTAAATAACTGTGGTGGTGAATATCTATCAAAGCAAATATTCAAATGTCTTTACTTGTCCTTACAACCGTCCTGCTTATCATCAGGAAAAGTGTGCAGGGCTTCTGCAGCGCTGATGAAACAGATAGAGCGCACCACTGTCTGTGTGAAATCCCCCAGTTTCTCTCTTAAGTCTTAGCAGATACCACTTCATGGTGGATTAAAACAGAAGTTTGCTCTGGTGTCTGCATGTTTCCATCACTCAGACGCTAGATTAAAGAGAAACGTGTTTCCCAGCTGAGTTCTTTATGTAAATAAATTAATTGTGTCCCCTAATTAGAAGTTTTGCTTTCATTCTCAAGATGATAAAAGGGGCAATTATCACTTCAACTTCATAGACGTCTTTGAACATGGAACAATTGTTGTAGAAGCCAGTAGATATAACTGTAGTTAAACATATCCAAGCCGCTAACATTTTGAGCATGCTTTTAGTGCATGTTCTCACCAGCTGTGTCGGTGTCAGCTTGACCAGAGACATAATCCTACCCTGTCCGAGACAGGATTGTCACAAAGCTACGGGGCTAGCCATGTGCCTGGGGTGGCTGGCAGAAGGGCTAATGGAGGTTTTCATGCACATGTCTCAGCTGGCAGGAAACAATTTGCACGTCATGAGTGGGCCCAGAAGGCGGCCTACCTGCTGGGCTGCACCCTGGAGGAGCTCTCCTCCTCCATCTTCAAGCACCAGGCCAAGGGCACCCTGCCCAGAGCCAGCTCCGTGCGCCAGGCTTCTGACGAAAATGGCACAGCAGATGCAGGTACTCCACAGACCACATTTACCAACAGATTCTTTCCTTTTCATTCCTCACAGCCCCCCCCCCTTCTCCCCCTTTTCCCTTTGTCAATCTCACTCTGTTTCCGCACAAATGCACGCACACACGCACACATACACATGTGCCTGTGCTCATCACCTGAGGGAAATTGCATGCTGTGGAGAAAGTAAAGCTTATCTTAGTAATGAATACCACAGCTTTACAATGGCTATTGACAGATTAGTACACACACTATGTCGGGACAAGCAATTTTGGATCTTCATTCATTGTCCTTGAAATCATAATTGCCTCACATTGATTTTTCACATGTGCAGGTCTTCTGACTTCCATCAAGACTGCAACACACTTTGAAGGGCACCGGGGTAGAGTTAAGTCTTTCACAGTAGGGATGGGCAGAATTCACCTCCGTTTCACCTTTCCTGTGTCTCCCCTCGCACGAGAACTTGCAGTACAGTCATAGATGTGTATGCCCATATGAAAATAATCCTCAGGCACCATCAGCTCACTATTCTGTGTCATAGTGGAATGAATTAGGGGAGCTTAACAGGTGGCCATTGCCGCGAGGCACAGACATGAGTGTGCGTTGTTTGATCTGACCAATTCAGAAACACCTGAGTCCCAAATGACACGGTTTTACAGAGACAGTTTCAGACCCAGTTTGAATACGTTATGCCTTTGGGCATAATATGCACAAATATGATGTTATTGCACATCCTTTTAGAGGCAAATGTTTTGACCGTAGCTTCATTCTAGCTTTTACAGCTCATTTCTTCTTCTAATTCGATCGGTTCCCATGTTCCCAGGATCCAAGGCCACAGCCATGGAGTGTTTAGAGGCCATGGCGTCCGGGCTTTACTCTGAACTCTTCACTCTCCTCATTTCTTTAATAAACCGGTTAGTATTTTTGATCTGGTGCTGTATTAAAGCTGAACTGTTTTTGGCTTTACCTTTATATAATGAAAACCTGCAGATGTGTTTGTGCGTAATGAATAAATACCTTAAGGTATCTTTCAAAATCTTGGTATCTTGGATTAAATTTTACATAACCACAGTTTTTGGGTGGTTTAAGCAATGTTTGTCCACACTGTTGTTTTTTATTGGGTAGTTTAATATTGTAAGAGGCTGTTTTTACTTAAAGGCTTGGGTTTAGGTTTCTGGATAGATTTAGGATTATGTGCAGGGAGGGTTAAAGTTAGGGTTGTGGTGCAAAGAGCTAAGGTTAAAGCTAGGGGTTATATGCAGCGAGTGTAATCAATAAAATGTTGCCTTAAGTATCACACTGGTGATGTTTGTGTGTACGTATGTGCGTTTGCCCTATGTGCTTCAGGGCCTTGAAATCCAGCCAGCATTCCCTGTGCTCTCTGCTCATTGTGGACACACCAGGCTTTCAAAACCCCAGGCTGGCTAAGCGCGAGTGCAGCGCAACCTTTGAGGACCTATGCCACAACTACACCCAGGAACGTCTGCATACCCTCTTCTATCAGCGGACCTTCGTTCAGGAGTTGGAGAGATACAAAGAGGTAAGGACGTGAAGCATTATGCCCGGCGCATACATACGACCTCTTTCTCATCGCCGCTTTCTTCCTCCTACCTCTTTCTCCCTCTCCCTTTGTCTGCTGCTTTCTCTCAGATATATCAACTCCAATAGTGTATGTGTTCACACATCAGCTACACCATCCCTCCCACCTGTCACAGGCCCTGGCAAGCCATGTTCATGTGTTAGAGCTTCTCATTAGTGATGCCAGTCTTCACCTCTTCTGCTGAGATCAAAGTAAAGTCACTCACAACCGCCTTTGGGAGACACGCCCAGTCACACAGCAGTGGTGGTGCTCCCTGATGAAGGAACTATTTTTCTTCTGCCCTCCTTTGATTTCAAGCTAGCCGTGCTGGACCACAACATCTGGACACAGAGTTTAAGATATAAAAGGATATAATATTCTTTCATTACTAAGACAAATATATCCTTCCGTTACTGCTGGCCCAGCTCTAATCTCAGAAATATCCTTCTTATTGAAACCTCAGCTGATAGCACATGAAAGTTAAGCAGAAATCCTCATCATATTACTTTTAATACTCCGAACAAGGATCCTGGGATTCCCCACCCACGTCCCCACCCCCGGCCCCTGCCTGGGAGAGAGGGAATTGGAGCGAAATGAAGCATTGCATAAATCTGTGTAAATCTCTCTTGTCGGTGCATCTTGAAAATATATGAAGCTGTGAAACTGTCATTGAAAAATGGGTCAAACTCATTTAAAACGGCGCCGAATATCAACAGTGGCAGCGGCAGGCAGGTTAAACTGCGATACACACAACAGGCAGCGGGCTTTAGATTTTCAAATCCAATGCTGCGAGTGCTGCAACTGTGTGGATAGTTTTTGGATTCCCTCCGCATGTTGAGTCTCCACAGCAGAGAACAAAAATAATTTGAGCTACTTCGCATACACAGTCAGCTCGAACACTGGCATCTGTCACGGCCACACTATTAGAACTGCCAACATTTTCCCACATTTCTTGTGCAGCCTGCACTTTGTCACTGTGAGCTGCTGCTTGTTTTGCTCTGGTGAAGCTAATTTAGTATATTTATTTCCACTTCATCTCAGAAATGCTATTATCTGCAACAGTAATGAAATCTTTCAGAGTTTCCATTTGCCTATAGGTAGCGTCTAAATGCCAGACGTTCTTGTTGCTGGAATAGATTTGTTGTGGCTTTTAGTTCTCGTACATCTAATATGCCATTGTTTTATCATTTCAGTATCCATAACAATCTTGCCTGCATCTTCACTAGATGCACCATGATGAATCAGGATTTTAAATTACTTTGATGACTGGCACCTGTGTGCATAGTTGAGGGACCAGCGCTGGCTGCTTCTGTCTGATGGCTGTCTGGTCTGTTAAATGTCTGAAAATAGCTTATGTGTATGCAGAATTTACCACAGTCCAAGGTGATGTGTTCATGTGTCTTGTTTAGTCAGAACAGAAGTCCAATTTTTGGATTTTCATCATTATCATATGTAACAAAGATTTTCAGAATTGAGAAGTTAGAAAAATGTTCTTCATTTTGCTTGAAAAATGACCGATTAATTAGAAAAATGACTGATTAACGATTAATCTGTTATCGAAATAGTTGTTAATTTTCTGTTAATCAACTAAGCCATGAAGCGTTGCAGCTCTGCCTTCAACTCCTTGTTGTGGATTATCAAATTGTGATGCAGACATTCACGTTTATGTTAGCGAGGGTCTCGCGGAGGCTGCGTCACAGGCCTCATGGCAGCGTGGGATCAGGAGGGTTGTGTTGGACCAGTCAGCGGCGTTCAGTCTCCACAGTTCCTGCTAATAACTCAATTCCATGGATTTTCTAGGAGCAGGAACTCTGACCAAAACAGGAACTTGCAGTCAGACTGTGGCTCTGCAGATTCCTGGGTGTCTGGAAAAGATCCTGTGCTAGAAAAACGACAGAAGGCTCCTACTCAGATAAACATGGTTAAATAATGCAAGATAAGATAAGATAAGATAAGATAAGCCTTTGTTGATTCCCAAAGGGGAAATTCAGACAGAAATATGACCAGATAAGTAGACAAGGTAAAAAGGGTACAGGAAACTAAGTAAGAATAGAAGTAAAATAGACTAAAAGAGCAAATTAAATGTTACATGGCAAAGGTTACAGTGGTGTGATTTTTTATTCAAATAACACCCAGTAGCACATTAAAATTGTGGGGTATGCATGTATGTATTGCTGTCGTTTGTGCAGGAGCAAAACAAAACAAACAAACAAGCAAAAAGCTGAAAAAATGCTGGATCCTCGCTCATTCCGCACAGAAACCCAAAAATGGCCCGGACAGTATTATTTGGATCTTTTTAGAAGTTGCAAGATTCACCTTGAACTGAGCTGTGGTGAGTCACAGTTGTCTGATATCACTCATTCAAACAGTTTAAATGGAGCACTGAACACGGAGAAAGCGCTAAACAAAAAGCAGAGAACTGCCTGGAGAGGTCGGACTGAAGATCGGAGCCAAGCCTGAACAATCTCAAGGCTACGAGTCCAGTCTCCAGAGGCCTCGGCGTTCCCGCGTTCACCGCGTTATCAAGAAGTTTGAGGCCCGTGCTCCTCTAGCCGACCGCCCTGGAACAGGACGCAAGAGAAAATTTGACCTAACGCCGCCGCAAAGGATTGTTTGAACGGTGGAGAAAGGACCTCGGGCGTCTGCAAAACATATTCAAGCTGACTGTCAGCTTTTTCGTCTGAGCTTTTCTTGAAATGTGCACAGAGTGCACGTGAATACTATGTGTTGAGATTAAGTAATAATATTTAGTATTTGTCTGTAATATACTTAACCCTCCCATCCAGCTACATGCTTGGAGGAGCTGTTTTATGAATATCAAACCCTTCAGTTCAATGTCTATGTCCATAGAAAGATATTCGTCCAGGGCAGTGAGCTGCCCAGCATGCTGAAACCTATGTCAAATCACCAAATGGCTTTTTCTTTACTGTGAATCCAAATCCAAGCAGATTTATTTTTCCCAGTTTCTTTTATTTTCACCCGAAAAAATGTTTTTCTTTTCTCTAGCATCATCACAAGTCATTAAAGAGTCTGTCAATCTGCCTGTCTCCCCTCAGGAGAACATAGAGCTGGCTTTGGATGACACAGAGCCCAGCACATCTCTGTCTGTAGCCGTGGTAGACCAAGCCTCCAGCCAAGCGCTGGTAAGTTCAATGCTGTAGTGTGTCTCTTGTCCTCAATTCTGTCTCACATGTCTCCATATTTTCATGCTTAAATCTGGTGTCGGTAGAATAGCTTCCTTTTAAATGCACCTGAGAGACTTGCATCCCTTTCTATTTCCAGATGGTAATCTCTGGGCACAACAATGAATGTCATCTTTTAGCATCACAAGTTTTCTTTTTTAAATATTGAAAGGTGTTTGGCAGAGGCTGGAAAGAGAGGGAAGGAACCGGAGAAGAAAGGTTAGAGAATTGACTTCAAGAAAGAAAATCGATGTTTGGCCTTTGCAGCCTGTGATCTGCACCATGGAAACAGAAATGGCAGAGTTTAGAGAGTCATAGATCACTGTGGTATAATTCCAATGTGTTTGGTTTGAGTGCTTTACTTTCTAAAGGGTCCACGCTCCAAATGAGAATGTCATCAGAAGCAGTGAACTTTGGTGCATCACAAACCAAAGTGGAAGAAAACACTGTTTCTTCAAAGTCATTTCTAAAGTCAGCTCTAAAGATCTGCTGCTTAGACTGAAAAGACGTTTTGATCAAAGGTGTTTTTTCTTTTTTTTTTCCTATCTTTTCTCCTGTTGTAGCTCAGATGTCCATTATCACAAACAGCCGTAGTAGCCATAGTTGTCACATGTCTCCTGGAAGCTGATAGTCTGCGTTGTGTTTGAAGCCAGTGTGGTGTGCACCGCTGATAAGGATGTCTCCGGTGTAACTTCCTGATTGCCGGGAAAACAGTGTTTGGTTCTGTGCACCCAGGGCGGATTCAGGCATTAGCCATGCTAACCGAGCTGGCTACCTCAGTCATCCGGAAAACAATAGCGGCTTATTCGAAATGTGTTCGGACAAAAAGTGCACCATTCAAGCTAAGGACTCAACGCAGTGTGCCTCTTAATTCTGGAAGCAGTGAAGTCACAAACCTTTCCCGTGCACTTATTCCATGATCATCGATGCCAGTGCGGCTTTTGTTTTCTCCTCTGTTTGCACACTAATTGTAATACTAATTGTATTACTTTTTAATCCCTTATGCCACTCTTGAATTTGTGAATTCCCTTTTTTTGTTTCCCTTTCAATTAGACGGAAAAGCTAAATTGATGATGCCATTATTGCAGAAGCTGCTGCAGGGTGCAGAGACCCAAAATGCTATTGAAAGTTTAATTTCTGACGCTAGTATTACTATCAGGCCTGTCACAACCGGCTCATGCTGGGGAAGCATACGGTACGGCACGCTGCTTTTACTGATATTTAGTTGAAACAGAATATTGCAGGGAAACACTGGCGATGCAGGCAAGCATTCAGCATTCAGGAGGACACTTTTCACAACCTTTCATAAGAAGCAATAACTTTTTTTCTGCACTCAGGAGGTGGATGAAGAATAAAGTCTGAAATATCCTCTGATCCATCAATGTATTCCCATTAAATAGCTAAAGCAAACTAGATGTCCTTGTGGCAAGGTGGTTTCTAACTCATGTATGGGGGACTGAATTATTTTTTGAGGCAGACATTATTACAGGGTCAAAAAGGCAAAATGAAAAATAAAATAAATTCAGAGCAGCCAACAGACATTTCTACTCTCATTTCTACTCATGGACTAATGTTGGTGAAGGACTGAAGGTGAAACAGAACGTTTTGTGCACTAAGGACCTCTGACCTTTGTGCATGTGTGTGTGCATGTGTGTGTGTTTATTTGACAGGTACGGACAGTGCGAACAGATGAAGCACGCGGCCTGTTGTGGCTGATGGAGGAGGAGGCGCTGCAGCCCGGGGGATCCGAGGAAACCCTTTTGGGACGCCTCTTCAGCTACTACGGACCTGCTGAGGGCGAGAGTAAAGGCGAGGAGAGGACACACACACACACACATAAACTCAAACTGAAGCTAACGCAATTCATGGCAAGCTTTCTACTTGCCCCCCCAATTACAGTGTTTAAAGAAATCAACTGAAACATTCTTGTGTGTCTCCTAAATAACAAAGCTAATATGACTATTTGATCCAAATATAATTAACATTATATGAAGTTTCATCTCTGTTGTGAGATTTGTCATCATTTGTGGGGGCAGAGTCATTCTTTACTCTCTTTCACACTATTTGCCAACTCTTGCCGGAGGTTTAATTTTAGATAAAGACATTTCATATAATAAATTGGGTGCAAAACACTATTTGACAGATCGACCGTATCATACTGCAGATAAGTCGGAAAAATCCTGTTCTATGTATATTGTTGGCAACCTTGACGACAGTTACTTGCCAAGTTTGCAGCTTATAAAAAAATCTTCTAGTGGAACTAATAGAGAAAAAAAATAGAGGGCAAAGTGTCATAGCAGCCTTCCAAAACAACAGCTGAATGCTTCTCATTCATGCTCTTCATATACACAAACACACACACGCGCAATTAGTTAGCATATTAGTGGCACATTGACTCTTAATTAGACATTATTTATTCCTCATTCTTGGGGTCAGGTTATTAAGGTTGTGATCATGTACAACAACTTCCTTACTTACTATCAATAAGCACAAATTAGGAAGTTAGTAAATGCTTTATGATTACTAAAGAGCCAACATGCTACTAATATGCTAGTTTGCGTGTGTGAGAACTTTTTCTCTCTACTTTATCACCCACATGTCATGCTTGAGTCAGGTGGTTGCAGTATTTATGGCAGTAACATTGATTTAAACATTTCACTCTAAAACTGCACGCACAGGCAAACAGGGCCCATTAACAACTGGGTTTTGAACAGATTGTCTTTTATTATCGTTGTATCGGTAAAGTTTATGTAGGGTTGTGACAGACTGTACGTCCCAGAAGATGAATCAGCTCGCTTTAAAGCCTCCACGCGGACTGCGTAAACATTTTCCTGAACTCCCGAAGGAGGCTGTTCATTTTTGTCATCTTATGGACAATGAGCCAGGGAATCTCACGCTACCTCCTGCATCTACACCAGGCCACACTTTCCTCCTGAAGAGTGAAAAGGATAATCATTTCCTGCTGGGCCACAGCCACGGGACTGACTGGGTGGAGTACAATGCCTGCGGGTGGCTGAACTACGCCAAGCAGAATCCTGCCTCCACCAACGCCACAAGCCTCCTGAAGGACTCCCAGAAGTAAGAAAGTGTCTGTCTTTTGTGGGGGGTTGTCAGGTGAATTATTGCTTTTGTGGATTTCTGCAAAACTTTAGGCTGAAGTAGTGTGTCTCTTGCAGGAAGATAATCAGCTCGTTGTTCATGAGCCGAGCGGGCGGAGCCACCGTTCTGTCCGGCTCCATTGCAGGCCTTGAAGGTGTTTCCCAGCTGTCCTTGCGACGGGCCACGAGCATGAGGAAGACCTTCACCACAGGGGTGGCTGCGATCAAGAAGAAGTCCTTGTGCATCCAGATAAAGCTTCAAGTGGTGAGAGGAGATGAGGTTTATGCGTTTGCCCGCATGTATCGCCAAGCACACTGAGATTCAACATCCTGGTCTGCACCTTTTTTCATTAATCAGTTCCTGGTTGGTTTGCTAACAAGTTACTGGAGAACTTGACAGGTGATGTGAGGAGTGCATCATTGCTTATAGTTGTGGATTTGTGCTGTAGTGTACTTTGGACCTTATCGCAGAAACAAATTGCTCAATGCAGCTTTAAAGAAAATGGATGGGATGAAGGCCAGTATTTGGATTGCACCCGGAGATAGATTTAAAAATGATATCGGGCTGTTAATGTGCTATGAGAGGAGTTCTGCAGCTATTTTGCTCCTAACCCTATTGCCTGACAGGAATACTATTGGATGATTCTGCAAAACCCTGGATTATGTTCACAGCTTGTGTTTTTTTTGGCAATGTTCTGCCAAATAAATTATTAAGATATGGTTAGGGATGTTAACTGTGAGGTGTGGACTCATGCAACGTGATAATTTCCAGGAATACTGGGCTGTTTGCTCCCCCAAACCTGGTATTTAAAAATTAAAGGAACGACAGCCAAAAAAATAATGAATCGTCCTTCCTGGCAGCAGGGAACACAACCTTTGGAAGAGTGAGGACATAAAATTAGCATGAAAATGTGTGAATTTCTCGACACAAATGGGTAAAGACTAAAAACATTTAGCCTTATATGGAAATCCACAGCGTTTGCAGCGTAGTATAAAGAAACACATGCACTTAAATCTTGATAAAATACATTTTTATTATCTGCCTTCCTGTGTTGTGTGTGCCTGAAAATAGCATCATGCCAAACTGAGATGGTAGATTTATTCTGCATGTGGGTATTAAAACTCAAATTTGCTTAATGTTAGTAGTAAATGTTATTTTATAAGGTGTGCATGTCAGACCCTCTTTCCATAGCATTTGTTTATTTGAAGTAAAGAAGTTAAGCTCGTGATTACATATAGTGGAAGATATTGTATTGGTTATGGCTCATTCCTACCACAGTCCCTTAGCCTGCTCTCTCTTTTTTTCAGGATGCTCTCCTTGATATGGTGCGGAGGTCCAGAATTCACTTTGTTCACTGCATATTGCCCAAGGCAGATGCCCTCAGGGCTCTGAGTGGATCCCTGTTCAAAGGAGGAGAATGTGAGGCTCAAGGGGAGCATGGAGATCATGGCTTAATGCAGTTGGATGTAGCCTTGCTCCGTGCTCAGCTGCGTGGCTCCAAGCTGCTCGATGCTCTCCGGATTTACAGGCAAGGTGAGGGAGCTGCTAAAATCACGTACTAAGGACAGGCTTAGAAACACAGACCCAACCAAAATCATTTTTTTTTTTTTGTTCATACTGTCTCTCCCAAAACATCTGTTGCACTCTTTGAGCGTTCCCAGAATCTAATGTCGTTATTCAATCCCGACCTTCACAGGTTACCCCGATCACATGGTGTTCTCCGAGTTCCGCCGACGCTTCGACGTGCTGGCACCGCACCTCACCAAGAAGCATGGGAGGAATTACATTGTGAAGGACGAGAAGAGAGTAAGTCAATCAGCGAGAGAGGAAAATGTTCAGCTCTCAGCGCTCTGTGCCCAAGCACAGCCAAGATTAATGTTGTGAGGAGGCAGCTTCATTACATCTGCCCCTGATTTGTCAGCAGCCAACTGACAGAGAAATAAACCCTCATTCATCAGAGCCACTATAATGATCTAATCAACTTAACCTTATCAGTATCGTGCCTGTTAAAGAGGCAGAGCGGTATTGTGGCTTAGAGAGTGCTTTACCGAACTCGAAGCTACGAATAACCATTCAAGTAGATGCACTTATCATTTTTTTTTGTTTGTGTGAGCATTGGAAAATAGCAGCCAAAGTTGTTCCCTGTTGCTGTGACAGTACAGGTGCTTCACCTCTACAGAGCTTTTATTTTAAATTTATGAATAATGATTCTGGAAAAAAAAAACAAAAAAACCTTCAGAAGAAGTTTTATTCTTAAAAGTAAGTGAGGACGTGCTGTGCATTGGTGCATTGGTCCTCTGCAAGAGAGGTTGAAGAATACAAAAGTTTGTTTCTAGAAAGAAATGAGAGTGAAAGAATGGGGTTGAGGAGGAGAAAAGCTCTTTTCCCCTGTGTGTGCATACTGGGGCTGAGTTTCTGTGGAAACACTGGCAAACAAAAGCCCCTCAGTGCTTGTGGCAAACCTCTCCTGGTGTAATCTAGATGTGGTCTTTCAGGCTGGAGGCTCAAGTAGAGAGAAGAGGCTGAGACAACAATACACCTACAGTGTGCACATGCTGGTAGATGGACAGGGAGAGGCTCCAGGCTGGCTGAAGGTGTTCCTCTGCATAGGATTTATGTGTTCAAAGCTGCAATAGGGCCAAGACCACCAGGGGGTCATGAGGAATAAGCCAGGAGCAGGTGGATTCTGTGGGACAAGTTGTAATTGGTATGTAGCTGGGGCTGGGGAGGCTCTGAGGAGCCAAACTTTTTCCCGTGCTTGTCGAGTTACTTTCAAAACAAAATCCAGCTGGGTATGGATGTGATGGAGGAGAGGAAGCTGCACTGTACCATTAGTTCAGCATGGCAACTTAGGGGAACTGTGGACTACTGAAGTGTTGCAGTGTCAGTAGAAGTTCCCACTGGGTCCAGCAGTTGAAAGAGTGTGTGTGTGTGTGTGTGTGCGTGTGTGTGTGTGTGTGTGTGTGTGTGTGTGTACATGTGTGCCTTTCCCCAGGCTGTGGAGGAGCTACTGGAGTCCTTGGATTTGGAGAAGAGCAGCTATCACATGGGTCTAAGTAGGGTGAGTAATGCCGCCACATCTCAATCAAATAAACAGCTATAAGATGCTGGAGTAAACCTACGCTGTGTGTCGCTGACAGTTTCACTCTTCTTAAAGCTCCGTGCGCTGCTCTTTTTATCCTTTTTTTGTCTTCTTTGTAAAGACACTTGCCGTCAGGGGGAGCGTGTCTTTCATTATACCTGTCCCTCTTTGAGGTTTCTCTGCCATCCTTGTTTGGACAGTTGCCAAGCCTTACCCCGTCTCCCGCTCTTATAGCCAGTGGCTACCCGAGAGGCATGTCTCTACTCTGCCCGGCTCTGTGACTGTAATTCCCTCTTTCTTTTCGGGTCATTAGAGCAAATTCTCGCGACTGATGGCCCTCTTTGTTTTTCACCACGACCGCTGTAAAGTAATCACAGTAAACACTGCCTGGCACGCCGAGGTCTAATCCTATCAGCTGGAAAAGTGGCCATCAGCCAGGAAGGAAATCAAAGGAAACAATAATGTACAAAACAGTGGAACTTATGCTGTGTGCAGTACAAGGCCCTTTTAAAAGACATGACACAAGAATGGTTTGGAGGCGGCTTCACATGGTGCCACACTTAGCAGTGTGAAATGGGCTCAGAAGTAGACAAGCACAGTTGGCCATTCACAAAGCATTCCAGTGGCTTCCTAGCAACCTGCCTCACTTGCATGCCAATTACACCAGCCCCAAATAACCCTATAGCAGCGGAAGTGGCGCAGCTCTCCACAGGGTAGAATCTGCTGCTAGGGGTAGCCGCACGGCTTAAAACAGCATCGCTACATACATTTTAGAAAGTGCCGCATGCATCGGACGAGGATGAAAGACAAGTAGCTACAAGCCCGACTAAGCAATTTGGAAGCAATAGTCGTTGATGTCATTGAACGCATCACTCCTCCCTACTGGTTTGCAGATTCCCCTGCAGCTGCTCCATCATTTCCAGCTTCTGCTTTATTAACAGATCACATATGGGTTTGGTAATTTATAAGGCAGTGGGACTGGTGTAGAGAGACCTTGGGTGGAGACACCATTCATCCATCTTAATAGCTTGCTGCTATCATATCTGGAATGCACTCACAGCGCCTAATCCCTCTGAAGTATGGACAGGCCGTGACATGATCCGCTTTCTATTGGCTGTTTACCTGTGTTTTACCTTTGGTCCAGATTGGATACAGACAAGGCTGATTGTGTGAGATAATAAACTTAATCACAGCTTTCTCACTTAGATAAGACTCACTTGTCCATGGATTACACTGCCTCTTATTAACTTGCTGCTTCAGTGCACTTATTTACTTTTTAACTCCGCTCTGTTTTTTGTTTTGCTCTTACGCTTCACGCTAAAGCAGGGCCTCTAAATCTAATTTCCCCACAGCTGCAATAAGCGTTACATGATCTCCCAATGGTTGTATCCTTTGCTAATAAGTTCATTTGATGTTACGTGTGTGTGTGTGTGTGTTTGTGTTGTGCTCTAGTTGTTCTTCAGAGCCGGCACCTTGGCTAAGCTGGAGGAACAGAGAGATGAGCAGACCAAGCGTAATCTAACCCTGTTCCAAGCTGCCTGCAGAGGCTACCTGGCACGGCAGGCCTTCAAGAAGAGAAAGGTAGGCATGGCGTCACGGCGAGAGGGACGGCTTAGCCTCAATCACCAAGAATATTTTCATCTGAATTCAATAAGGTTGTATTCCTCTATCACACATTTCATTCAAATCATCACTTGAATGACAGAGAATCAAATGCATTCACTTTTATACAGACGCAAGACACAAGTTGCAAACGCAAAAAGAAATGTGATGCTTGCAAAGGCCGGCAAATTAAGTATCAAGGTCCATTTTGCTGCTAGCATGTTCTTTAATAAAGCAGCTGAGGAATGTGAGCTCCAGAGGCCTTGTTGCCTTGGAGTCCACCAGGAGTAGAGAGTTTCCTGCTCAGAGCTAATTTTATTGCCTGTTTGCTCTGCTCCTGGGGTAGATCTAACCAGCTCTGCTGTAAATCTTCAACTAATTATAAATGTGTTCTCTAAATCTATCGCCTTTACCCCCTCCCTCCTGGACTGTAATCCATCCAATCGGCTCCCCCAGGGCGACGTTTGATAGTGACACGTCCATTTATGTTGCATTTTATCAAACTGCTCCCGTGCGACGCGGCCTTATCAAACGTGCCGCTGACTCACTCCCCCATCTGCTCCACCCATCTTCCATTTTTCTCCCAGCATGTGATGGGTCCATCTCTCTGAACCTCATACATGTCCTCTTGTGATGTATGGAGCCCCACAGTCCTTCTCCCTCTCTGTGATTACTATTTAAGTGAATGTGCCGCTTCAGCTGGCCGGTGATGAACCAGCAGAAACGGAATCAACATTGCTGCGCTACAGCAGCATGGCATGCTGTTAGTGAGTAAATATCTTGTCCACTTGTACATGATGCCAGTGAAACTATTAAATTGTCATCTTTGCAATAAGGTAAATCAATATGACCTTTTATATCACTGGACTTCCAGCTCTCTTCTGTTATTGCTGTTTTTACCACAGGAGTTTGAGTAATGGATGGTGGTTGAAAATGGGGAACCAAGAGAGGCCAGTTTATTTTCTTTATTAAGTTCAAAGGTCATTATTCACACAGGGAAGCAGGCTAAGAGCTCGGTGCTTCACAATCTGCTTGAACTTGAAGAAAATCAACAGCTCCAAAACCGTTCTAAATTGCCAGGCAACCATGCAATTACAAAATCCATTAACAAAGAGGCAGTGCCCCCGTACGACCCCTGTCTCCTGCAAATGCATCTATAATAGAAAGATAAGATTTTATTTTTATTTTATCTTGTAATTTTATTGCCCATAAACCCATAAACTGGGTAACGTGCAATTATGAATGTGATTCTATCAATTCGGGGGCTAAAGGATGATCTAGCCTAGTTTGTTTAAACTGTGCACACGATTACACACGTTGTTTCATAGTCATACTCATTTTATCTCAAGAATCAATCAATTAAATTCAAAAAACTTAATTCATCCTGAGCAGGGCAGTGAAAAAACATATGCAGCAGAGCGCACACAAAAAAAGATAAATTAGGATAAATTTCAAGGACCATTTGTCTAAAATATAAGAATATACAGAAATATACATAATATTTTGCAGAGTGTCCGATGAGGATTGACACCAGTGTAGTGTTTGTATGGTAAATATGCAGCTGTATCTTTGCTTAGCACAAAGACTAGAAACAAGGTCAAACAGCTAAATGCCGTCAATCTTCTCATTTATTCTTGGCAAGAAACTCAATACTATAATTATTTTTTCCTGAATTTTATTATTAACGAACAATTCCCCTACCTCTCATGCCTCTAAACACCCATTCTGAATGGGTGTCGCAGCTTGGTGCGGGTATTCATTGCACTGGAATAGTCCAAACGCGCACTGTCAAGCTGTCCAACAATGGAGTGATTTGACAAGTCATACGAAGCCGTAGAAGCTTTTAACGTTATTCTGTCAGCATCTGCAGTGTCACGTTGAGAAGTGACAGAGAAATCAGACGTGAGGTGAGTTCTGCTTTTGGTCTGGTTTGCGTCTTCTTGCTTTCTCCTATTTGTTAATCTGCTGCTCAAGCAGCTTCAGTATGCTGGATGTATAACCACACAGCTGTTACATGTATGGTATATAGTGCAGTCTCTTCTTCCAAGAACTACCTGAAGGGCATTTTTTCCTGCAGAATCTCATTCTCTTTATGTTAGTCCTGATTCAATTAGTTGACACCAGAGTAACGGAAGAGAAGCAGGGCTGTGGTGGATTATTGAGTGATTTTCATCTTCCCTCCTCTTCATGCTGAAGATTTACAGAGTGTGTTGCACTTCAATCTTAGAATAATCATCGTATAATAACATCCAATCGTGCCCTTGCTGTTACCCTGTTATCCCTTTGTGAAAATTGATTGGGCTCCAGTGCCTCTTGCACTGTTTGAAGTATCCAGTCTTAGCTGCTCCAGTAGATGATGATTTGCCCCTGGAACAGCGCGGATGAGTTCGGGTGAAGCCTCTGAGACGCTTGCTGGTTGACGTATACGGATGTGACAGAAAGTCGCAAGTTCCCTTGATTGATGTTCCCTGGCATGTTACCCTTGTGAAGCTGTGCCAAGCCCATGTGACATTAAATGACAAAACCACAGTTTTTCTTGTTTTTTCCCCCCTCTCTCAACCGACTCCTCAAGGGGACAACCTGACATTATAAAAGTCTGTTATTTTGCCTCAGCAGGCACTTACCGCATTGGGAGTTTTGTCCTTCAGGTACCCTACAAATGTTTTTGTTTTAGTTATTTGCATTTGAAATCAGTGTAAAGGAGCATGCATAACGCTAGCTTTAACCTAGTCATACTATATCTATTTGTTTGAACCTTTTCCTGTCGTTGCAGCAGTGCTCACTGAATGTTCAGATATACCTTCATCAAACAGGGGATTCTGCAGGATATCTCATTCATTTGAAGTATGCAATCCCATAGTTCCATATCGCAAGAACATGAATATCTCCCACTTTAAAGGCGTGGATGGGCTCTGCATTGGTTCTTTTGTTTAGTGTGAACCAGCTGCATTTTTCAAGGCCACGCGAAGGAACAGCTAGGATTAAAGATCTTTTATGCGTACTGTTATTTCAGAATGGATCTGTCATTGGATAGTGTCACGATAATGACATTAGGCAAGGCTTGATGAACCAATCGGTCCCTGATTAGACCATACATGTTATCAGCCGCTGTCCTTTAGCAGGGCATTCATTCATGTTGAAATGAGATCAAAGTAACTCTGATGTCTTACATGTATACAGACATGCCTGCGTGCATATACTGCACATGCACGTGCGCTAAAAACCCATGTATGTATTCGTGGAATTGGGAAGAAAAGCATGGAACACGTTTTTTGTCTTAATCTTGGCTCGTAATCCTAAATCGCATCACACAGTCTTTCAGTTGTCACATCCACTTAATGTGATATGAATACCAAAGTGTTTATCCACGGCGTTCATGTAATATAAGCTTTTGTTTGTTTTCTATTCATTTTAGACTAAATATGACAAGTGAGACCTGCTTAAATCCTCTGTCAAAGATTTGAGGCATTTCGCTCCATGTTAAAGCTTTCACTGTGTGACAAATCCTAATTGGTCATAGAGAGTACCTTCAGGGAGAAATGTACCTGATGCTGAGAATTGTGTTGCTCTAATTGGGTTTGCCCGTAATCTGCTGCTGCTAGAGAGCCTCATGCATAAGCAGCATGGAAAATGTGTAATACTTGGAATTAGCTGCCAACATGTTTGATTTAATTAATCAAAAATTAGCTTCCAGCCTTGGAACACACTCTGCAGAAACTCTCCAGAGGAGGCTGGCAAGTCCTGGGATAGCTGCTAGCCCATACACAGGCAATATACACGAGATTGAGGATTGAAATGTTTTTCAAATATTGCTCATCGGTGCTGAGGATGATATGGTAACAGCAGATGAGTTCTGTAAAGTGTCTATTCCAGTGAGTAATAAAGATTTTCCTAATTTTCTGGCATTGTTTCATGGACCTCTGGACATTGTCTCCCTCTGATACCTCAACACTACACTGCATTCAAACCATCTGTTTCTATGTATTGCATTAACACCATGTTCTGGACATATTGTTGCAGTAAATCTATTATTATCTCTGTTGTCTTGGTTATAAAGCACATCATTGTGTTAGACCATCAATTGACACATACACTCACAGTTACTTATATTAATATTCCACCAACACCGACTCAATCTTTGTATCTCTGTGTGTGCACGCTAGAACAAACACCTGCATTTCCGCATTGTTCCTCTTTGGTGACCGCTTCTCTCCTTTGTGTGTTTAGATTCAGGATCTAGCAATCCGCTGCATCCAGAAAAACATCCACAAGAACCGTGGCGTGAAGGACTGGCCTTGGTGGAAGCTCTTCACCACAGTCCAGCCCCTCATTAAGGTCCAGCTCTCTGAGGAGCAGATGCGAGGCAAAGACGTGAGGAGACCTTTCTGTCCGATGCACGCAGCCTCATAGATTCCTCTCAGTTAGACAGCCTCTAATGCACTTTCAAAGCGCACTGCCCGCCACGGCAGCGTGGAACTTCCTGTTATTCATTTTTGATATTTCTTGTAATGCTTAAAATATCATAGTTTTACCTGTAAAATTACATGCAACCAATATAGCTACTTTCTGTGCTCCAGGAGGAGATACAGCAGCAGAAATCGAAGCTCGAGAGGGTGGAGAAAGAGCGAAATGAGCTGAGACTGAACATGGATCGATTGGAGAGCAGGGTGGGTCCCTTCACCTGTGACAATGCATGCTGGGAGGACGTTTTTTGAGAATGGTGGCAGAGTTACACTCTTTCATTTGAGTTAAAGATTGATGATAGTTTTGCATCACACTGTGTGTATGTGTGTGTGTATGTGTGTGTGTGTCCAGATCGCAGACTTGTTGGCAGAACTGGCTGATGAGAGAAGCACCAGTGAGTCAGCGTCCCAGTTGCTGGAGACTGAGACATCAGAGAGACTCCGCCTGGAGAAAGACATGAAGGATCTACAGGCACATATACACACTGATATTAACAACAGAATATTTGAAAAATTGGGATTTGGGATGTGACTGACAAGCTCTCGTTTTGATTGATGCGTCTGTCTGTGCGTTCCAGGCTAAGTTTGACGCCATGAAGAAGCAGTTGGAGTCACAGGAGATGGAGGTGATGGAGGCTCGGCTCATGAAAACGTCGGAGCTCAACGGGGAGATGGACGATGACGATGACGACGCTGGTTAGTTCAGCTAGAAGCTGCTAGCTGTCGCTCAGAGTTGACACCAAAGACACCAGAGACGTCATCCATCCATGCACTTAATTCCAAGCTCCAAATTTGAGGGAGAGCAAATTTTAAGAATGTGACTTGCAGTGACTTCCTCCCCCTCGTTGGAATCACAGTCTTGGCTATCAGTGTTTTTGAACATTTGCATTCAATTCCCTAATTAATTGTACTTTGTGACATTGACAGCAGCTTGCCTTCGCCTGCCTAATGGGCATGTCAGCTCAGGTCAGAAGCATAATTTACTAAACCGCTCATACCAGCATTATGTGCACAGTTTGAAAAATCTCTCTTAGACTAATTGTAGCTGCGGGAATTAGTGTCTTTGTTTGACTGTTTCAGCAGGAGACATGGCACCGAGACTCGGTCACATCTTGCGTAATGCTATTAACTATATTTTCCAAGTTTGGGATTTACCGCTAGGGGATTAAGATGTTCCCTCCCAGGCATACAACTAATGCCTGTTGCTGATTGGTCTCCACCTGCTGGGTAAGAAAACTCCCGCAGAGAGCATATTGTCCGTGAGACATTTTTTTTTTTTTTTCCTGATTCCCCACCCCCCTTCAGCCCCCCTCAGCAGACATGCCATTACAGAGCATATCAGAATTCGTAGATGAATGAGAAAATAATCGTTGGCATCAGAGCCGGTGGCCCTGCAAGTTGTCATTATGCTATATATATGCTAATGAGCAGCACTGATGGAGGAGCCGGTGTTGCTATGTGAAGGAGAAATGGACAGCCTCTAAAATGATAAGGCTTGGAAATGAACCTGAACCTGAATGTCTGCCTGGCCGCTGTTATAGTTCTGATAGCCTCTGACAGCTCCAGAATTAGGGTCGGCTAAGAACTGTGGAAAGTGCCACTTAGACATGTCCCCCTCTAACTACTGTTGTGGTGTGCTCTGAATTCTTAGCTCAGGTTTATCCACGATTAGAGTTGAAATGCAAAAGGCCGCTTTGTAGTTTCCCGTCACATTTTGTGACCCTATACGCTCTGGATTTGATGAAAGAAGTTTTATTTCCTGAAAGATTATATTATTTCGCCCCTCCAGTGCGATAACCATCACAGCCAGTGCGGTGCGCTCCTTAATCCGCAGCATCCATCATTTGTGATCTTTTGAGCCTTTTCGTCTGTTTATCCTGCCAGGCCTGCATTAAAAGCAGGAGACACCCAAATGTCACACGGACATTTTTTGAATCGTGTGCCTTTCCTCCAGGAGGCGAGTGGCGGATAAAATACAACCGAGCCGTTCGTGAAATGGACTTCACCAAAAAGAAACTCCAGCAGGAGTTTGACGACAAGCTGGAGACGGAGCAGCAGGGCAAAAGACATCTTGAGAGAAGGGCAAGCAGCTTTTTTATATTAAATCACTGCACAAATCAAGTTTTATTTCCATGTTACCACAGACTTGTGGGCGGTTTTATAAAAGTAATAACAATGGTATGCACTGAGCTGTCATAAAAGAGTAATAAAGATGTGTTTGTTTGCATGTGTTTGTGTTTGTGTGTGTATGCGCACTGCAGGTGGCTGATTTGCAGACGGATAATGAGGATGTGCAGCGCTCTGTGCAGCAGCTGAAGAAGAAGTGCCAGAAGCTGACGGCTGAGCTGCAGGACACCAAGCTTCACCTGGAGGGCCTGCAGAGCCGCAACCACGATCTGGAGAAGAAGCAGAGGAAGTCAGTTTCAGTCCGTCTTTCTTTCATTCGCACATCGCAGACAACATACTGCTCCTTTCTGTTTGGGAGGCCGGGCGCAGACACTCTGACCCACTCGGCAGAACGCTAACGTTTTCTTTAATTTGAATAGTGACTGAAATGTTCTGTAATCTGTGGAATTGCATTAGCTGAGAAAATGACTCAGACTTTAAGCACTTGAGAAGCTATCGCTGTGGCAGAATGTGATCTCTCCCCTGTGGCTAATTGAAGATGCTCTGTGGGTGAAATTATTTTCAGCTGCGCTTCAGAGAGAAAAACAGGGAATTACAGCGAGCTGACAGCATGAAACACTTAGCTGTTAAGTTCACTAACCATAAGTGTTTCTGCCCTACACGATTGAAGAAAACAGTTTGCACATTATTACAACCCAATTGTAAATTGATGGCTAATGGAAGGGGATAAAAGTGGAGGCTGAAGCAGAGGCAACGTCTCGAAGAGAGGCTCAAAACGCTGCTACCTAACAGAAGGCTTGGATATTGAGTGAACAGGCTCAGTATTTTACAGTGTTCATACACACCTACACTTCACCAAACCATGAGAATTCACTGTGTGATATCAAATGATGTACCAGTTTTATCTCCTAACATCTCAAACTCAAATGTTCAACCCCGTGCAACGAGTCTTATGTACAATCCACATTTTGCTGAGCTGTGTATCCCTGTGTGTGTGTCTGTGTTCCAGATTTGACCTGGAGCAGAACCAGGCTCAGGCCGAGGTACAAAGAGAAAGGAGCCAGCGGGAGAAGCTGGCTCGAGAGAAAGACGTAATGACCGGTGAGATGTTTAACCTCCGCCAGCAGCTGCAGGTAAGCTACTTCACGCTACGCACTTCAGACGCACTCTGACGGCCTCTCTCAGGGACCGCGCGTCTGGTCTCCCTGCTCTCTGTTTGACATAACTGGGCTGGTCCTGATGTGCCCTTTAACGCGTCTCTTCCGCGTGCAGGACAAGGACATTGAATTGTGCGGCGTGAATATGAAGGTGCAGCAGCTGGAGGCGGAGCTACAGGATCTGTCCTCCCAGGAGTCCAAGGATGAAGCCTCGCTGGCCAAGGTCAAGAGGCAGCTTCGTGACCTGGAGGCCAAGGTGAAAGACCAGGAGGAGGAGCTGGACGAGCAGGCTGGAACCATCCAGATGCTGGAGCAGGTACGGCTTGGTGCAGATGTGGCACTTTACAGATAAATGTTTGAGTATTTACTGCTAAAAGCTGCTCATATCATGTTTCAAACTCTAAAATATTATTTTGTTAGACCTATAACCCAAGAAAAAACTTCTTCTACTATAATTCTATATTCAAAAGTACCATTGTATGATATACATTTAGTTTCAGAAATCACTTTCTAAGAGTCTGTCTTTCCTTTTTGACAGATGGTAGATTTCTCATTTTGGAAGAAAACCAAAGATTCTTGTTTGGTTTGTGCCTTTATTTTATGTGTGTGCGTGTGTCGTCACTCAGGCTAAGCTGCGGCTTGAGATGGAGATGGAGAGGCAGCGGCAGACCCACTCGAAAGAGATTGAGAGTAAGGATGAAGAGGTGGAAGAGATCAGGCGGTCCTGCAGTAAGAAGGTAGGCGCTGCTCATTCCCGCTCTTAGATTTGGGCTAAATCTTCCCATACATGGTGCCTCTAGCTTGTATTCATGATTCACCCATCGCCCGGCCCGTTCAGTTCTTGAATTCCTTATTTTAAGTTCAGATTTGCTGCATTAATCAGAACAAAGAATAAATGAAAAACACTGCAGAGGCTGCCTATCACATAACATAATTTATGAGAAACAACAAGCACGACAGTAGCTAAAAATCCACCCAACACAGTATATGCATATTGATGACATAAAAACTAATTAGAATACAATGTTTGTATTTGTATCCATATCATACATGAGCCAAGTGGAATTTGATAGAATGAAATGTTTTTTGAAAGTTGCGTTGAGGCCAGCAGAGCTGCTCAGGGGGGATCCGTGCATGTTTGACATGTGAGAGCAGCCACGTCTACCAGGATGGTCGACGGTGTGTTACGTCTGACTCTGTTTATCGCCGATCATCTGTTTGTACATCCTGACACGCTGCTTGTGTGTCCTGCAGCTGAAACAGATGGAGGTGCAGCTGGAGGAGGAGTATGAAGACAAGCAGAAAGTGCTGCGTGAGAGACGAGAGCTGGAGTCCAAACTGCTGAACACCCAGGACCAGGTACTTCCATCACTCTGCCTCAGGTCTCTGTCAGCGCAGTTAAGTGCGTGCGATTTAGCGCGCGCCACTTCTTTTGATTGGAAAGAAACTGCTTTTGAGTCTGGAGAGGCGCTACAGGTTTTTGAAGGGGGGTAGAAACACAGAGTATGTGTAACAATGCTGCTTTTCAGGTGAGCCAGAGGGATGTGGAGTCGGAGAAGAGGCTGAAGAAGGACCTGAAGAGGACCAAAGTCCTTCTGGCTGATGCACAGATTATGCTGGACCATCTGAAGAGCAACGCCCCCAGCAAGAGGGAGATCGCCCAGCTCAAAAATCAAGTATGTCGCTCTATTGAACGCTGTGTCCCAGCAGATGGTGGCTGGAAGCTGGCATACGACAAAAAAAAAACATGCTTTTTGAACTTAAGTCTCAGACTGCAAAAACACACAAGTTGATTAATCCTCATTCCTCTGCATAGCCAGCATGGAGCCTAGCTCTCGGCCCGCTAGTGTTTGTCCCTCGCCTCCTCCTCTCCGGTAACCTCTCCTGCCTCCTGTTTCTCACAGCTGGAGGAGTCAGAGTTCACCTGCGCGGCGGCAGTGAAGGCTCGAAAGAGCATGGAGATTGAAATAGAGGACTTGCATATCCAAATGGAGGACGTGGTCAAAACTAAGATGTCGGTGAGTTGGTGTCCGGACGGCGCAACGTATGATATCAAGGCATCAAGGTGAATTGTACAACACAGGGTCGCACAGTGAAAGTTGCAGCCCCCACATGCTACTCACACACATAAAATATATATATAATATTTAAATTAGAATACAAGAAAAGAAAAATTATATTTCCAACCATTCTGCGTATGTTTCTAACACAATATGTTTTTTTGTGTGTTCATAATCAATAACATGTGTGATATCAAACATTTCTAGAAATATCTATGAAACATACCTGCAATTTTCTAATCTCACTGATAAAAGAGAATTAAAATAAAAGAGCATTTGTGTGAACGCTTCCACCCCCTTCCTTTGAAGAGCAAATGAAACCAAAAAACAACAAACAATGTTTAATTAATGGAGGCCTGTTGCCGATCAAATTTACGCTCTTCAAAGTGCAGCAGGACTCTAGAATTAATATGCGCACATCATCAAGCCGTGGTGGGATATTAAAATAATAAATGCCCTTTGGCATATATCTGATTTCAACATTTTGCTCAAATGGATAAATAAGCTTTGTCGAACGTTTTTTTTTTTTTTTTCTCTCTCCCCCATCTGCTCATTAATGGCTGTCTCATGAGAGCACTGTCTGCAGTTCACACTCGTAGACTGAGGATGTTTGTGTCTCTGGGGATGACACAGAGTGTTGTGTGCCTTTGCTTTGCTTGTTAATTGCTGCATTTATGGCAAGGGTAGATCTTGTAAATATCTCAGATTAGAGAATGCATATTGAGGGCCTGAGACTCCCCGTTGAACACAGAGGATGAACTCTAAATAGGACATCACCAGTATGCTGCACTGGCTGCACTTTTCCCTGCCTAAATGAGCCAATTGATTATCTCCAATTGGTCTCATCCTCCAGCCAGAATCTCCATCCAGATTGTGTTTCATTGCCATTAGATGAGATTCCAGGACTGCCGCGGCCCGGCCAGCTAATGACCATTTATCATATTCAATAGCTCATGAATAAGTCCCGTCATTCTATGCTAAAGTGTGTGTTTCTGTCTCTCTTCATGCTTCAGTTGGAGGAGCAGGTCAGCCGTCTGCAGAGAGAGAAGAATGACCTGCAGTCCCGTATGGAGGAGGATCAGGAGGACATGAATGAGCTGATGAAGAAACACAAAGCTGCAGTTGCCCAGGTAACTCAACCTGCCTTACACCTCAGTGAGCAGTTCGAATGCCTTGAAAGTACTATATAAATCCTTCAGTTATCAGTGCTCACGCCGGCTCCTCCACAGGAAAGCCTGGTCAGCATTAAGGGGCATCATAGTAGTGAAATAGACCACGGAAATGGTGCAGCTCCTTTGGTTATTTTTTATTTGTTTAATTGTATTTAGACTGACACACTGCGTGATGCCGTCTTTAACACTGGCATTAACATTCTGTTCTTTTCTGCATGTTTAAGCAGCGTGACTTTGAGGTTTGGAGGACATGTTCCCCTCTAAACACAGTGTGTGCTCTGCAGTCAGGGAGATGCAATCTGTTCTACAGCAGATCACATGGCAGATTATTTGGCACGGACTTATTATGTTTACTGCAGGCAGAATGAATGGGATTTTCCAGAATAAAACAATGTACGGACACATACAACAATAATCCCTCTCAATCATCACGTTGCCTAAGAGAAGTATGGTGTCTTTTTTCTGCAGAGACGCTGCCTGTAGTTTCTTATTCTGCTGTGTTTGGGACGTTTGTGGGTGTCAACCTTTGCGTAGCCCCCAGTCAATAACAGCAAGCAGGGCGTGAGAGAGGGACTGTGTAAAAATGGAAAAATGTAGCGACCAGGTGCCATCAAAGAGGAGCCGCTTAGCCCGGGAGGAGGGTTTACAAACCACAAGAGACAAACTCTATTCATTCTGCCTTTAACCATTTACATTAAAAGGGATGTTATTTAGAGATCATTGAAGGATACCTTGACACTTCCTCTCTCTGACACACACATATGCATACCCTAATTCTATGACTATTGACTTTGTGTGTATGTGTGTGTGTGTGTGTGTGTACTAGTCTGCCAGGGACTTGAGCCAGATCAGTGACCTGCAGGCCCAGCTGGAAGACGCTACAAAGGAGAAGCAGGAGATCCAAGAAAAGGTACAAGGAAGTATTCAAAAGCACTAAAGCTGCCTGCCAGGAGCCTGCCCGCTGCTTCAACACTTCTCTCTGATTAGACCTCAGCTTTTCACAGAGTTTCTCTGATTATTGTGAAAAAAAAAGAAAAAAAATCTTCATTTCTGTGGCAGCTTTCTTCTCAAAACTGCAATGCAATTTGCATTTAAATAGTAGGAATCAGTGAAGATTTAGAGTCAAGGGGGAGAAATTGTTCTTTCACCTCGCAGCACTCGTATTTAAAGGATGGGTCATGTACATAAAGCCAACAGCTTGTTTCCGTGGTTTAACCAATTTGGTCAAATTACTCATTCTGGTCCTTTCAATGATTGCCTCTCAACTTGATGCAGCAGCTTCTATCTCAGCAATTTATCTCAATTGTGTGCGTGTTTTTATTTTTTATCTTTTTGTGACATTCCGGTTCATGCAAACATTGTGCATCGCATGCATCATTTTATTTTGAAATGTCAGAAAATTCTCAGGGAAATGAAAAGAAAGGTGGCTGTTGCTAACTAGTATTATGACGTGGTTGGTTTACAACAAATCAGAAGATTTAACTGACGTGATGAGATGTGATAACCAGACATGGAGCATTTTATGCATCATCTCCACGATTATTCCAAGCTTTTGTACTATCACTATATACTGCTCTTAGAATAAAGTGGAGCTCTACAACATTACCAATCATAATACATTTTCGCATGTTGCTCAATATCAGTATTTCTAATATCAGCATGTGGGAAAGTTTTTGCAGGCTTACCAATCCATGCATGGCACCTAGACTGTAGTTGTTACATGATACAAGCAAACGGCATCATTATGAAAAAAAAAGAAACAGTTTCTCATTGTTGTCAGGGAAAATTTGGTAAAGCTAGGGTGTCATTCTCAAGTGTAGGAGTGCAGCTGTAGGTTATTTTAAGTTATATTAGCATGCTAACAGTGAGTAACTAAGATGGTACACTTGGAAAACAGCTTACCTGTCAAACATCAACATATTTATGCTGCTAAAGCATATTAGCACGTTGACATTAGCACGCTGTACAGCTGAATGAAGCTCACTGATGATCAGCTTTGCATTTGAATGATAAACCTGGAGCTGCAGTATCCTCGTCTGATTTAGCTCATGTTGTGATTGGTTTATCCTGCGCGCTGTGTGTGTTTACAGCTAAGTGACTGAGACTCGGCATAAATATAGATTCATGTGCTAAAAAGGTTAATGCACCTGATTTAGGCGCATGTCGACAGTAGTGCTTTTACAATAATGGTGTTTTTCTGATGGAGCGCTATTTGTTCCGAGGATAACCTCTAACATGTCATGTGTGTCGTGTATTAATACAAGCACATTTAATTTGTTAATGCGTTTGTTTGCGAAATGAATCTCCCCTGGGGTGTTTAGCAGAGATAAGCTCATATATGGCAATCTTAGGTGTGTGTTTGCATGCACATGCACGTTCCTTTAAGTGTCTATATGCAGTTTGCTAAACAAATAAAACCATCTGCCTTGAACAGAATGTGTTTCAGATATAGTTTCACTAAAGAACAGAATTGAGCCCTTGCCACCCTCCAACAGTAGAGCCTGTTTCTTATTAGATTAAGCTATATCTGTGCCAAATCTTTGGTCCACTCAATATATGCAAGGCCCACCCATCGGAATATTTTTGGCAACACTAGAGACACACAGCGGGCTGTAAGGCATTGTTAAAACCTGCCAGAGAACACAGTGATAGCCATCAAAAGCATCTGACCTTGAAGTGGTTATCTCATTCGCAGTAGGAGGGAAGTCTGGCTTCTTTAGTAATATCAAAGGAGAACTCCAAATCCTCCTTGTCTCAGATGCAAAGTCCCTCATTAGGTGCCATGCTGCCCTTTGGGCCGTTTTTGTTGTGACGTATCTTTCTTCCTTTTATCAGTCATGAGAAAACGATTCAGATGGAACAAACGTGCTTTGCATGAAGCTCGGCTCTCACCCAAAGCCTGTGAAATCACTGTCACTCTGTGTTACTCAGCATGAACCACAAGCTCCTTTTCTGACCATTGGTAGTAGATTGGGGGCTTATCTCCAGCTCGTTATACAGACTGGATGCACAGTGTTTACCAAAATGGATTAAATTTACACAAAAATGGTGAAAAACATCAGTTTGGTTTTAATATACACACTTCTCTGAAGTGCCATTCGTCACTTCAGAGGAAAAGCGGCGGTCAGGACGGAGGTGCGCTGCTCCTCGGGGAGTGGTGTTGTGCGTGTTTGTATGTATTTATGTGTGTGTCCCTCCTCCAGCTTCATTCACTGCAGAGCCAGCTAGAGTTCCAAGAACAGTCCATGGTGGAAAAGTCCCTCGTGTGCCGTCAGGAGGCCAAGATCCGTGAGCTGGAGACCAAGCTGGAGTATGAGAGGACACAGATCAAACGCTTGGAGGTGAGATAATCCTCTGTGTCTCCCAAATGTAAAAGACATGCATTGAGGACCTATAATTGCAGATTTCACATTTCATTTTCTATTTATCATGCGGCGGAGATGATATGAATGGAGGGTACGGTGTCCTTTGCGTAGCCCCATGTCTTTGAGGTGCTGGCTAGGAAAAGCATCCATCAGGGAACACACATATTTTCATGTGTTGCAGTTTATCTACAGTATTTCCTCAGGAGATGAGATAAGTCCATTGAAACTCAGTCACCTTGCCATAATATGCTTAGATAAAATTAATTTAAGTTGGAGGAAAATCGTCAACCGACTGATCAAATTCAAATGCTGTCGCCATCAGTGTTTAAAGCCAACAGAGACCCTGGTGGGGTCAAACATTTAAGGGTAAACGCAGGACAAATTAGATCATTTTATCAGCAGAGTTGTTCACTGGTTTACGCAACCTTTGTCATTTCCCCTCCAATCCTCCCCAGAGTCTGGTGGGTCGCCTGAAGGAGAACCTCGAAAAGATGACAGAGGAGAGAAACCAACGCATCGCCGCAGAAAACAGGGAGAAGGATCAGAACAAGCGAATGCAGAGGCAGATGAGGGACATGAAGGAGGAAATGGGGGAGTTGTCCAAGAAAGAGGCTGAGGCGAGCCGCAAGAAGCACGAATTGGTAAGGCTTTGGATGCTGGGAGACTTGATTCCCTGGAGTCCACCAGGAGGAGGTAACCGTGCTTGTTCTCTGCTGTGATCCATTCACCAGGAAATGGACATTGAGAGCTTGGAGGCGGCCAATCAGAGCTTGCAAGTGGACCTTAAGCTGGCCTTCAAGCGGATCGGTGACCTGCAGGCTGCCATAGAGGACGAGATGGAGAGTGATGACAACGATGACTTAATCAACAGGTACAGCGCGCCTTTAATCTGCTACAAATGAATATACAGTTGCCTTTTCTTGAATATAATGTGCGCTTGGTACATCAGGGGATATCGTACTGTAGCTAGAGGCCCGAGCACCGGCGCAAGTTACCTTTGCGAGCTGCAAGAAACTTACCAAATGAGAACTGCAGGATTTTTTTTAGCAGCCTGTCAATCACAACTTGTATCTTTTCATTCTGTATCTTCCACGTCTTCCTCCAGAGTACATCTTTTGTACTCTGCGAGTCATACTACACTTTGTTCTCCAAATACGTCTCACTTGGTTTCATTCGGCTCACCGCTTCTGATCTTTTGTCTCCGTGATGGTTTGCCCTGTTTGGTTACTCCCGCCCTCTTTGCAGAGGGGTTGAGGGTTATGTTAGCTCTGAGCCCACTGAGGTAAACACGGACTGCAACAATACAGACCTCTAAAGAGGAAGGCATTGCACACACCGGCTCTGTTTGAGAAGGAGACCAGCATGAGTTGATTTACCGAGTCAGTGCTTTACAATGGATACTTGTATTATGTGTGTGTGTGTCAGTGTAAAACTATTTATTTGCTGTTATCTTATTTTGTCCTCTCCTCACACTGTTGTTTGTGTATCTCACCTCCTCTGTTTCTCTTTCTTCCCTGCTCCCCTCTTTGGTGTGTTCCACACTTCTGGCAGTTTGCAAGACATGGTGACAAAATATCAGAAAAGAAAGAACAAAACGTGAGAATGGAAAATGCATCCTTTGTTTCTGTCATTATGGCTGTTTTCAAGTTTTTTTGGAGATTTTTTTTCTCACCGATTTCAACCACAAGAGAGAATCATGCAGTGTTCCTCCTCCTTTCACTTTGTGTTGTTCGCCGTAATGCTGTGAGGAGAAGCGATTTTTAAATAGAATGGAAAGCTGTGTGTACTTCTCTGATGAAAGCTGTGCTTAAAGGAGGGCCCCGGCGTTTCATTTAGCTTCATTTTATTTTGTGCCAAGGCGTCTGCAGGTGTCTGTACACGTTCGTCCTCGCTGCAGACGTCACGGCTTGTTTTCCGCTTCTGCGGCAACAAGAAGTTATTGAAAACATCTTTTGGCGCACAGGATACTTTGTCGAATGTTGGAGGAAATGTAAACTAGAACGGTAAACAGACGACGGCTCTAAATGACACCGGCACTCTCCTTTAAGCCAGTCTCGCTGCTTTACAAAAATGAGACCCGAATGAAAAACAGCAAAGTGTTCCAGACCCGTGGTAATACTGCATCATTGTCTCCATGAGTATGTTCGTATCAGACGCCTTCTGAGTTCGCAGCATCATCAGACAGCATCGTGCATTTGCTTGGATCGAGGCTTAAAGCTGTTCTGCGCTGAACTCCACAGATTTTCACCTTCGTCCTTTGCTCCTCTGTGGATTTTCCAAAGTACGTGCAACAAGTCCTTATCATGCTAAGTTTGTATGGGCAATACACTGCAGATTAGTTTTATTTTATGATGCTTCCATGTAAAATCAAAACTATAATATGCAAGCAATATAAGATGTCGGGAAATATGGAACAAACCTTTAATTAAGACTTTGATTTCATTTACTGATTGTTTACCTCCACTTTCTAGTTTTAGTTCATCCTTTGGTTTACAGATGAGAAGAAATGAGACAATAGGAACCGAGATTTAGCTTTGACTTCCTCCCGATGTTGAAATCATGTCAGTACAGTATGGCAGGAAGAGATGATCTGCATTGTGCCCTTTACACAAACTTAGCACGGTGGGAGTAAATTCCACGTGCTCTGGAGGATCTTAAGCACGGCCGTGTGAGCGATGCTTGTGACTGCGAAATGATTGCCGCGCCGTCAGCAAGTGGACGGTGACGGCACAGCGCACTAATGAAACGTTTTCACCCAGAGCTCAGCTGATGATTTCCACGCATGCAAATACTCCACTAATCCGATCTCATTACATAGTGTTGTGAAACATTTAACTTTGAATACAAATGTTCACCTTGTCTTGCTTTTAAAAGGGCTAGTCATTGATTGTGAATGTTAAATATTTTCTTTTGACTGACTGAATCCCATTTTCTGCCAGCATTTATGCAGTGAAAGGAGTTTTTGTGGCATGTTAAATAATTTAAACCTTCATCAGAGCGTATGAAAGAAATGTAGTCTTCAGTTTGTAGCCGATATACCCGTCCGCAATTTCCCGCTTTAACCTGTGATTGCTTCTTCAAAGAGACATGGCGTCACGCTCTTCATCACTTTGCTTTTTGTTATCCATTTTTCATCGGGCCACTCATGTGTATCAGTGCCCTGCCTTCCTTTTTGTGCGACTCGAGGAAGAGAGCAGCGATTTTCCATGTGTACTTAATTGCATTTTCCCTCCTTCGACATCATTGCTTCAGCAGCACTGATGAACAATAATGGATGAGGTGATTTTTTTTTCTAATTATGAAGTGGATTTTCCAGATGATTTACATTACTATTCAATTTTTTTTGTCTTCTCCGTGCTTCAAAACAGAGGTTACACAGTAACTGGGTTATTATTGTAGGAAGAAATCATATAGATTAAATTACTGTTTAAAACTGGGCTTCCCTACAGATTGAAGCAGACTATCAGATATAGGGATTACATAAAATCTAGCATTTCAAACTATATTAATGCTTCCCTCAGTATGGATTGACTAAAAAATATCATTTTTTCCACCTCCAGTACAAGGTGCAAATCATGCTGGATTATGGATTGAATTACTGTACATCACAGAGCGTGCAGTATTCACTTTTTTTACAAAAGCCCAAGTGGATGCCGTATGCTCTTTTTTTGTCAATATAGTATAATTAGCAGATACCACGAGTGCTAAACTGATAAACCAAGCCATACGAGATTTGATGCTGAGTTTAAGCATTTGTGACAAAGATTTACAACCAGTGCAGGCCAATTGTCAGAAGCTATTAACGTTCACTTCTAAATTCTCGGGGCTTGTTTGTATCTATGAGCCTCAGGACTGGTTAGCTAGTAGTGCGGGGCCAAGGACAAATCGTTTGTGACACCATTTGCACAGCACTCAATTGCAAGCCACCTTCTATTTCACGTGTGTGTGTGTGTGCGTTAGAGAGAGTGGGAAGAGGGAGATAATTTTCCTGTGGGCTGGTTTCAGTATTTTGTTGTGTAATATATCATGTTAAAGAGTCAAAGTATCACAGAGATGACAAATGGGCAGCACGTGTAATCAACGCTCTGGTATAAATGAACCTATTATCTTTTTTTGGTGGGCTTCTATCAGCTGGGTTTAACGTGCAGCAGAGAGGGAGTGGAAAATAAAGGGAGGACATCGAATGGCTGAACTTGGACTCACAATTTTCACTTGCTGGCTCATGAAGCACCTCTCAAAGTCTGAAATGAACAGGTTTTCCTGTGGAAAATAATATAATCAGGCCATTTAGCCTCTCTGAGATCATCATTATCTCTCCCCAGAAAGCCCGGCTGTAAGGTTGATGATGAGAAAGTTAAATATGTTAATGCTCTCAGAAAGCTTGAAAGCCTGAATAGCATTCAGTCCAAGAATCTCACTCCCTCCACAATACTCACACACCACTTTTCTTGTGTAAAAACACCCCGCAACAACAACAAAAAACTGTCTTTTTCGGCATACCACCAGAAAAATAAAATAAAAAGAAGGGCGGACAGAGGACACTTTGTTCCCTGAGGAAACATGACGACACGTGTGACACAAAGCTTGATGGCAAAGGAAATGGTGCACTGTTCACTGGGCGCACATACATAGATGGATATGTGTTATGTGGACAAATGACAGAGCTCGGCAGTCTGGCTGTCATCTCACACCTCTCTGAATATTGTGTTTGTTCCTCAGAGGCATTTTTTTGTGATGTTTTGCAACATTTTCCGATAGTCAGCTGTCTGTAGACACCAGATGAAATATATCTACACCTCAGCGATAAACAGGACAAACACTGTAGATCGCCGGGTGAGTATGGCTATAAATTATAGTTTAAATGAAACTCAAAGGCTGCTGTAAATCAACAGGAACTGAGAATTGCACCTCCTCTACAGTAACCCCGTCAACACTGCTGCTGCTACATTGTGTTTAATATACAGAACGTCTGCCTGCTGTGAAACCAAAAACTATATAATGGAAAATGTAATTTTCTCTGACAGAGCTCACCATAGCAACACAAGGCAATTGTAGAGTAGGCCTTCGGAACATATGCACCTTTGTGCAATTTTAGAACTGTCTCTGTGAAATGTGACAATTCATTTTCACACATCATGCAGCCGAGGAGGACAGTGGGTTCTGGCACTGAAGTTGGACTCGAAGCAAGTGGAGAGTTTTTCATGTATTGCATTTCCCAAACACATTTAAACCACGATGGCGGTATTGACTTAGAGGTTATGATACTCTACTCCCCTCTCCCCCGCCATTTCCTATCACATTAACCTTGTGGGACAATGGGATGCATAATTCAAAAAAATTCACTGTGAATTTGAATGAATGAGGGCTGACCTCATCCAGGTGGGATCTACCGAGCTTTTTCGCTGGGATCCACAGGTCTCTGTATATTGATTGTGATGTCAAGTGTGGGGCCTGTTGGGGCTCTCTCGCGGCTCCACTCCAATAACAATCACCAGGAGCAGGTGACATGCCACACAGATGCTAGCAGCCCAGAACCAGCCAAACAAGTTAATTACATGCCTCCAACAGCTTCATCTACATTCTGCCTACATAATGCATTTTGCTTCACCCATCCACGTCTGCTCAACATTCTGTCCAGAAAACATCTCTCACTATATGTTGATACTGTTGATTCACACATGCTTACCTGGAAGCTGTCTGGATTACCGTGCATCATACTGACCCCTGTTATTATAAGAGAATTAACGCAGCTGTGAAATTACTAACAAAAAGCTTCTGATATGTGAAAAACTAACTTATTCTGCCTGCGTAATTCCTGTGATATTATACTGCATAGAATATTCACATAATGAGTCATTCAGTTGTCTGAAAATCTCCAAATTGATTCTGAATTGTCCCACAAGGCAGTTTACTTTAAAAATATCAACGAGCTGAGTGAGGATTAAGGAAAACTGTTAAGTTGATTTGTATTAACTACAAGTGGAATGATCTCACTTGGTTGAAAGATTATTGCACTTACAGATGCAAAAATGACTCATTAAGATGAATATTTTTGCTGTGAATCTCGGTTTCTGTGCACAGACTCGAGCTGATTTTGTGTCTTCACAGCGGGGATGAGACAGAAACAGACTCAGAGGTGGAGGACCGTGTGGATGGAGTTAAGTCTTGGCTCTCCAAGAACAAAGCCTCCACCAAGACGCTGTCAGATGAAGGAAGTCTGAAGAGCACCAGGTTAGTGCTCACATCCTTTTGTATCATGACGGATAACCGTGTACATCCCTGTGGTAGCGTAGTGATAAAACTATCCACATTCCCAGCCTTGAAAAGGCCCAGTATTACCTGGGGCGAGTTGTAACAGAAGGATGGGTATTTCATGTGATTAGGTGTCATCTCTCTCTCTCCCAGTAATCTGTCTAATGACAGCAGGCGGAATGGGGAAGCGGCTGCTGTCAAATTTATTGAAGTGGCCCGTGGCCAGTTGGCACGCCTGCTAAATGACGCCTCTGCCACAGTTAGATAGATCTTCTCTCTGGCTGATTGCCTCACTTTCTACAGTGTATACTGTACATAAGGGCAATAGCCAGAGGTATTGTATTGTATATGTTCCCTGACTCTTGACTGGTCCCAAGGATAAAATGAAAATGACAGATTTACTCTGTAACAGTCTGAAATCAGAGATTCGTGTCAAAGTACCAAACTCCAGAATCTCAGTTACCACATCAGCTGAGGTTTGATGTACTACTGTGTATGTTCTGTTGGTTATCTCTGGTGTTGATTCTATTACGTAACCCTTTAGATATGCAGCAAACGCAGATGCCAAAGAGGTGAAAGAAGGTAAGGAGAAGACGAATGACGGAGGTAAAGATGGGAAAGAGTTTGAGCAGAACCGATCAGTGTCTGTCATGAGCTCCCTAAGCTACAGGAAGCGTTCCAACCTAAAGGACTCCATAGGGGGGAGAGGGGATGAGAGCTCCTTGTTTAGTACTCTCAAAGAGCAGCCTGACACACCGGATCACGCCTCCATTCGCAAAGCCAAGTCTAAGTCTGGAGACCTCCAGGAGGACTGGAAGAAGAGCCAGGCGCAGGATGACTTAGACGACAAAGGCTCCGTCATCTCCCTGGCCTATTCTGAAGCCGCCAGCAGAGCCAGGAAGGGTTTGGAGTCCCGCTGGACCTCGCGCAGCAGTCCTGAATTCGATAAAGACTCCATGGTGTCCTCCGTGGCCCCCAGCAGGAGGTCCACCAGGCGTGGCATGTTAGATGCGGATGACGACAATAAGTCGACCATCAGCAGCGTGAGCCGCTCCAGCCCGCGATCATTGCATCGCAGCGCCTCCTGGAAAGACGACAGACGCAGTAGCTCACGCCTGTCCCTTGCCCGTAGCTGTGGCCTCAGTGAATTCGGCCTGCACGTAGATGATCACGATGATGATGACGGCCACAGTGTGGCTTTTAGTGAGGGGGAAACTTCGTCTTACAGTCCCCGCTCCTTCAGTCGCAGCTTTTCTACACCAGCCCAACCGCGATCCTCGGACAGCAATCTGCCGGATTCATCTGACATCAAGACAGTCTCCCACCGCAACTACTTGGACCCTGACTTGGAGGCAGCAATCAATGAGGTGCTGAGCTTCAAACCCATTAAGTTCAAGCGCAGCAAACTTGATGAGTCTAGTGATGAGGAAGAGGATAAGAAGAAGGGGCCAGGAAACGAGAACAGTAGGAAGCGGGGCGACGAGGAGGAGTTTGGCTGCAGCACATCCAGCCTGCTTCGATCTGCATCCGGCTCTGCTCTGGACTACGGCAATCGGCCATCCAGCACCCTGAGCACCAGCAGCTCGCGCAGTCTCAAAGGTAAAAAAGGTAAAGTCTCTCTGTCCGACGACTCCTCTTCAGATGATAATCACGGCAGAAAGAGCTCAAGGGGGAAGAAGGCCAAGAAGTCCAAGAAGAGGTCTAAGAAGAAGCAAAGTGAGTCAGAGGATTCCTCTTCTTCCTCGAAGTCGTCTGAGTCCTCTTCCTCCGACTCCACCATCTCCTACCGCAGCTCCAGCAGTGTTAAAAGGGGCCCGAAACAACCATCTGATGATGATGAGAAGGAGCCTGCAGGTCATGGGTCATCCGGCAAGAAAGAAACCAAGAAGAAGCAGAAGAAGATGGATAACTTGGTGATGAAGTACCTCTACAGACCTGACAGTGACTGATACCAGCAGTGGAAGGTGATGCTTGGTGTGATAATAACCCAGGAGCCTGGCTGGACTGAGCTTGAGACTGATGGATCTTTGACTTAATATACTAACTAAGTTTGCTGTGACTACGGAAGCCCTGAAAGGCAAAAAATGTCAGCCAAAATCTAAGTTGATCTCCTCCTTATGAGATATTATGTCCTATGGAGCAGATAACCTTTCAGGGCCTCCGTATATATGTGAAAGGTCTCCATTCATTCTGACTCAGTGAATAGTCCTTGTGATACACTAACGTCGACTTGTATTGTACTAGAAGCGCTGCCTACGTTTTTCAAAAGTCACACCAGCCACCAGTGCATGCCACCAGAGTTTTTTCCTTTCGTCCTGCCAACATGTCTCCCATCATTTAAAAAGATCACCAATTTACGACAGCATGCCGTACTTATACCTCTGGTTTGCATAACCGGCATACTCAAATGCTTGTCATCAGACATACTAGCGTTGTAAAGCAGTTACTTTCCCGTTTCCATTTTGCAAAGATGGATTGCACATCTGCAAATGTGAGTGTTTCTCCTAATGCTGTGCTTGATGCTATTATAGGTACATAGTGTTGAGAGAGCGGCGCCTGGCTGTGGCTGTTCTTCAGGCACAAACAGATGTTGGCAATTAGACAAAAACAAAATTGCGCCAATTTTTGCTTTAACATGTTAAGTGAAGAGAGTTTTTAAGACGAGTGACATGACTGCTGATATTATCTGATGTGAATGCTTTGCATCATAATTAAAACGCCAAGATTAGCTCTAAGTTTCAAAAGCCTGTTTATTTTAAGAGTAATTGTACTGACAGTTTGATGAGCATCTCTGCCTGTGTGATTTTAAAAAATGCAAGCAGCGGGCTGGCGTGATTTTCTTTTTTTTCCTTTTTTTTTCAGAGTTGTTGAGCTGTCCTTGAACATGTTTGCCTCTCTCATTGAACACTGGCTCTATGGTTAAGCGCTGTTGGATGAATTAAGCCAGGTTGAGTGGACTGAAGATTGTACTGATGCGTACAGCGTGTGATTATGGCAACAATGTGACTGTTTTCATAATACAACTCCGTTCACAGCTCAGAATAGTCTTTCAGTTTGGAGCCACTGTTGCTTTTTAGTGCTTGAAATTTCATCTTCAACACCACTATAGAGCAGCAACAGCTAAACACCCAAATTGATCAAAATGCTTCCTTTAAACGAAGTGTCGCTTTCACTGTAGAGAAACATGCCTGTTATTGAGTATTAGGACGTTTCAGTTCTCATTCATAGCCCTCATTTTGATGTCTCACTATGGGATGCCAAATGCTCAGAGAGGCAGGGTTACCCAAGTAACCTAATGCAGTAAAATGCAATGCAAGTTAGTCTCCAGGTGATACGACCCATTGTTAACAGTAGTAATCCTCTGCTATCTTTAGCTCTTGTCTTGCACCTCTTGTGACACCGAACGGGAACTATCATGACCTTTAAAAAAGATTCAGCATGTATGACAAGGCTTGAACGCAAGACTAAACCTTTTTCAAATATGCAATACTTCAGAATACAGAATACATTTCGGTTGCAGATAGTTGTAAAGTTGCAGTTGCCACTTTATATGTGGGTGGCTTTGTGTGGACACGCTTTTCGCTTGCTGTCCTCAGGGTCTGTATGGAGGTCTGGATGCATGACATCTCTGCAGTCAAATAAGTTACCATTTAAGGAATGCGTGAAGTGTTTGTCGGGCCGTGTGTTGCCATGACAACGTAGTCTAAGGATGTATAGCCGTGGGTTTAAATTACCTTTAATGAGTGTGGTGGTGGGTAGGAGGAAGGTGGAACACAGAACACAGCATTCTCTGTACCTGAGCTGTGAGTTATTGAGCTCATCAGGGAATGATGAATTAATCCCTCGCACAATCTGACCCTTGACATTTGCCTTACTAACTGCACACACTGTCTACTAATCTGTGAACATTGTGCCACAGTCACAGTGCTCATGCATGGGAAGTGCAAACATTTATAAACATATATTTGTGACTTCCCTGTGGGGTGTTATTAAAAAGAAAGAGTGTTGAACTCTGCGTGTTAAGGCCAGTAACACTGTTTCTAGGACCATGGGCCATTTGTGATGCATGTTTTCTATACACTAATTAAAAATAAAAATGAGTAAGCAAGCATGATAACAATGTGCACATATGCTACACACACCTCGGGGGATGCGTTGTTTGCGTTGCCTGGGGGCGAGTGCATTCCTGCAGCCTTAATTGCTCATAGTTTCCCACGCCACATTTTTACAACAACCTTTTTTTCTTGTCCAAACCTTTCAGGTTTGTTTCTGCTGTGAGTAGCCAAGCAATGATATAATGGTGTGTCTGTGTGTGTGTGTGACCCCATAGCCCTCCTGTGTACCGTAGACACCTGGGTCTTGGCAGATCTGATGAAGAGGACGAGGCGGACAGAGACTCCAGCAGGCAGTTGCCGAGGCAGAGCGACAGCGAAGGCACGTTGGCGGAGAGCGCATCCTAACCCAAACTCCGGTCGCCTCGTGCTTTCGGTGACATCAAACACCCAGGAAGGATGCGATCCTATCCCCACAACGTTACCACCACTTCTCAGCCAGCAAGCGGGGCCAGCTGCTTCCAGAGGCAAGGACGGAGAAGAGGAGCACAAAGAACTCTGTTTTTACACGGGACTTTCTATCATGTTTTACTTGTTATGGCACAATCATTGACATCATGAAGTGGTGTTGATACGTGTTTTTTTTTTTTTTATCTAACACAACATATTGAATAAGTTAGTCGATACAGACCAGTGAAGTTGAATGTTATGAGAAGAACTTCCTGCTGCTACTTTATTTATAAGAGCTGCTTTTCAGGCAAATTTAAGCACTCCTCTGCACTCTCCTCTCACCATTCAGATAGCTCTGCCGAGAGGATTTAGATAAGCCCGCTCTGGCTTCACGTCTCCAAGAAGGTCTGACCAACTATTAAGACTGTTCTTATCTCTTTCCCATTAATATGGACTAGTGCGGTGGGAGGAATTAACCCATTTTCAATTAATTATCTTGCTGTAAGTTTACATGTGACTCTTGTTTCAAGCTGAGATATCCATCATATGAACGAAGCGATGCAAGGTCACCGACGTCAAAGTGAAATCGTTTCGGAAAATCAGTTCGTGTTTGAACCAAGCCGTCGGATGTGACAGATGCATTTGAAATGCTGAGAAATGGATTTGAAGCAAAGTCTCATCTAAACGTGTAAATATGCATAGATATATGACATTATATGTGGAATCAAAAGCCTTTACATGAACATGAGATTCAAATGAATTAAGATTTTTTTTTAAAGCAAGTGAGAGAAGTGTTTTATTAATATAAGGTTTGTGTTATATTCCTTATTTATTCTTATCTTTTAGTGGAGTGCATGCCTGAATGCTACTGGTTTGGCTCTTTTGAGGCTCTGTCATGCTTTTGTCCACTAGTGTCACACTGTCATGATGTTTGAAGGGAATGTATTTTTTTGCTATTCTAAAAAAAAAGCTTTGCGTAGAGCTTGGGAGACCTTGCGGATGCGAAGATATATGGTGTTTTTTTAATGCGCAAACACTGGATTTCTACTATATACAATAAATGAAAGCTCCTTTTTGCGTTAATTCCTGCAGAGCAATTTTCCAGTATAATGACATCCACTTCAGCTGTTTTCTTTTAAATATTTTATTACGTGTTTCAGGTGCAGACTGTCTTGAATGGAGGGATTTTTTTTGGCCACACTGGTTAAAGCAGTAAAATGATTACATCGTGCAACATGGTCCTCCCATTTTAAGGTGCCAAAGACTATGTTCATTAAACCGGTGATTTTTTTTACAAGTGAGCATATCTGGGATTGGGACTTCTAAATTACTTGGCTGTTTTTTCCATGTCAGACTCTTGTTTATTTGTACACCATTGGCCACCTGTTTACTCTGTATAACCTCGTAGAATACTGCCAGAAATACCCTTCAATCAAAGCCAGTCTCCCTTTGTAATTTGTTGCTGTCAAGACACATATGAAACTCACAGATTATTTCTATATTTGGCCTTAAGGCATTATATTGACATTATGTGACCTTATGAATTTTAAACTGTATTTAAATGACGTGTAGGTAGACTTGAATACAGAAGCATAAAGAGTATATGTGCATGTGGAGCCTCTGCCTATGTGCAAAAAGAAACGGATTCAAGTGTCTGGTTAGCTATTTGCATATCTTCTCACAAGAGGCTAATCTGCATTTCATGTCTTATTTTCTGAGTTTTTCTTCTTCACACATGAATATTAATGTGGAACACAGGAAACTTTGATGTCAGTGATTCAGAATAGACTTGTTAATTTAAAAAAATATATATCGCAAGTTTCACTGCCTCTAAGTTGGAGTTGCTGGCACTACAGTGCGGTGTTTTGAAAGTCTGTACACCTCATCATATCTTTTGAAAAGGCTCGTCTATGCTCATCATTGAACAGATCGCCGTTTGTAATATGAGTGATTTTGGAGTTTTTTTTAGTGAATAAATTCAGCTGTTTGTTTACAGAATCAGTGTTGGCTTGCTGTAATTGCATAGGGGTATAATTTGGATGCAATTTTGTTTCAAAGTCACCACCGTTAGAGAACAGTTGGAGAGAAGGAGGTTTGAAAGTAGGCAGGACAGTTTTAGCAAAACAAGCCATTGATGTGTTTGATTAATTTAGCGCATCTGCTGCAGAGTAACTTCTCATCATACCCATCCAGTTTTCCCAGGAGACTACAGAGGAAACAAACAATTCACTGAAATGATTAATTCTGAGCCGTTCTGAGACCGAACGATGCTCACACTACCTTGCAAGCCTTGGGTTGTTAATATGACTGCTGCACAGCCGCACAGTTCAAAACCGAAGCTCGGGGCAAATTCAGGAAGATCAAAAACCGAGAGCAAGCACAGTCTTCCTCCCCACATCAATCTCTATTCTACATAGGTGAAGCTTACTTAGATCCAAAGGGATTGATGGTGTTAGATTACCACCTTGGTTGACATTCACGCTCGGTGTGTTTTGCTTTAAAGAATCCCCTATTTATCCAACCAATCTGTAATCCTCATTCCTATACACAACCTGTTCTGGTGCTTTGCTCGGTGCCAGGGAGCTTTTGCTGTAATTTCACTTCACTTGCGTGCACCCTCTGGGTGGCTGCATGTTTCTGCTTAAAGGCTTTCCATTGAGTGACAGATTAAATTCTGCTCCCGATTTTACTTATTTTGGCTCTAACTCTGTTTCACAAGCCACTGGAGCAGGAAGTCATTAGCTCGACAAAGCCAAGCAAGGCTGTGTTTATGGTGCCACCCTCCCTGTTATTTAGACAGAATGGTTTGGACACAGACGTTTGCTGCACTGGAAGTCTCATGCTGCGCCGTCGTAGCCAGGCCTACTGTATACAATAATGCAGAATGCCAGCAGTCTTACAGTTACTGTACACATGGTTCATTTGCTCACTGAGCAGAACATTTGAGTATGCCATTTCCTCACATCCTTTACATTTCATCAGGAATTTGTCTGAAACTGTGTGCTTTTCTTGACATATTCATGGACAACACTTGTCTCCTCCAACACGATTTTATGCCAGTATGGACAAAGATGCACCTTTTAAAATTACAAAGCAGATGGAGATCGGCCAAACTGAGTCAGAACTGACTCTTCAGGAAAACTGTGTGCCAGTTTTTGCATAAGCAGCTCTGTTTGCCAAGCATCCTCACATTTTGACCTTGGTTGGAGGCCACCCTGGCAGGCAGTAAAATATGTGGGGGGAGCAGTTAGAGGGGAGAACGTGTTTATCAAGCATCATCGTCAACTATTAGCACTCCCTGTCTCATGCTGGACGCCTACTGTCAATAAAGCACTGATTGGCGGCGCTGGGACACCGCCTGCGGGGACCAGGTGAGGAGGCTGCATTCATTTGCAATTCTTAGATGAAAAGACGCAACAGTGTGTGCTGCTTGGGCGCCTCTCTTTGTTTGCACATATCATTTCCACTCTAATGAACACTGCACAGTAGTTGGCCCTTGAAACAAGGCTCAGAGGTAGGCTCAAACATTGTTTACATTTTGCATAGGTCTTTGCAAGGCCTGGGGAACAATAAAAGCGTTTTTCTCTTCCTGTACCTTAAAAGCAAATCAGCTTTTGCAGCCACAGCAATCTGAAATCTTTGATTTATTTTGTTTCATGCCACTCCTCATACCTAAGCACAGTGTAAACCTTGAAAACAAATTGCAGAAATCCTTGGAGTGGAAAAAGGAAATGTTGTTGTGTCTATCACCAGTTTCAGTGTTGGATTTGTCTCTCTATCTCCACTCCACAGTATGCAGGTGGCCAAAGCCTCCTGCTGTGCTCAGAGCTGTTCAGTGCTTAGTGTCCCTGCCAAAGGAGAGTTGCTGCCCCTGTCGCTGGTGTGTGTGTGTGTGTGTGTGTGTGTGTGTGTGTGTGTGTGTGTGGGTAAGGGGGAGATGAAGACTTAGTATGTACTCTACAGCAGTCCACTACATCTGAAGGATTTGAAAGGGGCGCAAATGGTGCTTCCTCCTAGCTCCTCTCAGTGGGAAAGTGTTGGAAAGATCATTTACCTGTCTCACAGACGCCTCGAGCAGTGTTGTGATTTCATTTCTGTTGTCTTTCACCTTCCATTGCTATTATGTTTTGTTTAGCAGGGGATGCAGGGGCATCCTGAAAGCCCAGTGTTATAAGACTGCACCGCATAACCACAGTGTCATTTTTTCTTATCTGACCAGGGACCTTTTTTTTGCTTGTTGTTTACTCTTTCTACCCAGGCAGTCTGTATGCTATCCCATACATATGCATTGGTAAAATAATCTCAAAAACAAAAGACTCAACCTACTATCCAAATCTCTCACAAATAATGTGTTCTGTATATGTACTCTTCAGCAATACACTGCACATTTTAAGGGGCAATACGCTTTCTCAGCACAAAATAGGCTAAATAAACAGTGTATATGCTTTGTGCATATGACTGATGATTTGCAGTGGCTGTTTTACCTGGTGCCGAGATTTATTGCTTTTAATCAAAACTGATTACTCTGAGATTTGGAACTGCACCTACCCACCTGTTAGAATTTCGAAACCCTCCTACTGCTTGGCCCACTTTTGTTTTCAGCTGCCGAGTGATGGAGAGCAGTGCTGCGAGAGAGAGAGAGAATACGCGCATCATATTTCTGTTGCTAAAAAGCTTTATCTTCAAGCTCAAATGGCCCATGACAGTTTTACTGCAACAGTGTTTTGCATCTCTTGGATCTCTTTTCTCATTGCCTCATCTCTATTGTGAAAATGCAGCTTTATGGTCCATGTTAATTAGTGGCCAAACAGATGGGAGGGTTGTCGTGGGCGGGGGTGGCGTCAGAGGCTCGTGTAGGAGGCTGCTGCCGTACCTGAACTTCCCTCTAGCGCTGATTAATGGAGTAATAGATTCCTAAATAGCCATTAAACTCTCTAGAAGTGGTAGGCACAGCTGCCCTTACTGTGACTACATGTGCCGTATATTGCATCTGCATTTCTTAATGGGCAGGGAGTGAGAAAGTAATATGGCAAGAACCAAGTTCCATTTTCAGCAGATTTTTTTACATCGACTAAGGTGCTCTTAGATTATTTCACTATTGCCCATTTTCTCTGCAGCTCCATTCATGTATTAAGGACCATTTCTAATGACCCTTGAATCTCTAGATCCCGCTTCCAACCAGGAGACCATGTTGCTTCCTGTAAGATGCTGCCAAGCTGTCCAGTTCCACTTCATGGTGACTCTCATTCTACCCGGGAGCTTGTCCTCTCCCAAAGACACCTCAAGTGACTGTTACTAATCATTTTAGACGTTCTATTGGAAAGCCAATTCACGGCAAGAATATTTTTTTTCTGGGGGAAGCCTAAAAGTAATCCATCCTTAAGAAAGCAGAGGTTTTTGATGACAAAGGAAATGAGTGACATTTGAAAATAAGTGTAAAAACATACATCCTGGCTACTTTACCAGACACTTAATGAGTTCTTTAGCTCAGCCACTGCATGAGTCATTGCGCTGAGAGATAAAATGTTCTCGACTTGGTGCCAGCACTTGACAGCCTGGTGGTCTTTGCCACCAAACTCACGAGCTATAAACAGATAGATAGTAGGAATTAACAATGCATCTAATTGCAGAATTTACAAGCATAACTCACTGAGCAGATGGACGTCATTGGTGTGTTTGGAGTCGCTTTATTCAAACCACAGGATCATGCGCTGCGTCAGTGTCCAGAGGATAATATTCCTTTCCAAAGTGGCATTTATTTAAACTAATACAAAAGCCCAGTGGCCATTTAGCCGTGGTCTTGCATTGTGTCATTGAGTCTTGGCAAGTGCAGAGTCAAAATGACTGCTGGGAGCCAGATCTGGAGGGCTGTCACAGACCATATGCATATCGCTGTTGTCAGGTGGTGAAGACATCTTGCACTGTATAATCCTGCATTATTAAAATGTACCAAAAGAAAAAAAAAAAAAGCTACCCTTGGTGGTTGCAATGTTTCCATTTGAGAAAAACGACCCTCAAATGTTTCTCCGCTTTGACGACAATTATCACGTTCTGCACAGCAAAATCAAGTGTGACAAATGATTTTCATTCTGTGAACAGCGAATTCACCAAATCATCAAATTAAGATGCTAACATCAAGGAAATTGCATTCTAATAAATACTCACAGAAAATTGTGAAAGAGGAAAAAACTAGATCAGTTTCAGATTGGTCATCAGCTGAATAGTGTGTTTGTTTTCAAATATAGTGAATACATATGAGGATGCCTGATATTTGTAATGATGTTTTTCAAAGGCTTAACTTTTCATTTCTGTTGCAAGCGAAGAAAGATATTCAGTCACATCTGAGCCCTCAATCTAAGGTGGCGTTTCTTTTCCATTTCAACTTAACCCCACTGAAATTGGGGAAAGCAATTTGAAGCCGCAGCCAATTGGAAGACCTTAAACTAGTTATTCAAGGAGGAGAACCAATCAACATCCTGCAGGGAGGTACTGAATGAAGATAATCAGGCGCAGAATAGAAATTTTAAAATGCATAAAGTGGTAAAGTAGGGCCTCAAACATGTCCGGAGATGGACAGTCGGACACTGAGTGAGTCAGACAGGATACTAATGTCTGTCCTGTCATTCGCTCTTCCCTTTTAGCAGGCTCCATCTCGCTGCCCATGTGGGACTGAGTCTGAGTGACAAGCCGCTGACATTTACAATCTCTCAGCCTCAAAGTGTGGGCAAGCAAGCCTGTATCAAAATGCAATCGCAGTGGACGGACTGAGTCATCATTAGTGAATCTTATATATTATGGGCATACATCATTAAATTGTTCATTATTCTGTGTTGATGTTGTGTGCACTCTGTTTAGCTTGCGCTTTCAGTATTTGGTTCGATCAATTCTTAGCACAAGGTCGTCACAGAATACTATATCTTGGACTGATAAAGATAAAAATAAAAAAGTAAGGGGAAGCTGAATGTATCTCCATCTAATTGTTACTGGGCTATGCGCTAGCACTCACTTCTTTTAAGTGTTTGGCTCCGTAAGCACACCCTAGCAACAGGAAATAATAGTCCAATAGCGGAAATATGAAGTATAAATATAAAATTGGTCCACTGAATTGCACAGAAATGTCTTTGAAAGCTTTTGACATACCCTGATGACAGACATACACAATCTGTTTAAACTATGAATAGATGGTAACGTTCAGTGTGCAGGGCTGCCTCAATAGCTGTGGTCACCTATGTGATCACAAAGTCTAGCAATGTTGCTAGGAGACTTTATGTCCAGGCAAATGGTGGACTAATAGGCGCTGAATTATTCAGGATCAGTACTTGAGGTGATGCTGCTAAGAAAGGTTATATCAGCACGGAAGGCCTTCTTTTTTCCAGAGACCTTTGCAGGAGTAAAAATGGGCTGCATCACTGGAAGTTCAGATCCATTTATGTATAATGTTTTGTCACCTTCATCCTCTGCAGTGCTTATTGAAGGGCATGCAGTCAGTGCCTCTGTGTTTTCTCGCCTCTCTTTTCCAGACTGCTGCTCAAACTATGTAGTGCATGTGCATAACACCTTCCCATGCCAGTGGCACAAATTAATCTATACCGCCTGTCCACCTGCGACGGACCTCATACAGCACAAGGACACATGCATTTATTTCACTTCCTCCTGCGGGGCCAAATATACAGAGACGTATAATTTAGAGCGCTCGTCCCCGGCTATCTGCGGGTTTTCTGGCTAAACAGCACAGCATTTCAATGAGAGGGAGGCTCTTGCTATTTATGCCTTACCAGCATGAAAAGGCTGGTTTCACAAAGACATGAGAAATGGGACCATAAATCTCAAGTGTTGGAAATAAATAATTTACTAACTTTCTACTGATGTCTGTGGCAGGTACTGTATATACTGTATATGCTGCTTTAGTGTGTAACTGAGTCCTCAAGCAGCACTACCTAACTGTAGTACAGTGCTGGTTGTGAAGTAGCACTTGCTGCTGTTTCTATAACTAGGAGCTAAAAGGAAATTGCTTGTAACATTTTTCAGGAAAGTAACAGATGGAAGACATGTCAATACTGCTTAAGGGCTTCTTTGAGGTTCACTTTGCACGTCCTTATTATGTTCAGGCAGCTACAGTATGCACAAACAAGTGCTGAAGGTGAAGCACCGTACAATGTATTTGTTGAAGAGGTGTCACTAATGACATGCTATCAACACAGCTAAAACACTTAATTGCCCCTCTCCACTTTCCTTTTATCATGCACCACACCACTATCATTACATCAGTGATAAATGCTTTTGACCCATTGACGATCCAAACACAACAGCACCATTTACTTCCTAAGTAAATGGTGCAGCTTAGACTACAGATCAACTATATAAACTTGGAAAACAAAATAGAAAAGTATAGAAACATGTAAAAATTCCATCACAGTCATCAAAACTCAGGTTAAATAATAGAACTTTTGAAAACAATTAAATATGAACTAATTAGTAATATATACCGGGGACTGAGGACCATAATAGGCCTTTTAGTCCAGACCCAGGAGGACCATCACACAGCACAGGGCCCTGGAGAGCCTACCTTTTCCAATAACAAGTGATTTGCATTAACACTGGGTAACCATGAGGCTGATTTAAACCTGATCCAGTTATGTGCTTGTTGGTGCACTGTAGCCAATATTAGACCCTTTCCTTGGAAAGATTTTGCCTCTGGTTCATTTGAGTTGTGCACAGAATTTATTCAGCGCATATTTTGGCTTCAGTATTATCCATCCATAGTTCTGAATAAATTGAAAATCACATTGCAGTTTGTGTTGTTCAAAATGCAGAATGGAATAGAACAGAATGCATGTTCAATAAATCATCACCAGAAACATTTTGAGACATGGACAAAATTACACTAAACAAATGACATCATCGCCGAGGCGGGCAGGATTTTACATTGTGTGGCATCTATTAGATTTCACAGGAAGTCTGCACCCTTGTTTTACAACACAAGACAGAAAAAAATGTCTGCCGTTGCACAAACACAAACATAAAACATTCACTTTCTGGCAAAATCCTCCTTGTGGCACAAACAATATCATTGCCACAAAACAGGAGCTAGAAATCATCACTGAAGTATCATTAGAAACGAAACAATGATTAACTGATGCTTAAAATAAACATCTCCCGCGTTGGTGCGGTGGAGATGTCTTCTGGCTCTCGGCACAATGCCTTTTGCTTTCACTCATGGATTCATTTCCATTCATCCAAAAATACTCCAGTTATTGCAGCACCAGACTACACTTCTGCATCCACTGCCAGATCCTTCCTGATTGCACCATAAAAGACGATTTGCTATGCTGGGCTCAGCCTGCGTACAGCACCAGTGAATCATTGCTGCAGACACTATTTAGACATGGTTTTCTCTCAACCAAAAATACGAATATCTTTCCATCTGCCAGAAGACAAGAAAGAAGTGAATTATGCTTAATGGAAAAGTTTCAAGATGCTCAACATTTCACTGTGGAATAATAAGATAAGCAAAAAGAACCAAAATCAGCTCAGTTAATTGTGTGTGATGACAGTTTACCTCCTGACACTTCTGACCTGTGTATAGAGTGTCCAGCTTTTGAGAGACACAGAGTGCATTTGTAGGAGGCTCTGTCACCAGCTTGTCCCTCAGGGGCCAATGACTGCGACAAATCTCAAAGTGGCTGCCTCAAATCGAGCAGTCTGGGTGACGGATGGCCTCTGGCATGATGTATGGCTGCTGCCTTCCCCGCACAGGCCTCCACGGGTTGTGTTTGGTCAAGTGACCTCCGCTTCCTGTGCATCCCATCGCGTCCCTGGAGCCCCGATGTGCTGCCTGGGTGTAAATATAATCCATGGTACTACATGGCAGACACTGAGTGATGGGCCTCATTGTCTGCGAGACGGAAATCAGATTCTCCCGGGTTTGTTCCAGCAGCCTCCGCACTTAGGCGCAGTCCTCAGTAGAGTTGGGATTCTTTGCATTTGCTCAGCGAGCGACAGAATTCAGCGTGACATAATGCAGATTTAGCGTTGCACATGCCTCAGTGTTATTCATGCACCCTTGCCTTTACAGGATAAAGAGATGAAAAAGATAAGTGTAATCATTTAAAGGGTAATGCAACACGACATTTTATGCATTGAAACATAATAATGGCATTTTAATATTTGTGAATACTCATGTCTGCCTACAGATTGCTGTGCAGTGTCTTTCTTCTTTATTTATTTGAATATTGGTCTATTTTTGATGCATGCCTGATCCACAGCTTGCAAATTATTCAAAGGTTAATGCAAATGCCGACAACCAGGGTTTAATAGCCCTATACTACAAGTATATGTTTTTCTGCTGAGGGAGTAATACGAATGTTCAGGTCTGTTGGAAAACAAATCCTTAAACCAGCTCGAATCCTTCAACAGCATGACCTTCTATCTTGTCCAAACCTTTAATGAGCCAGAATGTGCAATACTGGAGCGAAATATGTAATTTCTCAGCATGCCATCAAGTAATTCTATGACTCTTATTTTCGCTGCCATGAACAGTGCGCGCCACACCACTAAATAATGGGTCAGTGAACTTCCATAACAGAGAGGACTGCCAGGCGCTGACACAATACATTTTCCCCCGCTATAGCTACTCTGGTAAATACACACACTGAGAAATTAGATTTGGCAGGTCATTCAACTCTCCCCCTGGGGATCTGCAACTTTGCGACTGCAATGTTTTTATTTTTTTTTTTAGCCCGAAATAAACAGTTCACCTCAAATGCTCCAAGAGTTTTGCGAATTTGACAATTTCCTTTAACCTCTTCAAATCTCATTCTCTCTGTTCACTCGCAAGTGAACAGAGAGAATGAGCTGGCTTGCCAAATGCACACAATTCTTAAAGGATTAAACACAATATCTGGAGTTTTCAATCACGATGATCAATTTTATCAAATTTTTAATCACATCACCCTGACTGAGCAGAAAAAAACAAAACAGAAAACAAAAAACAAAGAGGAAAACGTGAAGTTAAGGCGTCAAAAGCTGAAGTTTGCTTCCTCTAATTCAACGACGGAGGCGCCGCTGCTTCTTTTGCTCCACTGCTCAAGTACATTTCACCGGCATTAGCCTCACCAATAACTCTGCCCAGAGCTGGTGGCACTGCTGGAGGATAAAGTCACAGCTCCTCCAGATTATTCATGTATGTCCGCTGCAGCTCCCTTGGCAACAGCGGAGGGAAGGACCCAGTCATTCAACACACGCTGCTCTTAATGCTGAGGTGGTGCGCTCTGAGGCGAGATGCACACTGAGAGACCTTGATCCATTTAGAATTGCAAAGATACAACTGTTAACAATTGTAGTCCATTCATCATTAACCAACGCTCTGACTCATTACGAGCCGCTGGCTACTGTTGTCAAGACAAAGCACGAAAGGAAGCTTCGCCATCTGACATTTGCGGTTTCCACAGTCTCACCTCCTTGCTTGTTCTGTGTATCAATAACATTGTTGTGGCAGCAGCAACTGGATTATCTGCCTGATGACATTAAATAAGCTTTTTTTCCCCCATTTTCTGTCCTTATTAAACACAAATTATGGCTATTTTCTTTGTTAATTGATTTAAATTACTCTATTATTAAGCTGACATCCTATTTTTGGTTGACATGAGCAGCATGCGATTTTTGGGTGCCGGTTTTAAACCTTGGGCAACTAAAACCTAATAAACCAGATTTACCCTGACAGTTAAAATCCACCGGAGCTGAAAATCTAATCGTGACACATGGGCGTACACATGGAGATCATTATCTACAAATCATTACCACAATTGTCGTGTCTTCATCTCCAGCACCATCACTGCTGAGTTGTTTAAAGGGGCCCTCCACCAATTTTACACATGAAGGTCAGCTTGCTTGTCATTAAGAGCACTGCTCAGCCTGTGAAAACAGCTCTATAGCGTCTGTTATGGAAAATAATGCTTGTGATGTAATCTGAGGCCTCACATGTTAGCCATGCTAAAAATATGGTTTGGATGGCGATGACCGTCAGTCAATCTTTGATTCAGGCGGAAATATCACATTAACTGCTGGATGGGCAGAAATGAAACTTTGTACAGACATTCATGGTACCCAGAGGTGTCATAATGGGAGTTATCAGAACGATAGCCAGGGATGGGTGCAAAAAAGACAGTTTATTGTAGATTATAACAGCCAATATAAAATGTTGGACAAGCTGAGCTGGGCAGGCGAGGAGGAATGGCAGACAGCGGTAGCCCGGTGAGACGAGGCAGTGAGAGGTGGCTCAGTTACGGCAGGAGATCCAGGTGGTGTATGGCTCAGGGTTTTCTGGGCCAGAGAGACAAAGCGCAGGAATCACTAATCGAGAGCATAGAGCAAAACAACACAAAGCTAATAGGAAGAGAGCAGAAACAAAGCACCACCAAGGACAACTGGCAATCTGGTGAAGACTGGAGTAAAGAGCTGTGTTTTAAATACGGTGCAGGCTGATTAGTGATGAGCCACAGGTGTGCAGGTGGGTTGGCCGCAGGAGGGGTAGGTGACCACGCCCAGCTCAGCTCAGTCAGGGAGATCCTGACAAGAGGATGGATGTTGCTGACCACTACTCTTTCCTCTGGTGCCACCAGCAGGTTGAAATTTTTGGATTTTATGGAAATATCTCAGGAGCTATTGGATGGATTGCCATGACATTTGGTACAGACATTCATGGTGCTCAGAGGATGAAGTTTGATCTGCTGGGATTTCAGCTAGATTTTATTTTGTTAAATAAATTCTGACCAAATACCTGCAAAACTAATGCGTCCCATCATCCTAAGATGGGCTTCAAGTGTAGTGCTAATTATCAAAGACTGGCATGCTGACACACTAAACTAAGATGTGTTAGCTTTTACCTCTAAGCACCACTGTCTACTGCACAGCCTCACTAGTATTGCTGTAGACTCTCAGTATTAATAATCTGTCTCTTGTGGGTCCCACAGCTTTGTAGAAATGCCACACTAACTAGCTAGAATACCCCTTTACTTCTTTGCTCTTCTTATGATAATAGTTCATGTTGATGGGGGTCATTTGCACGTGAATTATAGCATTGCATGCAATTACTGTAAGGGTCCACCAGCAGTAAAACCAAATATTGTTTCTTTCAGCTCACATAACTTTCAGTCTGCAGTGCTGTTTTATCTGTGGTGATTCTGTACGGTTCCGTTCAGACTCCGTGCTCAAAGGTCATTTATACAAACAAACCTGACTCAGGCCCTGTTCACACCTGCCATTTACTTGGGACTCGGGTGATCTGATCACAAGTGTCACATGTCAGTTCACACCTGGCATTAGAATGTGTCTCCAAATGTACTGCAAGTGACCACTTGTAATCACACCTCCCCACTCTATATGCAAATAACCACGTACATGACTTCTGTTTGCAAAGACATTGTGCTGACTCATTCAGAGTGTTTTGTGTGTGTTCCGTGTCCGAGAATCCATTTTGCCTTTTGTTGTAGCTTCTCTTTGTGTTTCGAGCTTTAATATGACACCACTGGCATGCAGATGAGTATGTAACATATGTACTCAACCCTTATGTCAGTGGAGTACATCCTACACTCACGTACAGAGCTGAAACAATGTGGCCATATGTGGGTAAGACCACCTCTGAATGTGGTCTGAGCCTTCAGAACTCAAGGTCCTCCTCAATGCATTCACACCTGGACTCAGAGCTGTCCTCTTGTGATTGGATCATCCACGATGCATGCTAATGCCATGTGTTAACAGGGCCCGAGAGATGACCTCCTCCTGCTTTTCTGGGTAATAAGAGAAGACAGATGTAAAAAATTATTTGGTAATCATTTTGTTTGAACTCCGCCAAGTGAAACCCTCACTGTTAGTTCAGTGTCAGGGTTATGCAGGTGAGGACAGTTGGGAAAATAAGGTGAGAATTGATGGAGTTTATGAGCCCCACTCCTCCAATCTCCAAAGTAGTGCAGACGCTCGTATATGCATTTATTCAATCTCTGCAAAAATAGCACGTTGACTAACCTTCAAATGAACTGATGGCATCATCTAAACTAAAATAACAGGCTATTTTTTTTAATCAAACTTTAATTTATGATATATTATTCTTTTACATGTAGAAACTGTTCAGTTTCAATCTAAACTGGCATAAGTCGGTTGTTTGATTTGCTCACTGGAGAAAAGGGAATGAAAGGTCTGACACACACCCACGGGTCACACACATACACCTGCCCACACACAAAGCCGGTGTGATTTGTGCATAAAGTGGAAGGCATCCTGCTGCTCCTCCAAAATTACATTCTGGCAGGTGTAAAAATTTGCTCTGTGAGAACACTCCACACAGGTTGATTGTAGACCTGCTTGGCTATTTTACAGGTGCTATTCATGCTAGCAAAGAAGGCAGCTTCCTTGGAGGGTCTCTCCCCAGTCTCAAACCAACGAGCTCTGTGCCTGCCAGCATGATTCAAAAGCTAACCGAATCAGCCTTAGAATTGTATTTCTCCCAGACAGGTGAGCTTCATTAACTTTTTCCAGTTCTGTTGCACTGGCAGGATTCTCGCTATCATTTTGCTCTCCCTGAAATGCAGTAAATAATTAAATTGGCTGGGTAAAATATTGAGTTTGGACTTTCCAGAGACATATAAATATTTCTGTAACATCTTTGAAAACACAAATAGCTGCTGGAGCAATATCGGCTTGAATTTATCTGCTGATTTATCATTTCGCTGGTATCGTTTCATGTGCATGTAAGACAGAGCCGACCATAGGAACGCATTGCATGCTAAATGATGGGGCATTGGCCCAGAAGTTTTAGATAGGAGATAATTAATTTGAATCCCTGGAGTGACTGGGATCAGTCTCCCCATCCTTCATCCCTCAACAAATACTGTAGCAGGTGCCATCAAACAGCACTTAACCCCCCACTGCACCAGTCTCAACAGAAGATGATGGTTATCCACGTTAGGCTGCAAACCTGGCTGTAGCATGTTTCAATGCAATGGGTTTTCTCTGATTTTAATAACATATTCACTTAAGTATGTGAAATACATAAAAAATACAAACTTTGATTCCAATTAAATAGCTGTGTTTGGTTAAATGTTGCCAACTTTGTATGCATACATTTTTTCTCTTTGTTTATCTTCTTTTAAACTGTCCTTTATCCCAATGCAAGGCTCAGCACATACTCAGCTATAAGTGCAACTACTCATTTTATCAGTCTAACTAATCCAGGTATAGAGCTGTTAGGACCCCCAAATGCACGAAAAATTACATATGCAGCTGTAAAAAATTTTGAAATCTTTAGTGAAAGACACCCAAAATATTATTATTGAACAGTTCAAGGATAGAAAACTATTGTTTCACTATTTATACACACACATGAAGAAGAATATTCTAAGAAATAAAACTACAGTGCAGTCTATTTACATTACAGTGATTTTATACTGACTGATTTTTGTCGTTTTCTATATTGCAAATCCCTAAAAATATGAATAATTCAGTGTTTCCTGAATTTCTTAAAAAAGTACCTTTACGATTTACACACATGAGCCAGGTACAGTGTGAAACATCAGCACTTTCAACTGGTTTTCTGCACAATTAAAGCTATGTTAATATGAATAAAAGACACTCAGTCTCCAGAGCACCTTATTAAGCAAAAATCTAGGACTGATTACAAATTTAAGTGATATTGGTGACAAGTTTCAATCACAGATGCAAATTCAAGACAAGACAGTATTACGTTAGCCAAGCGGCATAGCGATCACAGTGATCACATGTGTGGCTGCAGGACTGCAAGTCTTAATTACCGGTCGAACACATGTACAAGTCCCAGCGTTTATTTTTGGACCCGTTCAAACAGTGCTATCTGCTGAATATTAATGGTGTTCAGGTTGCACACAGGTTAATGCGCGTCCTTTCTGATGAATAACTAAGGGATAATGTTTAATGCATAAGACTGGCTGTTCCCTGCTCGGGGCTTTGCCGTTGTCTCAGGTGTCCATGTTGGAAGGTGTTGGAAGTTATCATCAGGAGGAATTGTCCCTGAAAGTCTAATATCCTGCAGTGGCTAGAGAGAAGTTTTTAAATGAATGCCGCATTAACCGGAATTGGGAAATACTCAGGTGACAGTAGATACAGCATGTTTTCATTGTGATTTTATGTAATTATATAGCATTTAACATCTTTTTTTAGCATGATGCTTTGAATTATAGAAAAGCAACTGCTTCTGAGGTTATAGCCACGGTACAAATTTGAGCTAAGAAAACCAAGGTCAAAATTTATTGCTATAAATTGTGTGTAGCTGATAGTGTAATTCCCGTAAGCTCCATCCATGTCAATGTGCTATACAGTATTTATGCTGTAGGCATTTGATTTGAAGCTGACTACATATACAGTGATACTCCCACCATCCTGGATATATGTAAAGTGCATTTCTCAGTCTCACCAGCTTTTACGGTACTCTAAACCAGCACATGCCTCCCTTTCATAGTACTCTATGACAGTCTCATCTCCAGACACTGTTTTGTAAAAGAGATGGTGGCTTGAGAGGCAGACGCTGGTGAAATAATGGAGGGAATATATGAGAATGGCCAGAGGCTCTAGATTGTTAGCTGGCTGAGTGAAGCTGCTTTGCTGTACTAGTTTGCAGACCCCTGGGCAGCCAGTCCATGTAAACAGAATATTTATTTAATCGTCTTCTTGGCATGAGGGACTGTTCCAACTCAAGTAAAATGCTGCACATGGATTTATTTTACTCTCTCCACTCGCGGAGCAAGGCTTACGATTTTGTATAAACCTTTCCCTGCTTATTGATTAGTTGGTATATCGATTTAAGGGAGCATGTCAGTGGAAGATGCTGTTGTTAGTTTTGTTGATGAAAACATTTTGCCATTCAGCTATTCAACATGAATAAGCAATTTGAAATGTGTTCTTTCTGAATGATGGAAAAATTGCATTGTGTGTGTGTGTGTGTGTGTGTGTGTGCCTGTGTGTGTGTGTGTGTGTGTGTGTGTGTGTGTGTGTGTGTGCCGGCTTGTGCTCAGTCCTATCTTCTGATGGCACATGTCTTGCCCCATGTTGTGAGTGCTCCCACTGAGCTGTAATAACACACCTCAGTGCTGTCTGAAATATTCATGGCCAGGTAAGCCCATCACTCTGAGTCAGTCACATGGATTCCTTATTATCACCCCCCTCTGCTCCAGCCCCCGGGTCACTATATTCCACCTGCCTTTTGCTGCATCCCGCTCACCTCTCAGCTGCCGGCTGCACCGCGCACAGCCACCCAGTGTTTGAGCTTGCGCTCAAAATGCCACTGTCCCGCTCTTTATTGAATTTTTTTTTCATTGGTTTTCAGACAGTGTTAGCAGGATTCTTTGTATTTCTTTATATATATACTTTTTACTTTGAACTTTAAATGGAAATCTGTAAGAGCCCCTCTGTATTTGATGCATCCTTGTTGTTGCACACCCAGGTTCTCAAAGGATTATACACCCAAGGTTTTCATCTATTGATTAGCGATCAGATGTTGCTCAGATGAGCAAAAGTTAAAGGTTGTGCATCATTTTCACAGTTTGACGTATTTTGCTAAACTAGTCGCCAAGACAAGATTACTAATTGTATGCAAAAATGTTGTAACTTTCTGCCATTCTTGCCTTCGATTGACATTGCCTACCTGCGCATAGCTGAATCTGAGTGTGTTTGGTCACAACACACAGGCCATCTTTTCTTCTATATTTCTGACAAAGCAGCATCTCAGGGACTATTTGCTATAGCATTAAACTGTCCTTGCTGTTACATGTTATGTGTGAGAAATGTTGAATGGCCTCCAGCTTGTCTAAGCAGTTCTTATCGATATACTATAAGTCCCTTATTCAGCTTTTATGTAGCTTCCTGCTGCATGTCGCGTCCTGCTGCACCACCATATAGAAAGTGCATGTATGTGCATTCACATGTGTGTGGATTGGATCCTCTTTATTTAGAGGGTGTCACATGGCTACATTCTTGTGATCTGTCTGTGAGGCTGATGGTTGAATAGATACAATAGAAGAGAAGCGCAGAGGGGTCATGAGTGATGGCAAAGAGCTAAGCAGCAACATATAACAAAACATTTCACTCAATAATACGAAATAATCCAGTTAGCATGAGCCATGCTGCGCCTATAGAGCTGTCGTATTATTAATGCTGCTTGGTTAAATACTCTCTGAGATGGCATAAACAAATGTCATTACAAATGTAGTTTATTTCTCAGCAAAACCCCCTTATAGACAATTATTCTCACTGGATCCCTCAAACCCATTATAAGGTTATTTTGCCATAATACTTTAATCCCGCTCTCTCTGAAGAATGATTCAACCGTAATGGATCATTTGCATCAGGCAGCATTTGGATTGGATTTTCGTAGGGTTATCCATGGTGGGGGCCACTGTGTGTAGCTCAGTGATGGTTGACTGTTAATCACATGGTTGATGATTTGATCCCTGGCCTCTTCTGTCTTCAGTTTGAAGTATCCTTGTGCAATCCATCCAAATTGCTCCTGATGTCTCTCAAACGGTCTGGATGTACTAATGGAAAATGATCATTAGGAACAACGGAAAGCATAGTGAATATTAGAAAAATAACAATCACAGCATGATTTTTTGTTTTTGATTTATTTGAGAGCAGGTAAAGGCAAATATTGATAAATCCTTCATGAGCAAATCTTGCCAAAGTCCAGCGAGGTCAAGGCTACTTGAGTTCCAACCCTTCCGGCAGAAACGGGGCCAGGCAAGAGCAGAGCAGTTGCTCGTAAGCAGCTTTTCGTGGCCAAACGGCGCTGATCATCTCTCCACAGCTGAGGCCGTTCAGCGAGGTCAAAGTCAACCTGCACCAGGTCACAGCCTCAGCCAGGCACCATCAGTTCGGCATAACTCAGAATAGAATAGCAACCTTTTTTTTTTTTCTGTGAGAGTGTTTTTTTTTTCTTCGAGGGAAGATTTACAGAGCCCTGCTGTTTTTTTTTTTTTTTTTTTTAACAGCATCAAGATTCATACAGAATCACACCTGGGAGCTCCTTACAACAATCATGCTTTCCACTGCTTTGCTGGAGGGGCTGGGTGTGAAGTTATTTGCTCAAGGGCACATAGATATTGACTGTTGTGGGAGGAGTGTGTTCAAACCAAGAACAATGTGCCTCCTATGACTGCTGCAGAAGGCTGTTATAATTTCCACATAATAATCACTTCCAAGCGATCTGTGTAATGTCATATTTTCAGCGATGACACACAGACCTCTGAGGAAATCAACCAGGCAGAACTAAAAATAAATCAATCACTGGAAATGCCACGGCTCCAAGTCACAATGCTGGGCTCATGTACTGTATTTTATCTTTGAGGTTATTGTTAATATTGTTCATGCAGTCAGTAGATTCTGCAGGATGAAAGCAGGCACTAAAACAGAAAGTGTGTATGTCTTGTTCGTTTTGTATCGTGAGTGCATGAGACACATCAGACACATTTCATAAAGCGGAGGTTAGGTTACATGTGAATTACGTTCCAGACAACAGGGTCACCAGCGTCGTGGCAGGAGAAGGAGAGGCTTTATACCAGTTAGAGAAAACTCTTTGTCCCAGTATTTCATCAGCCAAAACTTTGCTGCTTTTATTTATTTATTTATTTATTTATTTTATTGTCTCAGCTTTTAAATCTGGGTGCCGCAATTGGAAGAAAGGCTTTCCTTAATGATGTTTACTCTGTCGTATTGTGAATCTTACCATCATATCACTGACTTGAGTACAGTACAAAGAAGGAGCCCAATAACATCATGGAAGCCAACTGAGCAGTGCTTAATGTTTTGAATAAGAAGAGGAGGAAAAAAAGGAGGACACAAATACATAAAAACAGGTCCAGACCGGGCTTCTGTTGACTGTTACATAGAGCCTAACACAAGGAGGCTATTAAGAATCCAAGTCTTCCCCCAGTGAAGGAACATTAAAGGAAATAGTGAAGCATGAAACAAATAAGTGCAGCTGGCAATGCCAAGTGTACAACACCACCGTGCAGACTGAGATAGCTTCTGCTGAGAGTCAAGTTCAGATTGTGAAGTATTCAGTGATAAAACTGAAAATATATATTGAAGTTAAGGCATGAAAAAATAAAGGAAACACGGCGATGGTCACCAGCCCTGAGATATTGCTGTGAAGCTCCTGAGAGGTTTTATAGTCTTTGATTCAGCAGAGAGTTCACATGCTGCAGGACTGACAAAGGTGAGTGTTAAGCATCTACACAGAGATATGATCTGGAATGCAGGAACAACCTTGTGAAAAAAGCTATGACAGAGCAGGACTGGAAAGCAGCTTGTGTATGTGTATAAAGGAGGTGCTGTGGAGGTGATGTGGCAAACAGACTCAGACATAAAAATACTGAAAGCACAACCTGTGGACAGGAAAAGATGAAGTTCCAGGAAGTCGTGGTGAGGATTTCTGCTTATGCTGTCTGATATTTGGCTTTCATTGATAGACTAGACAGTACAAGGAGTTTTGATTATCTGAGCAGTCCTTTGGTGGAGTGAAGTCATCAAGACAAAAAGGCTTCAGAAGTGTCAAGAGCCGGTCGACCTTACAAACGGGTGTCTGTATTAAAATTGACAGTCACGCTTTAAAGAAATAACAATAAATAATGTATAAAATAGTGTGTCTACAGCTCAAACAGCAGCACTTTTTGAAATGGTTTGTTAACCTGGCGGCTCCAGGAGAAGATGAAAAAAAAAGCACCAGAATGACCGTCCGTCCCCCTTGACATTTGGTATTTCAGGAACACTTCAAAAAAGGTCCTCTATTACCTCTGTGTAGCCCCGATCACATCTTCCAGCAGTGCGCACTGCTGTGCTTCTGCAGCACGACATGCGGAAGACTGAGCCAAGTGAAAACTCTTAATATCTTGAACAACCGCCTTTCGCAGCCCTTACTGCAGATAGCTATTATTAAAGCGTTTCAGAACGGCTCTTCAGAGCAACACGTGTGCTCTTTCTTGCCAAACTTTCATTAATTTTACTCAATCCCGAAGCATAAGCTACATTCAGTACATGCTCATTGTATAAGAGAAGGGATTTCCTGCACTTACAGCGGGTTTATTCGCACTTGTCATAGAAACAAAATGTCCCTCTGAGTCTTTGATTGCATTTCACTCAGTGACTTTGACACTAAAACTAAGAATTCATGATTGGTTTGCAGTGCCACAGATGGGAGAAGTATGTTAATGTTGATGAAAGCTCAAGAGGCAAGAAATGCTAAGATAGAACAGCAATGTTGATAAGGTGAAAAGCTCATATATGGTAAATTTCCTTTGCATTTTAACAGGGTGAAGTCACGCTGTCATTTCAGTGATGTGTGTGTTTGCACAGTAGGTGAGTGTGTGTGTGAGAGAGTGCAGGAGCGAGGAAAGCAGAGCAAGAAGCCCATTTTAGCTGGAAGGAACAAAAGAAATCAAACTCCGCGGCAATAAAGTAAAATCGCCTTTGGAGCCTTTTCATTAAAAATGACGCTCCATGAACAATGGACTTTTTAATTCTAATTGAACACGTGTTCTAATATAAAAATGATGCCCAAATGAAATTTAATGGTGACTAGAAAAGAGCAGCGAGACAAAACAACCCCTGTCAAAATCACCCGCTGCCTCCCATTAGAGCAATCGCTAATACGTTTTGAAGAGAGCAACATAACTTCCCTGTCATCTCGGTTGCCAGTTTGAGCCTGAGAGCTGAGAAGTGATTGCCGACTGCAAGCCCCGCTCTCTCAAAGCCGGCGGCAGCCTTTACGGCTCACAGTGTAAAACAGCCATTGAATTGAGGGAAGTGAGGTGAGCAGCAGGCAAAGATGAAAGCTGAAGCTAAAGTGGCAAGACTTGCATTTCTGTGACTCAGGGGCCTGCATGGTTTAACAGGATGTCGCCAGACCCAGACACACACACACACACATACACACACACACCAATGGACATCTGTATGCTGTGAGCAGTCTGTGTGCGGAGGGGAAAGTGCATGTGCATCTGTTGTCTTGTCTACCTGCATTCATCAGTGCTTAAATTCTCATGAGGGGCTGGTGTGACGTAAGGCAGCAACCTGTGACCAACGGGGCGTGGACAAGAGCGGGAGGGGGAGATTGGGAGGACCGGAGGTGGGGCTGTTTGTGTGACTTGTTGTCACTTGTCAGGTACCATGGCCACTAGCCTTGAGATACTTGGCTGTTGTCTGAGAGTGCTTTATCATCTTGATAAATGCAGCCTTGGAGCAGTGCACTATCAGCGTGCTCAGGGGCATGAGACGCACTCTGACTAATGAAAAGAGAAGGTCAAGGAGAGGGAGGGGTACAAAGCGAGCTGAAGAAGGGAGACGGTGAACAGAGATGTGGATGTAAAAGTGTGGGACAACATGTCACGCAGTCCATGAAAGGTTTATGCGTGGAAGTGTGTGCGCGCGAGAGAGAATGCTAATTTCCTGCACGCCGCTGACATAACATCTCGCATGGCGGCAGTGCGTGTGCTGACGTATAAAGAGGCCGTTGAGTGTTTTGTGGTATACAAACCCTTTTTTCGAGGAGAACTCTATTATGCTTATGGACAGGAAACTCCATCTTAACATATGCCTCTGCAAAGGCACAGTGGAGGCTGCTATCAGGGCGACGAAGAGGTTCTCACTGCAGCAATAATTTCTTGCCTCACCCTTTCAAAACAGTCATTGCACCATATCTGTGCCACTATGGCTCTAATTACATTTGACAAGAGGGGTTACGTTCAATTTCTTGTACCTGTGCTACTGACATATTCCTTCTATCTTTGAATGTTATTAGAGCAGGTGTTGAGAATTTCTAGCGCAGTGTTAATTTTGGAGTCGTCAAAGTGACAGCGCTGAGCTTGGGAATCCTTTCGGGCTCATTACCATAGTCTGCTGAATCTATTGGCACGGTCCCGCATGACTGGGCAGACGCCGGCCCAGCCTAGCCGTCAGATAGAAGCAATGATCAGGGGGTTAACAGATGCTGCTCACTCTTTGGGGTCACATCCACTCTATTCCCACTGTTGGGACTCAGGCTCAGCCACAGCAACAGTCACACAGTTCGCCGTGGAAACAAGAAAATGGCGAGCTAAGAGAAATGTTCCCTCCAACAGACTGTCTCCCAACGCTATTGTCCCTAACAGTTACAAATCCATGAAGCAGTTTGTGAAATTCATAATTTGTGGTCAAAGGTCAGGTGGTCGCCCCCCCCACCTCCCTCCCCATCCTTTTTCTCCTGCAGAAAATGGATTTTCTGAGAGCTTTGAAAAACTGTCTACTGCACAGTTGACTTGCTCAGAGGGAGCTCTTTTCCAATACATGGTAATAAGGAATGTGCAATTAACTGGGCTCTACCAGGAGGAAGTGCACAACAAAGGGAGGGGGTGGGGACGGTGTAATGCTGCAAACTACACTGAACTATTTATGCTACACAGGCATGGGCGAGTTAAGAAGAGGCTCGATGTTTATAGGGAAATTGGGTCATTGCTGTAGCAAGGGCTAGGACATAGAGTGGATAAGACTACAAGAAAAACAATGAATTAAAGATAGCCAACCACACAAACACAATATATGCGTGGCTCTTCACAGAGGCTGCTAGGTTCACGTCAGTAAACATGGAATTGTCTGTTATTCCTGTAACATTGTAGACTTTTCCATTGAGGAGCAGTAACAGGGTTGCACATTCACCAACAGTGGGAAACACATATGAAACTTTGTCAGTTATGGCAAGACCATAACTGATCACAGAAAGAAGCTGGAATAAGTGATTCGGGCAATTCTTTGAAAAAGTGATGATGGACACACTGACACATTATTTTTCACCTGCGATAATTTAGTTTGAGTTTACTTGTTTGGTGTAATTTCTGCAAAAGCAAACACAGTAATCACCAGAGACACTCTGATATGTAAGAACCGGCATCTCACATACGGCTCTGAGCACACAGAATTGGTTACTTTCCTAATTGGGGATCGTCATCGTTTCGCTAATGCCGTCTATTAAATGCATGAAGAAAAATGTTTTATTCCTGAAGTGCCTCTTCCAGTGGAGGTATGCAGCATAAGAGTGGACAGAATGAGTCAACACTGTTTTGGTCTTGCATTGGTCTGCCTCTAATCACCAGGGATGTGGGTTTTACGCTTCATACTCTCAGCCTGTTTATCCTGTTCTGTCTGTTTACACATTCTGAGGTGAAGTTGTACAGATTGTAAAATGAAATCAAATTTGTTTATAGACAACACTTAGGTCAACAACTCAGTCAAACAGCTATAATCACAAAACAGCATATTAATATATTACACACGGGATGTGCATGTTAGGTGGGAATTGTATTGCATACCACAATAAGTGAAATAGAAAATGAGGAAAAGGGACAGGCAGAAAGATTTTCAGCTTACTCTTATCTACTCCATGGTTAATATGACTCAGCAAGTTTGCCTGCATTATTCTGTGATATAACAAAACTAGTAATGACACTGACACGAACTTTTGCAATTTGCATTTAAATAATATAGACATTAAAAGAGAAAAAACACCCCATCATCGCGCGTCTATGTGAAAATATATGCAATCAAACATTTTACTGTTGCGAAAAAGGTGTAATCTGTTTCTTTGAATGGTGTTTTGGTGGAGAAAATTGCTTTGAAAAAACTCACAAAATACATGTTCCAGCAATCATAAAAAGAAACTCTTGGAGGAAATCAATACACGTCCTTGACAATCTTGCACAGCCAAAATGCACAATAACACCAGCTGTTCTGTTCTCTTTGATCAGACTTTGAATGTTTACTATAGTTAAATAATTAAGACTTTACTGAGTTGCATCACATAAGGAAGTAGGCTATCACTGACTGTCCTGATTAAGGCATATATTATTTTCTACTACAACCTCTGATGTTATCCCTCAGTTTCAAGTCATGATTCTCTCACATCCTCCTCCCCTCTAACAGCTCAAGTCTGATTGGAGTAGCCAAATGCAAGACAAATGGCAGCAAATAACAGTGAACAGTGAACAGATTTTTGGGATAGTGCTCTAATTGCGATTGTTAGCTGAAAGGGTTCTGCGCCGTGAATGTAATGCAACATGATTAGCCCTGCATGCATTTGTGGGCCCTGTGACTGTGATATCGTCACTGTCTGTGACTGTAATATGGGCTGTAATTTGTGGGTTGTAATGCTACGTGGGCAGAGACTCATTGATAGCATTTGACACGCAGCCTTGCTTGGATGAAGCACTTAGCCGGGCCAGTCAATCTAAATATCACAGACAGCGCTCTGAGCCAGTAGCAGTGCGTTTGTTAGCTGAACAGGCTGTGTAATAATCAGTCCTTAGCTATGCAATGAACAGTCATCACAGGATATTTTTTACATAATCCTGCCATCTAAGATTACCTTAATGCTTGTAAAGGCTTGCCGCCGATGTGTGCCTCATTACCTTGGTACATTGGTCATTTCATTTCAAGGGTCTGATTTTCATTAACTGCTCTGCCCCCCTACCCATTAGCAGAATGAAAGCTCGGCTGCAACCATCTGGCTGCCAACTAGACCTCAGGGCTGCTTTATGGCTCCACCGAGCTTCACTAAAGGGAAAGTTGCACTATTAGAGCCTTTTCTGAGTGTGTCCGGAGGGAGTATAGGAGTGATGCAAGGAGTGTCCCATGCTCGGGGATATGGGGGGGAAACAGAGATAAATTTAGAAGGAAAAGAGAGAGACGTTGGTGCAGTGACAGAGGGCGACGGACGGAGGCAAAGTGAGACAAAGTCAAATGGAACCTGAAAGAAAAGTCAACATGAAAAAGGCAAAAAAGGAGAATAAAGGGGGGGAAGAAATGAGTCTGTGTGGAATGATGATTACATACATGATATTCCTGAAATAAGACGGCCCTTAATCCATTGCAGTTGAACCTTTGGGGCCAGAGGTGTGAAAGAAAAGAGGGAGATTCATCCGTCGGCTGGTAATAACACATCGCAGTTGGCTTATGGAGGGACACTGTGGAACTGAGAGAACAGATGTACATTCCACTGCTCCACAGTGCACCTCTTATTTTTAGAACGAGTGGTCTTGTTTTGAAATAGCATCTGCTTACACATACACCTTTAGTGTTTTCAATAAAATCAGAGCGTGTTTCTCTCCCAGCGCCTTTATTCCCCACACCCAACCCCATCTCTATTCTCGTCTTCTAATTGCTTTTATTTTGATGCTGTTTTGCTCTGTCTTGCACAACACGCTTGCCTGTGAATGCACATCAACCCGCTGTATCTTCATCTATCCGGGTGACGGAGTGCAACGCGGCAGCATAGGAAACCGTGCTGAAAAGTAGCATGCTTCCTCGCTTATTTCTTCCTGTAGACGGTGAGTTCCACCCATCATTGTTCATGCATCACTTGTGTAGAAGTTACTGACTGGATGAACAGAATGTGGGCACGTAGCAATTATTTTCCTGCCTATATTAAGGCTCTTTTGATATAGCGGGCTAATATGACCTAGATAACTAAAGGGGGTGTAATGATAAGCATCGTAGATAAGGGGAGAGCATATTTCAACAAACTTATCGTTCTAGTTATTTCTGAATAATCACTTTTGTCATACGTAGACGACACGATAACATTATAAATGAATGAAAGCAACTATTTGATGTCTAAACTTACTCTGATTAATTGCTGTTAGGAGAACGATGATGTAACACTTCATCGATCTTTTCACTTGCAGGCTCCACAGGGACGTCAGAGGCCGGGCCCAGCCTCCCAGCAGCTGCCCTCAGGGCTTGTAGGAGCTCTTGCTCATTGCTTCATTTGTTTCATTGTCACTATTTTGCCTCCAAATTCTGTATCTGCTGGTTATGCTTCAGCTGCAGGAACTAATTTAAGAACCTCACTCTATTCATTACAAATAAAGTTCTCCTGCAAGCACCTGGGAGACATCCGTCAATGGCAAATAGATACAGCCCTGAGTCATAAAGTGAACCTAGAAAAGGGACCGAAAAAAAAAAAGAAAAAAAAAGTGGCCTAGGAGACTCAGAGCATGGCATGATTATTTCCAGCACCTGAGGAACGTCTCACCTCAGGGCTCGTCATGCACAGCAGGGTCTGAGGTTAACCGGGAACGGGACTAAAGAAAAAAGTCCTGACTCGAGGGCAAAAGAATGGTCGACGCTAAATTTAGGCGTCTGGCTAGATAACAGACTCACTTTAAAGCTCCATGTGGGACATCTGATTGAAGCACAGAAACAAATGAGGTTTTCCTCTGACTGTTCTGCTTACCATTCTGTTTTTGAGCTGATACTGTACACACGCACGCCTCTCCCTCCACCTTCATCACAGTGCGCTGCGCTTTATCACAAGTGATGAATTGCCCACTCAACATTGTGTCTTATATAAAAAGGTGGGCTGCTCCTCTTGACAGAGGGGAGTCGCACCGTGCAGTTTTTTATCTTTGAAGCTCTTTTTCAAAAACTGCCTCTGCTCTCTGATCACACCCCGATACATTCACGATAATGCTCGGATATTTTAACTTCATTTATACTGCAGGCCCAAACAGAACTGAAAACTGATTTTAAATATTACGCCCCTCACAGCTAGGGCTTTAAAATCTTACCAAACTCAATGCTGCTTGTGCCCCCCCTCCCCTCTTTTTTGAACGTGTAACACTGTTCCATGTGTGTCAAATGTATGGACTGCTCACACTGCACACACTCTCTTGTGCACAGGTCAGTCTTGATCTCAGTAAGTGTGTTTAGATGAATAAAAACACCCAGTTTGTTGGTGATTGTCATAAGTGAGCCTCAACAGCAGCATTAGATTGGCCTGCCTGGAATAACCCCCTCTTTCCTGCACATTTTAACCTCATTGTGACTGAAAACAGCTGACAAATGCGTAAAAATGCTTGAAAAAAAGCATAAATGTGCAAGATGACTGTGTCGAGTGAGAGTACGGGCAGGAGGCGCAGGGTCCAGCACTTCCCCCTGAGTAAGTTTGAGGAGGCTGTTCCAGCAGCCGACGCTAGGAGCTGTCCGCGGTGCTGAAGCCTCGGCTGCTTTCTCTCTCTCCATGCGCCGCCTGCTCACACCGCCAGGAACCCGCTCACCGAGCGTCCGAATTAAAACGGGATCTCCGCCTTTCTCTGCGTGATCCTCCGCCGTCTCCCCTCTGCGAATCGTGGAGGAAGTGCCACGGCGAGGCGCACGGCTCGCTTTGTGCTCCGCAGACGTTCAAATAATAATCTCGCCTTGCTTGTTGTTCTTGTTGATTTTCTTTTTTCTTTTTTCTTTTTTTTTTTTTTTAGCCGTGGAAGTATTCTTTTCCAACACAGGGACGCGTTCCGTGGCTACGCGAAGAGCCGCTTCCACTTTCGTAAACATGTGTGTGAGACTGGGCTGCCAATCCAAGACCTTCGTGGCGCTTCTGGTTCTGGCTGCAGCCGTGGCCCAAATCCGTGGACAAGGTAAGAACTTGGGTCTTATGCGCACTTCGCCGGGATTGTTCGGTGCACTTCAAACTATATGAGGCGAGAGCTGAGTGCCGGGCAGCGGCATCGGGTTTTACTGTCAGATCTACAAGTGCGGATGGTGGAGCGATTTATTCCACAGCAAGTTGTCAATGTGCCGGTTTAAATCAAGAAAGGACAACACCACTGGGTTGAAAGTTGACTACAAAGATACTTCCATTAATTATCTGCACGTGTTGTAAACTGCTGCTTTAACCACAGAGGTCATTTAAACGCTGGATTAAAAGCATGCATGGAAACCAGCTTCCAGTTGGCTCCATACTCGCACACAGTGTTCAGTTATTTACAAGTTGTAGATCATCACATCTTGCCACTGGGTGTAATGTGTTTAGCAGTCAGTTGCATAACGGTTTACTGCCAATCACAACTTACAGAACCTCTTTAGATTGCTCAAACTGCACACACACACATACACACACACAAAGACACACACACACACATACTTGGTCCCATATATAGCATGAAGGCAACCCATGCAGGGGGAAAAAAATAACAGAAGAAACTTAATAAGACATCCACAAACACGATCCTGAAGCATATTCTGCATAATGGGATGAATTTAGCAGCGAGAAGAGAGTGACATGTTTGGGCACCGAGGTCTGTGTGACAGACGGTGCTCGGTAATAAGACCCTAATCCTCAGGAATTGCTGAAGATTATTGACCAAGCTGTTTGACACAGTTGAGTGCCTGTGGAAGGATTCATGCACAGCGGCCTTGTCCTAATTTATTTCCCTATTGTACGCCTTCTCTTCATCATTCGAACTATATTGGTCTATTTGTGGTTCAACTTGTGTGCACAGTCTCACCGTCACGTCCCCGCTTTGTGGCGATCTATGTCTCTTCTTTGTCAAGCTGCTGGACATGCAGTGGACATGGGCATGCGGGATATGAGTGATGACATGTGAATAATAATAATAAGTAGATGTTCAATATTAGAAATAAGAATTTGCAGCTGACATCATCATTTAACACTAATATTGTAACACAGCCTTTGACATGAGAAAAAATAAATGGCAGTAAATTGGATGCTGGGTCCTATTTTGATGAAGGCTTTTATGTAAGAAGTCTGCTTCATGTTGAAAATGAGCACACTGGGACTGATGACTAAACAATGTAATAATTGTGAAAATGAATTCACATTGGCTGGGCTGTTTCAGTCATTACGTCTCACCCCATAAAAAAACTGAGGGGCAATTCTGGACCAATGCCTGAAACAACATTTTACACTCTGAACAAAACATCCGCCGATTGAACATCTAGTGGAGGAAAGGTGCTGCCTCGCTCCAATACTGAGTTTCAGAGCCTGCAACAAAGTGCACATCCAGTGATTTGTGATATAGCCCAACACCGTCACAAGACATTTCATTTAGTTTAATGTTTAATTTACTAGTTTGAATAGGCGCACAGTCAGAAATGGAGCACTGTACCGTAGTGCTTAGTAGTGGATGTACCAGGAGTCACAATCGAACACACCTGCACTGTTCGCTCCCTGCTCAAAACTCAAGGGAGAGGAAAAATGCACAGTGCACTATTTTTTTTAGAGTAAAGTAGAATTTAACAGCTTCCATTAGTGATTTCTTTGCTGTTGCTTCGCCAGCAAATGCTCACGTCTCAGTAAATTCTCCAAGGTGAGCCATTTAAATTTTTAATTCTCATGGTTGTGATGGTTTACCGCTGTGAGAAGTTCTGAATGCGCAGACATGAGCGAGAGCGAGAGAGGGTGTTTTTTTTTTTTGTTTTTTTGTTTTCTCCGCAGAGGTCTTAATCTCTGGTTTGTGGCACAGCCTGTTGTTGTGAACTTGCTTCAGTCTGTTACCTAGCAGGGAATACAAACACCCATCCATCCTTTTCACTGTCATGAGCACAGGGAACAACACAGGGAGACACTTTACTAAAATTAGGGAACTGTGCCACGAATTTCCCGTCAGCAGCGTGCACATTCATTCAGTCATTTTCCCTTCATTTCAGTAATAAATACAGCTTAGTAATTGAGGGATTCATTTAATAAAACAGACAAAACATCTCAGTCTCTACTTACTTTCCTCAATCATGTTTATTCCAGGAAATATCAATCAAATTGGTGTTGGTTTATTCATTTCATTAATGGTGCTTATCAGTTTTTGCAAATGACCTGTTCAATTGTTGTTTGAATTACAAATGACTGATTGTTCCTTAACAGCGGGGTAATTTTTCTCCTGCATCCAAGTTATATGGCTCCCTATGTTTTCTATTCTATGTCTATTTCTATTTGCAGTGCAAATTCAGGCAGCTGTTACACTAATGTCTAACAGCTGATTAGATCTTTATGTACCCTGTGTGCAATGTAATTATCATGAAGTATTCAGGCATTGTGAAAAACAATGTCCTGAACTGTCCAGATCACATGTGTAGGGCTGACGCTGTAGTAGCCATTATTAAACACCGTGCAATTAAAAATGTCAACTTTTTCAGACTTGAGCTTTTCATACCTTTTCAAAGTCTGGGAAAAATGTGCGAGCAGATGGATTTCAGACTTTCATATGTGGTAGAAAGCATTTCTTGCAAAGCGTGTCCTGGTCTTCGAATTTCATTTTTAGCATCAAATATTTCTTTCATATGTTAAGCATCAGATAGTCGGCAAAACATTCAAGCATGCAAGAGGTAATTAGCAACAGATTAAGTTGAAAAAAATACAATGACAGGACTGTAGGCACCATGGTTGTAACTAATAATGCTGCTCTTCAAATCACTTGGTCAAGCCTTGTATCCATTTAATTTTTCACATTGATAAAAAGGGGTCATTTTGCAGATAGAGAGAGAGACAGAAACCCTATTTGAAGGAGGATGATTAAAATTCTGATCAGGACCTCTCAGTTCTTTATGCACACCTCTAACTGCAAAAACAACAAGAAACATAAAATAGCCACCCCTTAAATCTGCCCCATTCCTTTCATGAGGCACTTTCATTCCGTTTGTCCTCCAGCCTTCGCTCGTGTTGCGGAAATGGCCGTGACTCACCGGTTCGGTGCGGAGTTTGCATGGTTTCGACACACAAGTCAGGCGGTGTGCAACTGTAAAATTACTCAAAGATACTCGTTGTATTAGCTCCACAGAAATCACACATTAAAACTGCAGTTTGTCTCATGCCATAAACGGGTAAACAGAATAAATACATCCATTAATATAAAATCTGATCTAAATGAAAACAGCACTCACTCATGCGAATTCAAAAATAAAGAATGGTGAAGGTTTGTGCATTGGTGAGGTGTGTGTGGCGTGATAAATGGAGCCACGGCAACCGGCAGCAGTGTTTCGAGGATGTGATTACCAAAGTGCAACAAGTCTCACTTAGTGCTGAGCGAGAACGCCGCAGACTTTTCATTATCTCAGCCCAAATCTCCAAGGAACAAAGAGAGAGAACTTGCTAGACACATGAAGCTGAATAGACAACCTGAAGGCAACAGCTTGAACTCGTCTTAAGAGGTATCAATCACATTTACTTTCATATATAAAGCATGCTATCAGATGTAGCTGTTACTACTACAGCTCTGAGCGAAGCCAGATTCTGTAGTGCAAAAAGTTAAAGGAGCATAAACCATATACGTCTCATCTCCCAGTTCCTCCCGGACATCCCCATGTTGAAGCATTCCCAACTGCTTCAAAAAGATCAGCGAACCGAATCCACATTAACTTAAAGAGTTATCATCGTGATTTTTGCGCTTGTTTCCTATTCACTCTTTATGAAGCACAGTACTCAAATTAGCACATCTAATAAAATCCTGACAGATATTTAATAGCTAATCATGCATCCTATCAGTGAGGAGAGTTTTTGTTTGTCCTGGTGCTGCACTTGAAGTTTTGCACGATTTAATGACATTCAGCCGAGCCTATTATCTTTATGTTTACACATTATCGCCGACTGTTAACAAAGATCTGCAGTGATCTGGGAGTCGGAGAAAGGCATATTTTATGTCTCCTGAAGCTCATTACATGAATTATGATCTCCTCTTGGTTGACAGAGCTCTCATTGACATGCCACTGTTGGTTTCGAGTATGTGTTTTGTGAATTCTGCGAGTCCTCGTTGCTCCAGAACACAAAATTACTTGTCATGTCTCATATTGGATCAGTAGATTGCCAATATCTGAATGATGTTATATATTATTGTGACATTTTGCTATTTAGATTGGATAAAACGACAATTTAGCATCCAGTCCAAATGGAGATGAACATTCTATTTGCCCTGTTTAAGTCTATGATCCTAAAATGAAAAGGACAAAACAAACTGAAAAGCCCTGCACCCTATCACGCTTGATTTGAGGTCATTATTGGAAGAGGAGCATATTAAAGCTGCACCACTGACGGCAACTGAGATATTGAACTCGCACAGGGTGATTCCTGTGTGTGGCCCGCTTTTGTATTGACACCTGTTACCACAGTGGAATGAAGTTCATTTCATCTCTCAAAAAGACATTCTGTGTGCGCTTAACATGCCGTGCCGGGAAACGCTAGATTTCTGTTTCCCGGCACTGGAGGCGTTCATATGCACAAACGTTCATGAAAATTGCCACGATCGTGGGAATAAAACCGCACATTTAGGGTGGATTGTTGCTTTGTGTGGGACACTGGAAAAATCTGAACATCCTATAATTCCATGGGAGGTAACAGAAATCATCCAACACCTGTTTGTTGGATTGCCAGTGATTAACTTCATCAAGGGCTATTCAGCATCTGTGTGCTGTCATAATTAGTTTAACTTTCCCAAGGCCTGTCAATGGTAAATGAGAGTCATTATGCCAGAATGCCCCTCTTCAAGGCTTGGCGCCTGCCTGCCTCAGCCCCTCTCTGTGCCTGTCTCGGTCTCTTTCACTGCCTCCTAGGTGGAGCTCACAGCTTGGCTGAATGCGACTCATTTTCGACTCTTCATGTGCAAATGCCTCTCTCGCTCAGTGAGAATGTTCTGTGCATCCTAATTTGAGTCGTCGCCTCGTATATTTTCTTCCTCAAAAGTATGGAGCTTTATTTGTCAAAAGAAAAGCGTATTTTTTCAAGGATCTTTTTGGATTTCCTCACTGTTTTGCTTGGCATGGCTCTCCAACAGCTGGTTTTACCCTGTAGAAAATAATGCCTGGTGTTCTCACTAACTCTAGGCAGTATGTCAGCTAAATCTGCAGTTCTATATTAAAATTCAGATGCAGAGAACATGAAGTGGTGGACACATGGTTTAATTTTTTGCCACAGATCCAAAAATAGGGTGATATTTTTTTTTTTATCTTTGTCAGGTTCTCTTTCCTCATTTTGCTGTTTTATTTAACATTTTGCTTTTTGGTTCATCTGAAGGCAAACTCGGAGATGAGTGTCGTTGGCGTTCTATTGCTCAAGAGTAATTGAACATTTTGCTGTCCCTGTTTTGAGGTAAACTAACTAATTAAAACTTTTCTGTTCTGCAGCACAGAGAACAGATACTTAAATGGGCTTTTTCATGTTTTTCCTTGCAGAATGCCTGTTACATGCTGTATATTTATGCAGACTATAATTCATTTTTATATACCATATTTTTGAGATCCGTAAATAAAACAACATCAACAAAAACATATGCTTTTACAATACTGGCTCGCAAAATGATGCTTTTAATCCCTGTAGAAAGGCATAACTGAGACACAGAGAGCATACAGCAACAATATATATGACAGTTTTAATAATAAATAAATTGCTTTTTGTGCATTCATTTGTTGAGCACCTACACTCTAGTCAGTCTAATCCCAGGTAAATAAAGTGTAGTCTTGCAAACAATATCTTTAAAAAAGACAATTTACAATATGGTACACAAAATTGTGAGTAGCTACTAAAGAACAAGAGAGGAAAGAAACAGGAATGACCTGATAGTTAATGAACTGTTAATAAGCAGTCAAAATCAAGAGTTATATAACAGATAATGATGAACTGCTGGAGAGCAGGCTGGGAGATAGTAAATAGTCTCTCATGAGTTTTTTCTGGGGAATTCAGCCCAAACACAAACTGCTTTCACAAAGCGTGCTCGGTTCGAGGAACAACAGCACAGTCCAGCAGCACAAGAGACGGGCGAAAAAACAGCGCAGTCCTCAGCAAACACTTCACTGTTCCTCAAGGCCGCAAGAACCAAAGCTTTTATTCCAGCCCTGCATCACACCTCTTACAGATGACTGACAGTTAGCATCTTGCTACGTTAGCAGAGCCCCACATACAGAAGATTTGTTTTGGCATGTTAGCTGTTAGCAGAAATGCTAAATGTTTGCTGCATATTTTTGGCTACAGTTAACTTCCTAGTTCTTGTTGGACGCTTAGCGTTGAACCTAAATCAGTGATTTGTGCACAAAGGTGCACTCAGAAATAACCCTGCAAAGAATTTAATTTCCTTTGTAGCGCCCCTTTTACTGCATGCCAACAGACACATGCTACTGGCTTGAGGATTTAAGTGGCAAGTCAGTCATTTAGATATGAGGATGTGTTGCATCAACCGCTGTGAACTGTCGAGGTGAAATGAATATTTACCTGGCCTGCAGTGAGCTAACACAGGAGCACTACACGCCAGCTTGTTACTTTGCATATTAGGCAAAGCTTCAAATTCATCACTGACAAATCTTAAAAAAAAACACATTTCAGTGCGCACCATTTAGGGACTTAATTAATGCTAGTGGAACTCAGCGGTGCGGAACTGTTGTTGAGAGACGGTGTTGAGGCCACAAATTTCCCTCTGGTGAGAGTCGAGTCCTTCTAAATTGTTCTAAGGTGTTCGTTTAGAATAATAATTTTTAAAAAATGGGTAGATTTGGCTGCGTGTTGAATTAACTCGAATTCCTGTTGCGAGCCGCTGTTGTTGCTTCAGCGATGAAGAGCTGATGCAGCTTTAGAGATGAAGTTGGTGAGATCAGAGAGGGAGGACTGAAGGACCCACAGCTCCCTGTGACACCACTGATGAAGAATAAGCTTTATCAAACGCTCTTAAACCAATAACTAAGCGCTGTATGTATTACAATATACCAGCATGTGCTTCCTTAGCTTAGCATCTAGTCTATCTGTATAATATATGACATGTGGATATGAATATTAATGTAGGCTGTGTGTGCTCTGAATATGTTGGTGTCTTTGGTTTGTTATTAGGGAACTAGTTATGAATTCCTCCGTAAAAACTTGCTCGGCCGTATTGCATTATGATGCTTTACTTCACTTGGGGAGCACAGGAAGGGTAAATAAACATACACAGTACAGTGCAGCATTTAAAAAATCTAACAATGCATGGAAAACAAAACTGAAACTGGCCTTTTCCCTGATAGCGTCTCCCGTCTTGTTTGTTTAATCAGTTTGACAGTGCGGATAGACCTGAAATGGGTTATAGCACTTAGATAATTACGTGGGAGGTTTCTCCAACAGCCCGCGCTTTGTCTCAACACAATCATCTCCTCGGAGATTTAAAGTAGCGGGTTTACAATGAAATTGTCAACCTGTATTCTCGGCGCAGGACAGGAAATTCCTCTGGATCTGCAGCAGGCACCCGGAGCCGCCCCATTTATGAAGTCTCCCTCTCAAAGCGGAGGACTCGGGGCACGACTTCCTGCGGGGAAGGCAATGGACTCAGAAACTGCGCCTCGCCGAATCGGGCGGGGCTACACGCATTTAATTTATTCCAAGTGAAGAATACCTCTCCAGCAAAACCCTAAATGAAGCGATGTCTACCACTTCGTCGAGGCAGTACATCGCCGGGTTTACTTCTACATCCTTTGCCTTCGGCCTTGCGCCTTATCGATCGGCTGGGAAAAAAGAGTCGGCGTGGTGAGCTTCCCCAAGGCCAAGCCTCCTTTCCACACCTTTCACGCTCTGCCTGGCCATGTACACACCTCCCTAATCAGGACTGGCGTGTTTTGCCGCTGCAGTGGGGATGGCTCTCTGAAACGATTAGGCCTGGGGACAGCTCCAGCTCTCTTCCCCTCTTCTCCATGCCACATCCCATCTAGAAAGCATTTCATCTGTGGCAGTGGAAAGGCTTATGTGGGGTTGGCGAGTGCTGTGTGAAAAGCAGCAGGTAATAGGCTGTGTAATGTGTTTGGAGGAGTAGTTTTAGTATTCACAGTTAGTGTTGACCTCTGGCAGGCTGAGCCACCCCCACAGTAATTTCCTCTGAAAAGATGTAATTGAATTCATCAGGATGAGTAAACATATTATAAGTAGCAGAGTAAGATAACAATGTTGTGGATAGATCAAGGAAGGGGATAGTACCTCCACGAGTAATTGAAAATAGTCAAAGAAAAACACAAGCAAAGAAAGTGTGCAGGACGCTGGGGAGAGTGGCTGCGTTAGCGGCAGCTTGTCTGCGTCTCACACCACGGTTCTTTCATATATGTCTTGATTTCAATTCCAGAGGTGTAAGATTTGAACTGCTGCACGTGACAAGCCGATGATAAAATCAGCAAAAACATGCACATCTTGCGCAGGCATTCATCCATTTCCAAGCATTTCACACAGCTGACGTCTTCGGTCCAGACGAGACGCAGAGCGGAGCGGAGCAGAGGGCTGCGGTGTGGCGGCGTGCCTCGTTCTCCTAGTGAGATGTATTGGAGTGTTGTCCCAGAGGACCTTGTGTTTAATTTAAAGGTTCTAACATCGACCGCCATCTTCAAAATATCGAACATTGTCAGTCCGAGCAACTGGCGGGTGGTCAGGCAATTGTCTGTCAGTTATAATGCAATCCTCTGCCTCCGCTTCTCTCCTGGTGATGGAGCGCCGGCTCATTGTGGCCGTTCTCGTCTGTCAAAGCAGCGAGCGGCCTTTAAAAAGAATACACACCCTTAAGAATGGATTACTTCGCGGGGAACAGCTGGGGCTCTGTTAGACCACGCAATTGATTGCTGGACTATAGCTTTTAGTGGTAAAAGCTGGTCCTTGCATTTCTGACATGTCTTCATGATGCTGTGTGTAATAGATGGCGAGGGGATTTCTAGCTGCTCTCTGTTAATGGAGGAAAAGCTCTGAAAGCCACACAATAATGTAACACACTGCTTGATATCTGTTTGTCTGTAAGATAAAGACACGCTGACATCTGAAATATCTCAACTGTGCGATGGATTGCCTTGAAAATTGAGAGCAGACATTCATGGTCCCCAGAGGATAAAAGCTGCTGATTTTTCTATAGCGCCACCATGAGTCTCACAAATGTGCTCACAACTATTGGGTAGATTAGCATAAAACCACTATCACCATTACCAATTTCTGCAGTGCTTTTTATTTTACTGCTTATGGTTGTGGTTCATATCTGTCATCTTAGTTTAAATGTAAATCCAAGAGGATTGCCTGGGAACAGATGTCTGCAGTGTTTATTTAGAGGTGTGTGTGTGTGTGTGCATGCATTGTCTATTGTTAAGCCGCACTTCCTGGTTGGCCTCTGGTTGTTTTTGGCTGACTTGCTGAAGGCGCACACATTCATAGGGCGTAATATATATTTAAATTATCTAAATAGATTATTGCTCACACTTTACACTTCACTGATATTTGGAATCAGTCCTTCCGAAAATGATCATTTGTAATCACTGCTCAGATATCTGCCTCTGAATCCAAAACATATAGACAAATAATAAAAAAAATCTTTGCTTGACTTCCCATTTAACCCAGAAATCTGTTCTTAAACATCACTGAGCAGCTTGGGGGAGGAGCATGCATTCAGTCCTCGAAGCCTGGCTGTGTGCGCTTCAAAGGATTAAATCTGAATTATGAGGGCAAACAGAGAAAAGGAAATCTAACAGTAGGGGATGATCCTCGCCAAAGACTGGACGAGACCTTTTACCCAGTAGGTTCACGGTGAAGTGACGTATTCAGGAAAAGAATAAGTGGGAAAAGGCCAAATGATTTATATTATTCCCATAATGCCAGTCACTCTGGAGGATTTCTTGAGGATACATTAACATGTTAAAATCTTTCTTTTGGTGAAAATATACGAACAGTCAGCCATCAATGCTAAATTTCAGGCTACATTTACTAATCTTTTGTTAATACGATTATGCTCATAATAAACAAGGTTAACTTGATTGCAGTAAGTTATGCTAAGTGCTAATATTTTAGCCATGGAAAAAACTTACTTGCAGAATTGCAGGTGTTGCCGCAACATTATTGCCTTTATCAGGTTATTATGGCCATTTACTTCGCCTGCCTGTAGATAACACAGGCAAAAAAACAACGGTCTGCAGTTTAAGTCAAATGTAGATTGAAGATCTGGATGCACATGTGAACATATTGAACCATGGAACAATTTTAGATTGCATTATTAGATTTGGCTTCATACATGATTCAGTGTAAATGATGTAAGCATGTGTAGGATCAAGCCTAGAGGGTGGAATCACTCGGCTGCTTTGTGAAATCACAACCACATCTTGCATCATCCGCATTTATGGTCACGAAAAATAAAAAATAATAAACCAAAAAAACATCTCCGCAACAGTGGAAAAGCAGTTGTCACACTTTTGAACCCAATTTTGCAGACACGAAGCAGTAGACAGAGGTAGAGAACTTGATGTGACAGAAACTTTACTGTAAACTTGCAAGAAAGAAAAGAAACATAGAAATTCAGTTGTCAAAAGGTAACAACAGGAAACAAACAGCTACACAGCCAGGCAGACAAAAACAGACAAGGGAACTGGGGAAGCTAAGGCGATCCGACAAAAACAGGTTGTAATGAGGTGCAGCTGGTGAGGCAGGCAGCAGGTCACAAAGGCTGATGAGGGGATGAGCCACAGGTGCGCAGGACAGGGGAACACAGTGGGTCTGCACCATTACCACGAGGGTGTATGATGGTGGTGTGCTGAGTAGGTGGAGTCTGCACACCGTTTGACAGCAATCACAGCAGGCAGATATGGTACAGTTACAGTTACAGACACCCTTAAAACCACATCATCAGCATGTTTAATCTGCACCCAAGCAGAAATGTAAAAATGGCTTGGAGTATTACTTCCTGTTTATGCTAAGCTAAGCTAACCCTGCTGAGTGTGGTTTCATATTTTTAGAGTACCAACATCAGTCATCTAGTACACATATTCTGCAGCAATTACCCACAAACCAAGTCTTAACTCTAGGATTTTGATGGGAGAGCTTTTTGCCCACAAATGGAGGCTGAATCCCCTAATGTGACAATATAATAGAAGAAGACGTACGCAAAAGGAGAAGAAGAAGGCGGGGGAATAGGTGCGAACGTCAACATGACACTAGTTTAAACGTCTGCTAACTGAAATGCAAACATCAATTATTCTCTTCGCTGCCAGTGAATGTAAACATGCATCAACAAACAGTTGATATTTGTGTCCAAGTTAATGGATAACGGCTAACGATGATACTCATCGCTTCATCTGAAACCATGTTAAGCCCATTTAGGCATTTATGCATTTCTCTCAAGACAAGAATATACTACCTTGTTTTAACCGGAGCGGACTCAGTTATTTTTGGGTCAGTGTCGGGTCAGTCTCTTTCCTGCAGCAGGGCGAGCTCACAATGAGCTGGAACAGGCCAAAACTCTAACAAGAGCAGTTTTTCCTGACATATACACATATATGTGTGGCAGAATCTTCTGAGAGAAATAAACCCAGATCCTACCGGCTGTGAGGCAACAGTGTCAACCATTATGCCATGCAGTGCTACCTAGTGATGCACTGGTTTCAAAGAACTGATGATTTTATCTCTCTCCTTATATTAAGAATAATAGACAACACTTAAATAGCACAGTTTCCTCACCCTGAGGAACTGCATATGTCGGCCTTTAATAGTATGTATATTGTAATCATTACCGGATTCAAGAAGCAGTCTGAATAGAACCAAAGAAAGCCTCCTGTGTTTTTTATTTTGACTTTTTCACTATCAGCATGAGCAGCATCATGAACACCTCTTCTGGTTTCCTGGAGTCTCCAGGAACAAAACACCCAGATGTTTATCATCGAGCAGCCATGGGAAAGGAGAGAAAATATTCTGTGAGAGATCATCTGGGGAATTTTTTTTTTTTTTTTTTAGAGGGAGCATTTTCTCCATTTTCGTTGCTGTATCGTGCATTAAAGGTTCTGCTACATCCGGTGTTTTTCATCAGGACAAAATCAGCAAAACTGAATTTGCAGGAAATTTGAGGACAGCTGTTGAAATAATGACTGGGCTAAACTCTCCAGAGCACAGTGTCTGTCTCTTATTATCTCCACACGCGGGGTTCTTCGCCGTTGCTTGTTTTGTTTTCACCAAAACACTGAATTCAGAGTGAGGAACATGTACATATTATAGCATAAAAGTGGCAGATTTCACATTGAGAGGAGTCAAACATCCTGGATGAGATCACAGCTGTGAGGGTATATCCTGTGTTTTCACGGCAGGAACTGTGTCTCGGCTTGACTTCGGCATCAGGTTATAAACAATTTGACAAGGAGGGTGCAGAAATGAGAGCAGAGCTGCGGAGACAGCCGGAGAAATGAAAGCAAAGTGGTGGGGAATCTTCTCCCTTTCTTTTTATATTAGCGAAAACATTAGATACACCATTTGCTTGATGCTTTTATCCAGAGTGCTGCAACAAAACCATGAAAGCTTACAGGATTTAACAGGGGTCAAAAGGTAACCCTGAAAATGTTACTATTCATCAGTCTTTTCATTTGGAGCATCTTAAGGGCTCCTGACCAGACAAGTGTCATGTTATTTCATGCCCAGGTGTACACAATGAGGAGGACAGTCGGTAAATAGCCTGTCAATGTCAGCGGCCGCTCCTGTTTGAAGCTGACATGTTTGTGTTTATCTGAACTTATTGTGTGTCCCTGTCAAAGCAGTTCCATCCGGAGGGTAAACAAATCTAGACAAGGTTTTAGCAAAGCTGGAAAAAATCTCATCACAAAAGTGCACCACTTGGCTCCAGTGCAATTACCTTCTGTAAATGAAGCTCAGTCCGTCCTGCGAGTCGCTCGCCCTCTGTGCAGGCGGTTTGCACATACACTGTGTCAACAAAGCAGCATGGGCCTCCGTTTGGAAGGTGCGAGGCTGTTTACCTTTGTTGCTGTGCGGATTGATGAGGTGGCTGAGGCAGAGGCAGGGGCATGATGTGAATAGCTGGGAGTATTACTGTGGAAAGAGGTGTTCCCCCCTCGGAGGCGGCTAACCGAGTCTGACAAAGCTGTTTCTGCTGAGAGGCTGCAGGGACGCTCCCTGGCCACCCTCCAGGAGGCCCGGCTCCGCGTGTGGATGCACATTTGAGGGAGTGATGAAAGGTAATGTAGAGATGGGGGGAGGAGGAAGCTCCCAGTAACATAGTTTAAAGTCATGAAAGCCGGCCTATAGTGTATTTAATGCTTTCGCAGCATGGCGAGAATATAAAAACCAGATAAGCCACGGTGTGACTTCTAGGGGGCTTTATCAGATGTTTGATTTCAAGGTCCATGTCTGTGATATTTTTTCTATCTTTCATTTTTTTTCTCACCCTGAAATAAAACTTCAGACAAAAATTCAAGAATTTCATTACATGACACCACACAAACATGAGCAAAAAAAAAAATAAAAAAAGGCAATCAAAGGAAAAAGAAAAATAGAAATTCTGAAGTTGATTTAGAAAGTTCTTTCAAAAGAAGACTTCATTCTTTACAGCTAACCCTGTTTTTCTTTTTTTTTACTCAGGCACGTTGTTACTTCTGTCCTTTGGCTGCAGCAGAATCTCTTCAAATCTGTTTTTCTCTTGTTAAATTGTTGATCAATTCTGGTGCTTTGGGATTGCCTATCTGGATGCCTTATAGCTATCCCTATGGCTTTTATAGGGGACAAACCACTATGTGATCTTTACACAGCTCCAACAGCCAAGGAAATTGGATTAAACGTCTGCTGTGATTCTGGAGTCACTTTATTCTGCAGCCTCTCCTTTCACTGTCTGTATGTGCACCCTCTGCCTCAGTATCCCTCGCCATTAGTGAGGATTCTCTGTGCCCCCCCAGCCCCAAAGGAAAAAAGTTAACTACTATATCTACTGCACTCGACTGTAAATGAAAGTAGAGATAAGACACAACTGGATTTGTCACCACCTAATCCAATGGGATTCGCAAACTCACATTTAATTTCGCAGAGCAAGGCAGCCTCAGTCTGAAGGTTTGCAAACTTCTTTTTTATGAGACATTTTCAAACTCTAACAATGATCACGGCAACTAGCAAAATCAAGTACACTGTATAATCTGGGTAATGACCATTATTATGGTGAATTAGTGTTGCTTTGTTCGAAAGTTTGAAGGATCAACAATGATGTGTGTTGTCATGACTTAATTAAAAGAAAATACAGGGGTTCTCAAACTTATTACTCACCAGATTTTTATTCAAAGTCAGAGGTCTAGAACGATTGGCGAAAACAAAATAGCATTTAATCAATCAGTTATTAATCTCTTGTGATTGGACCATTGTGAAGCCTGCCGGCTCAGACGGTTAGTAGACAGTATTTCTGACTTTTCTTACAACTACATTTACACCAGTTGAACCACAGAAAATGAGAGTTAACGTTGCCATGAGAACGATGTAAACGGCAGGGCCGAGCAGTTTGATGGTGGGTCCACGGGGTAGAGAGGATGGAGGTGGAGAATAATCTCATTCTGTAGAACAGGTGAACTATGGATTGTGGACATTTGCACGGCTTGTTGGGTGCCGGTTGGACTGGGCCTGTTCCACTGGTGCATAACGTGAGATGCATACATTCTCTCGATTGCATAATAATGCATAATAATGTAGCCTGTTGATAAATGAACTCCGTTTTTAATTAACTTTTTCATATGATATCTCTTCAAATAATATTAATAATAATATGTAACTATGTAGTGACGCATCTCTGAATGCTTGATGGCCTTTTCTGAGCACAGAACAAACGTCTTTAGGTGGTTTTCTCTGCTCAAAGTGATCTGTTGAATATAGAAAACGTAACGTCACATGCAAAGATCCCAAATGTAATTTGTTTTTATTTCCCTCTCCTTTTCATTGAATTTCAAGAATGTATTGTGACCATCTCTCCATGGTTGCTGCTTGGTTTAGAGCCTTTAAAACAAAAATTATTGACCAAGAGACATATTGACAGAAGAAGCACAGAAGTGTCATATTCACCCTTTTCATTGACTCAGGAACGGACGCTCAGAAGAGAAGTGTTTTAATAGATCCTCAGGGAGAGAAATCCTGTTGTTTCCATGGTAATAGTGGGGTTTGTACGCTTGCAGAGAGTAAATCCCACGAAGAAACTTTATTTGATACAAAGTGAACACACAACGATACGATGGCAACAGGGATCGGAAAGCCACAGTCCTTCAATTTAGCAGCTCATCATGGCAATAATAATAATAATGATAATAATGATGATAATAATGATATGATGATGATGATGATGATGATGAGGAAGAAGAATATACCACAAAGAAGAAGTCTGCAATTATTGTTAGGATAGGATAGAACAGAAAAAGGTCAATCCATGAACACACACACACACACACACACACACACACACACACACACACACACACACACACACACACTCTTCCAGACTGCTCTGCCATTACGCAAATGGATCTGGAAAGGCACTCCAGCATGTTTGCTCTCTGTCTCGGGCCGTCAGAGGATTTGGTGAGCTTGAAGACAAACCGCCCCTTGATCTGAAAGCTCAGAATCACCAAGAAGATAGATCAAAGCCTGCCTTCTCACTGAGATGCTTCCGTTAGAGTCTGTAACACCGAGCGATGGAAGGGAACATAAAGGAGGGGAAAGAGGGGGCAAAGTTTGTGAGCGTCCACATGTTCCTGGGTGTGTGTAATTAGGTGGTTTTCTGGGAAATGTGTGGGGCGGGAGATGGATCGTCTTAGAAGAGCCGCAGAAGAAAATCCTTCTGTCTGGGTGTCGCACCCCGTCAGTCACACAAGCCTCATGGCCCCGTCAGATACGGTGAGACAAACTAGGGCCTAAATGCTAAATGATGTGTGGGAGCAGGGGCTGGAAAATGGCACTATCAGAAGTAACTTTGTGGGTTTGTGAATTCACTGTTATTGTGGAAGTCAAGCCCTATTAGGCAAGAACCGGTGTTTTTTGAGACTTGGCGTCCTGACAGTTTTTGACATGGACAGCTGTACACGTGCATTTGTTGACAAGCTGAAGGATTTGGAAAAGGCAAAGGCTTGGCGTACGATCAAAAACTAAAGAGTCGACACTTTGCTAACACAGCCAGACATCGAGCAAGTGCGACACAAGACGTAGCGAGCCAGCTCATATTACTTACTGGTCTAACAGCAAGCGGGCAGGCTCTACCTCCGTCCTGCAGCCTTTTATATCGCAAAGCTCTCGCCAACGACTAAACGCCAGTCAGTCATTCACTCGTGTACGTCCTCTTGCCCAATCACTCTTTTTCTCCTCTTAGCTTCATCCATCAGTGTCCTTTTCCATCCCTTGTCCTCTGACATAATGTCCATACTGAGAATACCAAGCTAACTTCTCCCCATAGCTAGCCTGCAGTTGGCGTGCGTGTGATGTGGTCCGGTAAAATGTTACCCAATTTACATAATGCAAGAACAGGCAACAGGCGTGGCATCAAAATGATTTAATAATAGTTGCATATTGGTGCTTTAATTTTGAAGGTTTTTCTAGCCGTCTCAGTTGAACCAATAAAAGTGTTTCAGTGCATTTTCTTCGCACAAGGCCTCACCTTTTCAGCACTGTGAGAAAGTATCAGCGCAGATTGACATTATATTCGATAAAGATTTCAGACCCTCGCAGCTTCTTGGCTTCGGCCCGTGTTCAGTTAATGATTAAGCAGAAAACTGTCCTTCTGGCCTTTATTTGAAACACTTCCTGTGAGAGAAGCTTCTTAAATTAATTATGTTTGCCTAATGAATAATTAAGCCAAGGGAAAGATAATTTGGTGCTACGCAGCGAGCCAGACCATTGTGCATGTAGAGGAACCGGCGCTCTGTGTGCCTGGCTGATTTCACATTGGGAGTGTGAAATGAGAATTAGCAAACAATTTGCCTCCTGTTCCATCCGTCACCATGACTAAAACATCACTGCTGATTATGTCTTGACAAGTGTCAATACTGCACGCCTGCTTGTTAACTGCACCAGAGACAGGTTGCATATGAGCTTCCATTATTGTGGCTCTAAATTATGGAGTGGTATTGATTCGCAGTTTGAATGAAAGCAGATAACAAATGCTTTTGTGTCAGATTGTATTGTCACAGAAGTTAAAAAGAAGTTGAAGTGCAGCCTTAATGACAGCAGACGTAAACAGGAGACGTTAATAGCTTCTTATCTGTGGAGGTGAGACGCGGAGGATAGAGATTAAGCCGTGAGAGAAGACATTTAATTATCTACGTCATGTTCGTCGCTACAGAGAAATAATACATGGGAACTACTGGCGCCGGGTTTTAAAAGGATAACAATAAGGTTTGTCATCTCTCAAGACTTCGGCGTCGTTACCCATCAAGCAGTCATATTTATTTATTTATCTGTATAAACATATAATACCCTCACTGGAGAAAATTACGGCTTTTTTTTTTCTCCTTAATCCACTCAAGGAAATCTTTAAGGATTCAAGTTAAGGATTTGAATAGCTTTTTAAGATTATGCGGCAAATCAAACACAAAACGGCTATCACCTGGGGAGAGTTATTATTTTTATTGAATTTAAGTGTGTTTGTGTAGCTTAGATTCACTGTAACAGGACAAACACCAGTGACAGTTTCAATTTTTCTGCCCTCAGTGATTTATAGGCTCTATGAGTCACTTACAGAGAGAGAGAGAGACAGGCAGGCAGACAGGCAGACAGGCGGACACACACACATACACACACACTTTCTATCTACTTGTCTCTTCCAACCCCCTCTTTGTCCCTCCCTGGTTATAAAGACTTGCCAAGATATCATTGGCTCAACAGAGAAAGGGCAAATCCTCTTCAGCCAATTTAAATTCTTCTGAGCACATGGTGGCGACTATTCCACACTAATTAATAGACATGTCATGAATAAAAACACTTTGATTATGAAAAGAGGTTGCCCTTTGCCTCCTTTTAGGCTTGTCATTAGTATGAGGACACATGTGGTGAATAGCTGGAGTGTTGGTACCAACAGCCCGAGACAGCCGCATGTGCCCCCACTTGATTAAATCTTTCGCTCCATGTTTTATTCAGGGCTGGCCGCACGGACCCGATGCCACAGTCTCTGATTAGCTGCACCTGTAGCGACAGGAGGGCCAGGTCCAGCAGGACCGGGAGGGCAAGGCCCATTCAAAGGGCAGGACGCGACGACACGCGACCCTGGAGCCCTCATTCACAAATGCACTCCATCACCCGCTCCCCTCCCGCTGTCTCTGTCAAAGTGACATACAGCGCAGATCTTATTCTATAACGCCGCACTTGCTCGGTTTTATATATGTCGCTGCTCTGCACTGTGAGGTCGTGGCAGCACATTCAGTAGAGCTCCCGGGTTGGACGTGGTACATCAGTTCTTCTTAGGAAGGCAGTTTATTTATCAGGACCAAATCATTTTCAGCAGCTTTGATTTCGTTTGTATTATTTGCACCCAAACTAGACGCTTTATCTTCCTTCCAAATATAATCTTCCAAAGCCTCTGAAGTTCTCTCTCAAGACATATACAATATGTGCGTATAAAATGTTGCCTCTAATGGTTTATAAATGACTAATTTTATAATAAACCAGCAAATTCGAATTATCTAAAAAAGCGAATGAAGACATTTAACATATTAATTGAACAGTTTATTTAAAAATGATTATAAATCTTATCTGTTAATAATTAGTTCTCATGATGTTACCAATTATTTGTATTATTCGTTGTTTATTTTTGAAAGACAAATAATAAAGCTGGAGCTCATATTTTTTTTAAATGATTCACTTTTTTATTATTTCCTGTTGCGGAAATGCTTTAAAAAGATTTTATCCGAAACCCATTTCCTAATTATGAACCAGTAGTTTAATTATGGCACAGTAGAGAAGGTTTTGTTGGGATTATAGGTTCCAGAGGGGAGTCTCTCATCAGACAGGACTATGCACAGTCAGGAATGGATAACATGCATGTTGGAGCTGTTAGTGTTCCACTCTGCTGCTTTATTGATCGCGTCGTACTCGTGCCACATCTCTGAGATGTACATCGTCTCCGAGCAGTCATAGATGGCTCTGTGGTGCCTTATGTTGCACTGCAAAGAGGTTCTGGCTGTCAACATGTGGTCCTCAGCCCAGCTGACTCGTCCCAAAGGGGAGCCGAACCCCCTGCAGGAGCCATCTGTATCCCCGACAAGGCTATCCATCATCCTCACTGCGGCGCTCAATTTAGGGCTCCTCTGCAGACAGCTTCAGGCAGCAGTGAACAGCTTTACATGTACGTGTCTGTAATGAGAGCCCTTGAAACCTGCCTAGTGGCTCTCTGAGCCAGCCTCGAGGGCTGAAGGGAATCAATGAGTCGATCCTCGGGGCTGATCCCACGCCCATCCTCCAGGCTTGTTCCAAACATGTTTTCTTTTTTTTTTTTTTGAATGTCTCCTTGTGGAGACGCTAAATTAAGAGAAGAAAACATGATTAGTGTGTACAGTAACATACAGCTGAGGCTTCCAGGTCAGTGACTCTCAAACAGGGGACGCTACAGGGTAGTTTAAACTGACAATTAATTCCACTGTTACTCAGTTCAGTAGATTCTTCTTATGTTTAATTTGACACACATAATCCCAGAGAAGAGCCCTCACACGCAGAGATCCCAGACTCTTTGTCTTTTAGCATATAAGAATTTTTTCTGCACAGGCATTTGGACTGGGACAACGGAAAATTCCTGCTTTCACTAACCCTGAAACTATATATGGTTATAACAAATGGAACACTGGTCTAAACATCCATTAGTGCTCTTGAGTATTTCCACCATGTTCTCGTAAATACACCCCAGCATTATATTTCATGGCACTAATGGTTGATGTTGACGTGGATTTCACAGGAAGTTTACATTTTGTTTTTCTAGGTGTGCTGACTGATTGCTCACATTCATTTTACATCCTCAGGGCCATAGTTGTAGGGAAGGGAGGATTTTGTGCGATTGCGTTCACTCATGCTTGAGGGCTTGCCTGCTGCAACCACGCGAAAGTGCTTCTAATTAATTTCCACAACCCAAACTTCCCGAGCAACCTCTAGTAACAAGCCTGCATCTTTAACCTTAGGCTACCACTGCCTCATTGCAGGGAAACAAATAAATGTACGCCAAAGGACCAGCCCTGCCTTTGGTACGGTGCAGAAACAAGAACCCTCTCGCAGATTTGGAGAGCTCCATGCCGGGGTTGAGAGGGTTGATATCGTCCCAGTTGCATTTGATGGAGCAATGAGAATGTTTATTCTAATGGCTGTCTGAGCCACTGCATCCCTGTGTGTTAGCAGAGGCCTGTATTAGACAAAGTCTGTCAGTGATGCATTCATCTGTCCAGCAGGTAGAAGTAGGATCCATTTTGTGTCAGTTAATTCAATCAGCCTCAGCTGACTGCTGACAGTGCTCTTAGAGGCCACGGGGGCTTTGGAGAGACAAGATAGAAGGAGGATCCTCTTGGCAAGGCCGTGAAATGTCATAGCCCACTGCCCTGGCCAGATGAGGCGGAGTTACACACCGACTTGGCGACTCAATACGTGATAGTTGCAGCTTATCATATGTAAGCTCGGGGAAGGGGGCCAGTGGGCATTCCCACATTTTGTGTTGTCATATTGTGTCCGCATCTCGACATTACAAATCTCATTTTTCATGCTGGTGTGCCGAGCTCTCACGCCGTTTCCCAATAACTGTAAAGGCTGGTTGGCAACACATCTAAATCCCTCTCCTACGGCCTCCCGATTCCACACGAGACTTGTTGTGATGCTTCCTGAACCGCACACAAAATGTGTAAGCAGTAAACAACCCAAAGAGTACTGTTTGCTGACAGGCAAAGCCAGGCAGGAATAATACCTAATCGTTTTCTACGCCCAAGATCAGCCTGCTCATGTTGCACATTACTGCAACCACAGGTGAGCCTCCGCCCAGGAAACTTACACTGCAAGATGTAAGATTTGGGGGGAATGAGTCAAGCGGGGTGCCTTGAAAAAACCTTGAATAGCATCAGCTTATGTTGCACAATTTATCCAACTTGATGACTTCAGGATTGTGGGAGGCGGTGTAAATATAAACCTCTTGTACCCAGCAGTCCCTGCGTGAACATGATTAGACATGGATCACTTCGAGGAATAAACTGGACTTGCATGAAATTTGATTCCCTGTCTGGTCACTAGGGCTGTTAATCATGCAGTGTATCTCTGCGTTTTTCCGCCTTTAAGTAAACCACCAGAGGAAATAATGTAGGGCTTTGTGGGTGCAAAATATTACTTTGCCCTTATCTGTATTACTGGAAAGTTTCAGGTTTGCTGCAGGAGCCACAGCGGTAGATACAGTATAGGATGGTTAACTATGGAGTGCTTTGAAACCAGTTCTATTGGATTTCTCTCTCCTCGTTTAGTTCAGAAGATTTGTAGTTGATGTTTTTGTTTCTATTCTTAGGCAGACAGGCCTCCAGAGGGGCCCTTGCTTTCAGTGTGATCACACAAGAATATATCCTGATTTTTCCAGTAATGATCTCTATCCTCCCCGTGTGCAAGATTGGCAGCAAGTCTCCTTGTAGACAAACAGCTAATGACAGTGCTGGAAATTAAAGGGAACATCTCAACTATGTAGGTATATGGAAAGCTTTATTTAAAGCATTAATCATACCTTCAGCCCATCAGCTCTCCTTTAAATGAAAATGCTGTGCAGTTCTGCAGCATGCTGTATCACCCACGTAATCGCTCCACACAAAGTCACGCTATTCTTTTGCTCATAGGACTCGTTTGAAACTGAATGTCAATCCAAAGTCATCAGTGTCCTCTTTGACAAATAACTTTCTTCTCTCCGACTGTTCATTTCAATATCAGCCGGCAATTTCTTACACGCGCTGAACGAATTCGCTCAGGAACAATACAGTTCGCAGTGAATTTACACAAGATGTTTGCTCTCACACTTAAACCTTGTGGGTGTATGTGTGTTCATTCGGAGTATGTCTGAGTCTGGGAATGCGTGTTTTGTTCACGGCGTGTGTGTGTGTGTGTTTGTCTGTGTGTGTGTGTGTGTGTGTGAGCACTTGAGCATGTGGCTGAAAGACTGTCACTAATAACAGAAATTAAATTTCTGTAGATAAACATATGGAGATTGCAGGCTGTGAAATTGACTCCAGGCTGTGAAATTAAAGGCAATACCCAGTGAGGTGATAGCGCTGGTTGTTCGGGGGTGGGGCACACTGCACTGTACGCGTGTATACTGCAATTCAATTAGTGCCCTTGATCATCTCCTTTTGCAAGTCTGATGTGGTGTGGCTTCGCCATCCAGGCGGTGAGACACCGGCTCAATCTCGGAGAGATGTTTGATTTATTTGTTCATTAGGAACTCTCTCTGCAGACTCGGACCTCTCATCAATCCCTGTTCACACTCAACAATCATCCTTTTCCGCAGCCAGAGGGGAAATAAGAGAAAAAATTGCCATGCATCATAACCATTGATAAGGCCGTCCCCTGCCAAAATTTTCAACTAACTCGTAGCGTGGTAATCCCGTCCAAAGTGGATTAAATATTAAATAGTTTGGCGTGTGTGAGGAAGGAGAGCAGGCTGGTGAAATGCCAGGAGGATTAAGTCGGAGCAGATATAGCGCAGCAGCAGTAGCATGCTATCCTAGAGTTGCTGTTTCTCAATAATAGAAATGTCAGGAAGGGGAAAGAGGAAGGGAGAGGAAGGGAGAGAAGGGGTGGGATGGGGGATGTCCTAACAGCAAGCATTAGAAATCCAGCGTGGAATTCATCATCGCTCCTGCCCGGTCACATCGGCTTTAAAACGGCCTTAACCTTTGCTGCTGAGGAAAGTCACACTTAAATTCCAGTGAAAGACTTTCATTCAAGTGCAGAACAAAACCGCTTCATAATTATAAATCAGTGTGATGCAATTGCTTTTTAAACTAATCTTTTCTTTTTTCGTTAAGCCCTTAGAACCACACACACACAAACACACATGTGTTCTTAGAAAACGTAATAATCCATAGCAGTTTGTTAATAGGCAATTCAATTCAGTGAAACAAACATTAAAACAACCTTGCCTTGAGGAGGAAGTGCTACTCATATCCATTTTCATGTTTTATTTTATAATGTTTTATCTCTCCCTGAGCAATCACTTTGTCAGCATCAGTAATGCCTATAAATCCTACTGTGGAGGAGATTAGTCTGCGAGAAGTGCTGCTGCCTGCAGTAATTAAAATTCTGCTGGATGGCCTGGGTTTCTCCCGCCATCATCTCCCCCAAACATCGCTGGCTGTCTGTCTCACTAACTCTCTTTGTCCTTTCGTCCCTCTCTGTGGTTTTCATCAATTACAGTACATTTCAGGCCTGGAAACGGTATTTCTTCGCACTTAAGTGGATGATAAGCGGGGAGAACAAAGGGCCCTCTTAGAGAGAATAAAACTACATATTGCCGATGACAGCCATCTACCTCTGTGGCTTTAAGTCTCTTCCCAGTGATCATGGTGACGCCGGTGTACAGTATTATCTATTTCGATCGTCTTTTTGTGGCTATTCAAAGCAAAAAAAGGTGAGAATTACTGACGTGTGATGGGATATATTTAAACTCTCAGCATGACGAGTTACACAAAGTCCACTGAGCTTATTTGCCATTTAAATTCAGTCCTCATGCCAGTTCTAACACGGCAGCCGCGAGGTCTGTGCTCGCTTACGATGTGTGTTTATTTTTTAAAGTTGAGAGTGAGATGAAAGAAAAAGAAAATCTCACATGTGGGTTCATCTGTTTATTTAGTCAATCATTTGCTCATCTGATCCAAATTTCTTGACTGTTAAAGAAAATAGCTGTCTTTTAATTGAGTCGTGTGGCCTTCCGCTGATACCATCTAGACAAACTACGCCTGTCTGAGTCTGGCTGTCTCGCTCAATAAACGTGTGTTTTATGACACTACAGCTCATAGCCTGACAATTGCACTCAATCACAAATAGACTGCAACGCCATTGTGCATCTCTTTGCAGCATCAGCAGTATGCAAACAGTCTGACAAAACAGCTTAATAATTTCTACATTTTCACAAGCAAACTTGCAAATCCTTCCACTTGGACTTCGCTGCACAGTAATAGAGACACCTGCATGATCCTGGGTTTCCATCAATCTATCATCATTATGGTCATCTCAGGGGAAGGCGTGTCCTCACCCGATAAAGACGCCGAACTAGATGTTCAACACTCGTACTGGACAAAGAACTGCAGTGAGACCTTGACTCTTTGATGCCGCTGTAATTTCTATTCTTACACACACATACCAGCACAGCACAGCGGTGTATTATCTGTAAACAAAATGATATTCATAGGGGGGCTTTAGATAGCAGCATTTCCTCTGCCGTTTCTCACCTCTCCCCTTGCTGAATTAAATCCATTTGCTGCCCTGCACCTCGGGATGGGGGACACGTTCTCTCGCTCCTTGTTTCATTCCCATTAGGCGCACACTCGTATCTAAAGTGACGATGTTTGTTGTAGATGAGATCCCAACTGCTATCCTCCATGTCTTCAGAACGACAACAGTCAAAGAAATAGCAGACATAAAAATACTGTAAAGCTAACAGTTTCTTATCTAAATCTGTCAGAAGGCAATGCTGCCAACTCAGTGGAGCTCAGCAGTCTGCACTTTGAAAGATCTTTGATGACAGTAATCTGGCCCGTCTCGCAAGCTGTGCACCGGCCGCATTTCAGGCGGTATGAAATGGCGCCATCGTTCCTGTCTGCTTTATTTATTTATTTTTTTGCTCTATTTTTCCCACTTGTTGCCTCAAATGTCAGCTGTTTATCTGCTTTATCACCATATTGAACCACCTTTGTCTCGGTTATACTGATGGTGCGATTAGTCGATGAGTCTGTGTGTCATTTATAAGTTCTCCACGGAGCGATGAGCAAAATTCCAGGGTTTTAATCTGCAGCCTCGCCTGCTCAGTCGCCACCCGATTTGTCGATCCGATTTGTTTATGGCCTCCGTGACCTTTTGTGGGCTGTAAAGCACTGTGCCAATATCGGTGACGTGGTAGGGTCATCGCTTCATCGGTTATCTCTTTACTATAACAGCGACATGACCTAAACTCTCTGTCCTCAGCCATCAGACAGAGAGAGATAGATGGTTTTATCAGAGGATGTAGCTGTAGCGCCACACATGCTGACATAAATTCCCAGCTGATAAGAGGAGCGCTTTACGGGCAAGTTGGCAAGTCATGTCTACTGCTGCATCACCCTCGTGCAGCATGCAAAAGAGCAGAAATGAGGCTGAGTGGCTGCTCAGTTTAATAAAAAAAATATCCCAACAATGTGGTATTTGCTAGTAAACTACTGTAGTTATATGCTTCAACAGTTGTTTATGGTGCAAAGCAATGTCCATAGTACCTGTTAAATTTAAAATAACATAAAGCAGCAGAGGGCATTTGTAGTATGTATTGTACATTAAATCCCAGCCAGAGCTTGTGCTCCCTGGATGAACCTTCTCACAAGTTGATTACCACTCTGGCACTGCGCGACACGTCCCTGATGCAAAGACCTCGATCCAGGGAGTCAGCCATCAGCACTATTGATGCTAAGCTTGATGGATAAGGCATGGCACAGAGCATCGACTGAAGAAGCTACGGCGGAGGGCAGCGAGTGGTTGTGTGGCTCAGGGAAGCGCCACAGAAAATCTTAAAATCTTCATGCAAATACTGCAGGGCCAGCTCCACAGGAGTTTTAATTAATTCCAAAGGGAAAATAACACAACTTTTAGTGATACACATTTTCATAAGAGAAAGTATCTTACGTTGTAGATGAATAGGTGCAAGCATGTTAATCATTATTTTATTCTTCAAGACAGATGACTACTGACTAACGAATGCGGGAATTTCATAGACTTGAGGCGTATTTACCTTACCTTTTTCTTTAAGCACGTAAATACCTTTGCTTATTAATATTTCATTTAGATTCAGCATCCTTCCAGTCCGTGTGGCTCATTTTTAATTTTCTTTTTTGAAAGCATCTACCTCAAAACATTGCCTCAGGGGCAGAGGAGTGTGTGTGTTTGTGTTTTGGGTCCAGAATATTAAAATAAGGGTGACAAGGTCTGATGCTCCCAGGCGCTAAGCCAGCCTAAATCTCTGATTTAGTTTTTTTTTCCTTTTCCCAGGAGAAGTGGTGAAACTACGATGATATGTTGCTACAAAATGAAAAGCAACAACTCTTTCAGACTCAGTTAAGATCAGAATTAGCATAGCCTCCCCGTGAACGGCCGTGCATAAAGGTTGCTGTCCTTTTAACCTTGTGGTTGGCACCACTCGTAGCACTGACACGCTGATGTGTCGGACCGCTTGCTTATTCACTTCCCTGCGGGACAGAGCAGACAGGTAGCTGGAGCTGTGCGAGGGTGCTGGCGGACTTTGTACTAACGCAACTGATGCTGCAGCGAGCCCTCAACAGTGACTCTCTCTTATTTAAGTATCTAAGTCACATGCTGCTGGTGCCACTAAGACCTCGGGCCTTTTTGAAGACCGGCTTTATACTTGACTGAGAAGTCACTTGTCAAATAACATAAAACACTGAGTGCTCCATTTTGCAATCACGCCGAAATTAATTGAAAAATTCAATAATATGTACAAGAAATGTTTCCTTATCTCCAGAACAGTTAAATGCTTAAGGGGCAACAGGATGATTTAAATGGTGGTTGCAATTATCTGTCCGTTTCATTTATTCCTGCCAAACATGGGGCAAATATCAGGCGGCCCAATTCGAAAGCTCTGTTCACAGGAGGCTGAGCTAATCAAACATTTAACAATGAGACAATGTGTATCATATAGTATCTGTTTCCTGTGGCTGGAATCTTTTTCCCCTGTGCTGGTAGATCTGCCAAGATTTAAAGGATTAGAGCGGGGTTGCATTTTCCACGGTGCCACAGGCCGCTTAACCTTGCACCACTGTGACGACAGTTTCCCACTCAGATTAACCAGGAAATGTACACATTTACCAGATTTACTGCAGGACAGTAGGCATTCACTGCCCCACTCCCTGGTAAACGTCTGTATGTACAGTGCTGATAAATATCTACTGGAAAATACACATTGTGTGACAAATGCACACATTACGGATTTCAAGGCCAACATTACTTATACTCCACAGAAGTAAAGCACGGTAGAAAAATGCTGGGAATGCAGCAGAGACCTTTAAGTACACATGATAAAGTTAAAAGCAGGAAGAAAAAATAAGTTCAGGGGCAGATGTCAGAATAATTGCTTCAAACTCCAAAAGCGTGAAACGAAGTAGCGGGTGATCTCAACTAATTGAAGGGTTTTGTTCCAAAACATGATGTATCCATTATGAAAAGTGCTGCCTTCATGGAATTCAATCAGAAATTCAAATACAGAGACGACTTGATCCTTGTGATAATGGCTCTTTCATAATCCACGCTGTTAAATTGACTCCTTTACCTCTTTAGTACCTCATGTTCTTATGTGCTTCATGTCATGCCTGGGCTCATTTCATAATAGAAGGTGTTTTTTAAATCCAACTTTTAATTTCTAACCTTGGCATTTGAATGTTAATAACATGCACTTTATCGTCACCCACTGGGCTCTTGTGCACTGTGACTGTGAAAGCCACTATTGAGTAGCAGTGGCAGCACTTTAAACCAGCACTTTACAACTCTCTCTCTCTCTCTCTCTCTCTCTCTCTATATATATATATATATATATATATATATATATATATATATATATATATATATATATATATTCATTCTTGCTACTCTAAGAAATGCAGCTCATATTCTAATGGTACTCATATGGCTTTCATCACTGGGACTTACATTGATTTTGATCTGCGGTTTGTTACTTTATCTACAACAAATATCATCAAATACTCACTCCATGTCCAGCACCTTCCATTTCACTGATGCTTTAATCCAGAGCTGTACTGTATAGTTCGTATATGGGGGTTATGTGGTACACCTCAGCGATGATGAAGGATGACATTTGTGATAAATGCACTGACCATAAACTGTCAAATAATAGCAGAACCTGCCTCCTGGCCGCTCCCTTAGTTACGCTCTGCACCCTTTCCCTCCTGTCTTGTCTGTGTAACTCCCCCTCAGCCCAGCGCATGGCTGCCGCGTTGGACACACTTGGTCAGAGTTCACTTTGACGGGAGCTAAAGTGAGTCACATAGTGGCCAAAGGCATTAGCAGCCAATGTTAGTCACCATTAAACATCTCCTCACCTCCCTCCCCGTGACCCCTTTTGAACTAGAAATCCCTGCCTCGGCTTCAGCCTCTATGTGCTCTGACATACAGCAACTGAAAAATTTACAGGAAGAAATCTTTTAAAGGCGCACAACAACAAAGGGATGAAAAAGGAGCAAGGGTAAAACGATAAACACATATAAAAGGACGCTGCAGAAAAGTGGATGGCACTGGGTTACCTCCGTCTGCCGGCGCACTTTTTATTTCTTCATCTCTTATTCATTCTCCCAGTTTATCTCCCACTGACAAGTTGTCACTCTCCCCTAGTCTTTTGTCCTTTTAAAAAGTACATTGAATTATTCACCCCGCTTCACGCATGATACTGCTACTGTCAGTCCACATCGCTTTGAAAACTGATAAGAGAGAAGTTTTTGGGTCATGTTTGTGAAACCTGCCAGAGGATACTGATCAACGCTGATAAGGTTTTTCATTTTTATATATGGACATGAAGCCGTATGGAGAGTTTTAGCTCTCGCTGCTGTCTGGACTTTTCTGCACAAACTTGAACATCTTTGGGAAAAGCGAGGCTTGAAATGCGTTCCATATTCGTGTCACTTGCTGCTCTCCAGTCAAATCTATCAGAACTTACACCAGGTGGAGTTCTTCACAGGTGATGATAGATCCTGTTGACCCCTGGGGGATAATTCACAGTGATGACACTGCAGTGTTGCCTTAAACAGCAGAAGTAAGAAAACAATAGCAAAGCAGGTGAACATCTCGAGCAGCTAACGTCACAAACAGGCCGTCACAGAAAGATGTTGATGCTCCTGGTGGACAGATTCACCATCTCGAAAGGAACCACGACAAACCTGAACTTCGCATGCTGGAATGTAGGAAATTCCCCAAAGGCTGCCTAACAGACAAAGAGATTACATGGCAACAAACAGTGTGTTTTTTTTTCTTTCTTTTTGGCAAATCAGGCCCTCTTTGAATGGACTACGCTGTTTTGTAGCTGACAAGCTTGATTTTGCAGCGTAGCGGTAACACGGCGCGGATGATCACGGCGCAGGCAGTTGAAAGCGGGACTTGTGTGTGTTTATGCTGAAGAGAACTAACCAGCATGTTAAAATCAAGAGCTGCTCATCTCCTATCTCGCTGCGTAGCGAAGGAATAAACAAACAGCTGCAGATGTGAGTCTCGGCTTTGATGTATGTCTTTTACATGTGCGATGGCGCTGGGGTTAGCACTGGCGTGGGCGTTTTGACCACCTGCTGTCTATAAAGACCTTGAGGAGCAGCACTGGATTCTTCACAACGAGGAGCTCACAAAAGAAACATGAAAGAGGCAAAGGAGAGAATGAGTTCCCCTCATTCTTAGAGCAGCATGCGCCACCGCTCATCTACCAATTAATGCTCGTCCTGGAGTTCTTTCTCTTCAGAACAGTCCAGAGGTCGTCTGATCAATCCTAGAGCCCCACATGGAAATAACATTTACATCAAAAGACATGCACAACTACTAGTATGAGCACAGTGATGCCTATTTTATAATTGTTGTAAATTCTGCATAAACCCACATTATAGTGTTGTACAGTCCTGTCTGGAATACCCATGAGATACCAGCGGGACAATTATGATGAGGTGACAAATATGACAAATATTTGGTTTAGAGAGCACTTTTTTTTCTGTGGAGCTCAATAAAGTGATGATTATTTCAGTGATTGATGCTCCTCGTGGCTATGAGGTATTATTATGTACTGTATATACCCTATATGACACATAACAACCCATTTGAACCTCTTTTGTCAGTTATGTAAGTGTTCTCTCCCTGGGAGACGGGATAGAGATAAATGCATAACAGTTAAGGGTTCACAATGCTACAACCTGCTATGAAGTGCTAACCAAAACATGTTTATGAATTTAGATTTAAAAGTGTTTTTATCCTGAAGGCGGGTTAATAAGCCTGCCATCACAGAGAGAAAGTGGCCAGACGTGCTTATCGTGCTTATTCAATTATCAAGGGAGGAGGTCCTTTTGACCATACTGACACCTTATGTCTGACAATTATTGCTCTGGTGTTGTCTCTTAATGCATGATTGTTTTTGATCTGGCGAGTCATTCATCAGCTGTGCAGCTTCGTCGCTTGCAGGGATCTAGAATTAATAGAGCCGGATTAACACAACAGTCCAACGCCGCCCACGCGACAGTTTAGCCGCCTGAAACAGTGCGAGTGAAACACCTTCTGATGAAGGCCTCGGAATTTCTGCTGAGCTGGGACGGACAGACCATTAAAAATGTACATTAACAGTGATATGAGAAGGATGAATGACTGGGCACTAAAATTTCTTTTCCAGCCCCTTAAACCTATTCAGGCTAAACCACTTTAATTTCCACTCTTTTATTTTTTCTCTCACAGTGCTGTTCCACACAGATTTGCTCTTGCACCACATGTGTTTGTAGATCCTCTTAGGGTAGCCAGGCTTGAAAACCAATTTTGGTGAAGCTATAAACCACAGAGAAAAAAAATAAAATAAAATAAAAAGTTTATAAACTGATGATTCTTTTCATCGCACAGAGGCGGATGGAAAACAAGTTTGTAACTTTTGTGCGGGGAAAGGTGTTCTGGGGATTTCACGCAGGGAATCAGCAATGCTAATGTAACGTTTGTGTCCGGAGACAAACAGCTGCTCGCCATGAGGCTAGTTCATCATCCGGGTTTTGTTTTTACTGTCTGTCGCTATGCTGCAACGTGATTGGCTCTGCTCTCCGGTCACCTGGTATGGTAACGTATGGCACTTCATGATAACCTGCTCCTACGCCAGGCTGGGCCCTCCTTTTCTGTGAGAAGTTTAAATCATATCAGAGCAGGATTTTTTGGAGCCTCTCAATCATACACGAGTACACTGCTCTATCCGCTGCAGTTTATTAAAACAGTACACTACATGAGGCAGTGAGTGGCAGCTATTTAAAGCAGCTACTGAAAGAGCTGTCCTGAGGTAAACACCCTCCTACAGCGGCGTACAAGATTGGTTTAATAAGAGAGGAATAACAGAGTTCTGCAAGTCAGTATGATCAATAAATCCACAGTGGCATGTTACCTGTATATGAGTTTGTATGTCACCTGTCTGATATATTGTAATTGAGTTGATGTGTCCAGGATAATTACTGTCACACATGATGCAGAATCACTACGCTGCAGTGCAGCGACAGCATGGAAAGGTGGATTGCCAATCTGACAAATGATGGAAAGACTGCTACAGTTACTTCACCAGTGTGTGTAAAACGATCGGATCCATTTACAGGCAAAAACATGCAACAGAATGCAAAAGCTAAAACACAACAGCGTTGCAGCATGACCTCCCTGTGTTTTTTTTTTTTCAATCTGCCTCGTGGCTTAGCAGAGTCATCATATCTCTTCTTATCATCAATGACAATTTCATGTTTTATTTTATCCTTATCTCCCTTTAACCTTTTCCCTCGCTGTGAAAACGCAGTAAAGCTACAGTACATGTGGGGGGAATTTGAAGGGGACGGCTCCAGAGCTAAAATACCACAAGTGGCTGGCTGATGTATCGAATCGCACTGCTGCGGTGAAGAGCAACATCAATTTGAGCTCCGGAATATAGCAGCAGAAGACAATATAATATATTGTTTTTGGAGTGGAGGGCTGTTGATCTCTCTTTTAGCTGCTCCTCTTCCTCTGAGAGGCCAATAAACTGATCTGGGCTTCGTTTGTGTGGCCTGTTTGAGCTCTAGCTGTTCACTGTGACATTTTTGATAACCAAGAGAAGCTAATACTAATGAGTTAATGGGATAATTCTTCATGTAATGTATAGTGTGCCATTATGTTATGATATGGACTACACGGCCGTATTTTGGTACATTTTTCACTCTGCTACCAGTCGTAATATGATTTCTGGCTGTAAGCAAAGCATCTTTTTTTTTTTTTTTTAAGCAAAATTACAGATTATACGTTGTCTGTAACTGAAATAAAACGCAGAAGCATGCTTTGCTGCTTGGAGCTTTTGGTTTTAATTTAGAGTTCTCATCGGGAGGAGGCGGCGGTGTTGCTAGCTAATGTATCCCAGACGTGCAAGCAGATCGCTTATTAGCAATGAAGCAAAACAGTGGCGGCTCATAAATTTGTGAGATTGGACGTCAGCAAACATACAGCACACACAACTGCTGGGAGGCAATGCGAGTGGTGCTGCAGTATGAATGTGCTCTTACATCTAACCTTTACTTTAACAGCCGAGCTTGCAAATATAATTGAAAAAAGCACCACAGAATAAACCCGTCTGTCTTTATGCAAAAAAGCAACGCAACTGTATGCTTTTTCTTTACGAACGCTTTTTTTTTTTTAATCTCTGTACGTGAAACACACTTGGAGTACACTTTTAGTCGAGAACATGGTGCTTCTTGGCTCTAAAGGGCCCTCTATCTATCAGACCTCTACAGGAAGCGGCATCATCCATCACTGTCAGTGTTAATATTGTTTCTCCTCACCTCCCAATAGGCAGCTTGTGTTTTGGTTTACAGCATTTATGTTTTCAGACTTGTGTACTCACAGGCCCTCACCTGGCTTTGCTCTCTGGCACTCCCCTGCCAAAACGCATAAAGCTAATTTCAACATTACATGCAGCCAGCATATTAAAATGCCACTGCTCCGAGACACCTTCTCCCTCTTTCCCGCTCTCTCTCTCATCGCTCCCTCCAGGATTTAGCTTATTATTGTTTGCGTTTTGTATTCCGTCTATTGTTTCAAGATTGCTTTGAAAAATTGCTGAGGTTTGGCGCAGTCAGGAGATGACAAGGGTTGAGCTGTAATCGATTACATTTCCCGAATGCAGGGAAAGTTTTTCCATCGTCAAAAAAAAAGGGTGCTGCTGGATGAAATGCCACTACAACTACTGCTACAGTCTGAATCCAATACCCCACTACAGGCGTTAGTCGTGAAGAAGTGGAAGGTGAAAAAGTGCATGACAGCTGTCCACAGTTCAGCTCAGTCTAGTCATTTTATTATCCCGGAGGGGGAACTTGACTTGCAGTCCGGGGCACGAGAGAGAAAACACCAGAAGTCCAAAAAACAACAAAAAAGTCAAAAATGTTTCCTGCACATACAATATACAGAACCCTAATGCAACAAAACAATCTCGAAATGTTAAATTCCACATGCAGATGAAGCAGGGTTATTGCACAGGGGGCAAAGGCGTTTTTACTCTTGTTGCATTTGAACCATACTGAGGGAAGAGTTTCAGACTGAAAGAAAAGGGGTTGGTTTGTGCAGTCTAATGCAGACCTGGCCTTGCGGACAACCCGCTGCTCCGAAATAGTCGTCAGCCCGCGGTACTCTTTTAACTCTGCTTGATGCTCTGTATGGATCAGGCATCATAAACAGACCTCTCTCTTCCACAGGCTTCCAGCTGGCAACAGCTGGAAAAAAAAAAACACAACACGCACGTTGCAACACGCTAGAACAGAAAGCTCGAGAGTGAGAAATAAGCCAGTGGTACTCTCAGACTCTTTCTTGAGGTGAATACTGTCACTCCACTTAGATGGAATTTTCCAGCATGTGTCCGTCATGTTGAGAGGGAAGAAAATAACATGTCCCTTGCAGAATAGTGACCTGGCGGCGATTCTTTCTATCTCCGTGCGTCACCCTCTTTCCTTAAAAGAGACAGCCATCAAGTGTCAGAGAATTACAACAATTTCAAACGCATCGTCTCCCTGCTCCCTCTGACTTCTCTCCTCTTTTGTGATCCCTTTCACCAGTCACACTTTATTTTGCTTTGCTTGCTTCAGCAGAACGCACGGAAAATGTGCTGCTCACATTGCCCTGACTCTGAGAGTGATTTTTGGCTGAAGGTCTGCTCGCCGCTTCCTTTGAACCGATCCTGTAAAAACATCAAGGTCAGGGTTCACACTCGAACAAGATCGCCCCTGCTCTCCTTTCCAGCGCCGTCACAGTAAACTCACCTTCTCCTCGTCATCTGCGGACATTCGCCGCAAGAAATATTACTTTGTAGAGGATTTCACTGTTGATTCCTCGCAAACCATCGATTTTTCCTGTGCCTGTTAGCCACATCAGAAACCATTGATGAAATATAATATTCATGTCGTAATTATCCAACAAGCTCCGTGTGGAAACGAGCAGCGCTGGCCTGAAGCGAGAGATCAGAAGATTAAAACCGCAGTTTAACAAATCACACCAAACGTTCATTCTGAATTTCAGAGAGAATCAGCATAAAGAACTATCTGTGATACCAGCCTGAAACATGACTCAGCAGGACTTTTTTAATGGCTTGCTTTGTCCACTCACTTGTTGGCGCCGATAAAAGAATATGGTGTTGAAATAGAATTCAGAGTTGTGTCATTACAGGCTATAGAGCATGTGTCCGTGTATCTGTATCCGGCCGTGTGTGGGTGCACCAGGGAGCCGACATCACAGGATTGATACTGTATGTCACACTATAAAGGCTGACAAATGGCAGAGCCGGTCAGGTTGGAGCTCAGGCACAAGGTAAACTGTACTGAGCCTTAAGTCCATATTAAAGAGACGCAGAGACGGTTTCTGTTTCACCGCGAACGCCAGCAGGCTTATTTCAAAGGGAGGCGACTCTGCAGGAGAAGACTCCCACAGAGTGTGAGACCGAGGCAAGAGACTTCTAGTTTGCAGGAGTGTTCTGGCAAGTGAAACAGTTTGATGGAATGATGCTGCATTTATTCAACACACGCACACACGAAAAATATTCTAGATAGTACCTTGACGTAATGCTTATGAAAATATGAGTCTGTTTGTTTTCCAGTTCAATGGGCTTTTCTTCTCTCTGATTTTGCTTCTTTTTCTTCCATTCTGCTGCAACCAAAGCCAGCTAGAATAGCAGCGTGCCAAGCAAGCCCACTTAACAGACTTTTAACCTCATCGCTAAGGCCTCATCAAACACCGCCGGGCTTGCTCAAACCACTGACAACACTCACTTCCTTTCAAATTAGTTTTATCAACATGAGCACATGAGCACTCTATTTGTTTCTAAAAGCAAAACATGGGAAAGCCGCAGTGGTCCTCAATTGTGTTTTGTTGGCACTTTAATTTTCCTAGTTTCGTGCAATCTTTGCCGCCTGACAAAGACAGCGAGACAGCTCTTGAGGCTGAAATGAGTCTTTCTTGCTTCTGACTGGTTTAGTGTGTAACACGAGCCTCCTTGCGAGAGTATTGACAAGTGTAATGGCATACATAGGCATGTCCATCTATGACAGGTACACAGATAAGGTTGAAAATCACCAGTGTGGCCCTTCGGTCGGGTTTTCCTCGAGCTGATGGAATTGTTATGGGGCTGGGAAATCATTGGAAGAGAGGTGGAGAGTGTGACATCAATCAGGTAGCTTTTAAATTCAGCTCTAATGTCTGTGCTGTCAGGAGGAGAGCCAGACGTACAGTCTGCACCCTCAGAGAAAGCACTGAGGTGTATATTACATATTCTTTCCTCTATATACTGATGTATTATGTTATTGCAGTGGTAAAAGTATACACCTGGTATGTGATAGTAATAAATTATGTCACATGTTAGAACATGTATATTTTGTTAATCCAGAACTTCTACAACTTCACAACTACTGTTAAAACTCATTCTGCAAATTTAAAATACGGTAAACCACTACAGATGTAAAAGTTGCAGGTTTTGCTTCACCCACAGCTCTTTTCTTAATTGACTCCACCATGGAGTAAATGAGAAGAAAATGAAAAGATAAATTACTCTAATGGGGGGAAATGAGGTGTGAAAAGAAACATTCCTCCCAGTATTTTCGAGGATGTAGCACATTGGTAAATTGAAATACAACAAGGATCCGACTTCTATATGAGGCAGATTCTGCCCGATTACAGAAAATGATGTAATTTTAATACGAGGCGAGAGGCTTTCATTCCTTAGTGCACTGGTAGAAAAAAGAAAAACGCAGAAGGTGAAAAGGAGAGAATGCACAGAAGATAAATTAGGGAGGGCTGTTGCACGCAAAGTGCAAATTGATTCAGCTAATAAAATTATAGATTATAGAAAATTATTGCCAGTTAAACCACATTCAACCCGTCACCATGGAGTTCAGATTTGTTTAAGGTTGGCCGCTTTACCCCCTGCAGCTTTAGTGCTTTACAGTAGATTTCATGCAAATAGTGGAGCCGGGTAAGGTCTGTTTTTGTTCTGCTCCAGCTTAAAGGTCAGGTCTTATGAGCTTCTGAGCACCATTAAGACACAGTTTGTTTAAAGCCTGTCTGAAGGACAATGCTCAATGAACCGCAACACAGACAGGCCGTAATAAATGAAATGGAAAAGTTATGGTTCCGCTCAGTGGAGTCAAAGGGCAGATGGAGGATAAGAGTGTGTCTCATCTCAATACGTCGTTATCCTCATGACTCAAAAACCAGACAGTAAAAGGAAAATGTGATGCTCTGAAATTAGAGTCTCTGCACAGCCATGGGTGCACTTCCAACGTTTTAGACCGGGAATTACTGTGCGAGGGATGAAATTGTGAGTTTTTAGTGTTTGTTTTGTGAAAGGCTTATTCTTCCAGCCAGCGCTCGCGTAATTGAATTTGCTTCTCTTTCTTCCAGCTACCTTTTTCCCCCCGTGCGCATGCACCTGTCACACCCACAAGCCAAATTAAATTATCAATTCATTAAGTTAACTAATGGAATCATTTATCAGTTTCACCCCATTATTTCCTATAGTCTTCCCTTATCGCTTTATGCAAACAGCATAAAATGTGTAGAATCTGCACACAGTCCATTATTTGCAGCAAATGTCACTGCTAGGAAATTTTCACCCTGGGTGTTAGAATGAATTCATGAGCGCGAACCTCCACTGAGGATCCTAAAAGGAGTCATGTAGAGTGATCTGAAGGCCTCGTATCTGAGCCCAGCGGAAGCTGCTTATTGATTTGCTTGTCTAGTGGCTCTCTGTAATAATAAGGAAATAAAGCCCCTGGATATAAGGAGATTGATGTCAATCAGCAGCCTGCCTCGAGTGTAGCTTGTCCCATCTTATTAGCGCTCTCTCCATGCGCTGAGTGTTCACTGATGACTCCATTGATATGCAACTGAAGAGAGGAGGCTGTCTGTTGCCATCTTGAGGAGGATTCCCCTATGATTGCTCACTCTGTCATCTTAGCCAGTGTTCTGTAGATTGAGCGATTGTCGTGGATCCACTGAATATCGGGGGCAAAGCTTGAGCTTGTACCTCTACCCTAACTACCACAGATAATCAGGATGGCCAGACATCTTTTATCATAATCTAGTCAGTAGAGATGAGCCTTAGGACTGCAAACATGCCTTATAATTTCAGTCTTCTGCAAACCACATTTGCCTAATGCTTTCATTATGTAGGCAAAAACAAATGAGCAGCCCAGTTGAGATGTTCAGTTCAGTTCAGTTCAGATCTGTATTGTCCCACAAGAGGAATTTCTATTTGCAGCCGGTCAGCATGAAAACACAAAAACAAAAACCCAGTAAAAACACAATAAGTCAACTGAAGACAAACTCTGGTACTATGCATGTAATTCAGAATAAGACAGGTGTATAATAGGATATTTATAACATAAGCAAGGAAAACAGCAAGATAAGAAAAATAATTTGCTAAGCTGTTTGAGGGAATCCATAATGTATTAGAATGAAGAGCACTTATTGCACATGGGATAGATGAAAACCTGACGTTCATGTGCGTAAGATGTCCTTTAAAGGTTTAGAGAGGGGCCACGCCTTTTCAAACATGCGTAAAAGTGGCAGGGTGCCACAGTAAGACTGTGTATTCACTTTCACCACCACTCAGTGCGCTTCACCTGCGGACCCGCAGACTTCTTTTAATGAAGCACCCATGTTTTTTTGTCTGGAGGATTTCAACGGCTGCATATGTAGCTTCAGTTTTAAGAAGGTGTTGAATGTTAGCAACAGGGATGGTGGGACATCACATAGCTGGATGTGATAGGGCGTAACGAAACAAGCAGTTCCTTAAGGAACAGGTGAAGGTTTTCCACCCTCTGAGACCAAAGGTGTGCTCTACTAAATGTGCACACAGAGGAAGAAGCATTTCACTGACAAAAATTCTCCAAGGACAATAAATGGTATTTTATTGTATTTGTGCCACTGCTCAGAATAAGATAACAGTAGTCTCATTCTGTCATGGTAATTACCACCTCTAATTTATGAATTAGCTCTAATTAACCGGCTTCACTGTGGTGTGATGTAATGTAGTTACACGCATAACCTCTGGAGTGTGCAGCACGGCATCTACTTTTAGCTGTTGGATCTACTGCACCAAATTAAGTTTAACTGAGGTGAGGAGTAACAAGCTATATTCAATTTCCCTGCAGCTCCTACGTCTGCTACAGAACGTGTGCATGGATGCCATTTGGCCCCTCGCGTTGCTGTACAATGCACAGCGCGACTTTCACAAATGTTAACATCCATCACCTCTTTGTGATTTTATTCATTGCCCATGATTTGATGCAACTTGCTGGTGTGTGAAGGGTTAAATATGATAGCATGACACCCATTCTGAGAGCCTGACAGAGCACATCACAATCACTTTGTTCTGACAGCAGACTGGCATATTACAGTACATCTATACCTGATTGGAGTCCTTCAAGCACAATAAATTTAAATTGGCTGGCAGTAGGGTCTGATTTTCCAACAGTGGATGGAAACAGGTGAGAATGGGGGCCTGCTTCCTGTATAGAGAATCAGGGACTGGCAAAGGTTGTAATTTTTGTCTACTTGACAGTAATAGAAGGTTGCATAACCAATCAAATGAACATCTTTTCAGCATTTGCATTACATTATAGCTTGTTTCAGATTGTATCTCTGAAAACATGAAAATAGTCATTACACAAAAGGCTCTTTTCTGTTGCTGCTCAGTGGTCTGCCTGTTTATCCCTACTGAAATGTATGAGAATTGCTGTCTTTTAAAACCTCAACAGAGGCTGGATATGATCTTTTGATTTTTGCATGCTAGAATTAGCACAATAAAAAACAAACAAAAAAAAAAAAAACAAAAAAAAAACAGGCAAAGTACTACAGGTCGTATTTGATAGATGGAGTCTTTTTTTTTTATGATTGTGCTGCTGAGTCTACCAAACCTGGCCTTTGGCCTTTTTTTTGTTCTTAAAGCATTTTTTTGTTCTTGGTAAATGCATATTTTCATCATCCATCAATAAACAGCCTGTTAATACATTGTAAGTTATTTAGGCTACATGTTCTCCATAGGTGGACAATGACAAGCTAACTCCCTCTTACCTTTTTATTGGCTATTGTCTCATATCCATATAAGTTTTTTTTTCTATTTTTTTCCAACACATCCTCTCACCTAAACGATTGAATGCACTGATTGAATGCCATGTTCAGTACCTCGTAGGGGCAGTAATCTAATTTGATGGGCATCTTCTACAATTGTAGAGAGCTTTGCATCTTCCCAGTCTTGTTGTATCTTTTAGATGCCATTGTACTTATGTCAATGCATCTACAGTAGACTGCAGTTTGTTATTTCCTGTTTTGTATGTATTGATTTACATTACACTAAGACTCAACAAATTACTTTAAAAATTCAGTTTGGGATCCATACTCTGAAACAGCCAGTTAAGGTTCAGAGAGGAGAACAGTATGGCAGCGATACTTGCTCCTCTGTAATCACCACAGCGAGGTCTCCAACCTGTACACATTGATCCTGTATTGATCTGTGTATGAGAAACTCTGGTCTAACCCAGTTCTCCATTCTCACTCTCCACTTTCACTCGATATTCTGACCGAGGTGCAGAAGCTGGATGGTCGGAAGCTCACCGACGTAGATAGAGACCGAGAGGGAGACAACGACAGGAAAGTAAGAGGCAGGGTTAAGTTACAAGATTCATGCAGCGTTAATAACACTCGTGGCAAAGGACAGTTCTTCAGCTTTACCCTACAGCATGTACTGTATGTGTTTGAGATTCCTCAGTACTTTGCAATTATGAGGAGGGGGGCAGCATTACATACTTCAATCATTCATGAAGACCTCCCTTTACACTCTTTATTCTTGCTGGTTGTGGAACATGTCAAATATGCTTAGTTTGCCTTTATAGTGCAGCTTTTGCTGCTCTTGTTGTGACAGAATAAGGCTACAAGGAAATGTTTCTCCTCCATCTTAGAACTTCAAACGGCCTTTGAATTGCTTCTGTCACCAAGAAAGATAAATGTGGTGTCGCGTCTGCCAGTAAAATGTAAAACCATGTGTCAATTCTGTCAGCCTGGGAGAGGCTTTGTAACACAATTGTTTACTCTTCCTCTTGAATAGCCTTTTATTAACTTTTATTTTTTTATTTTCTAGCTTTTATTAACCGGATGGTGGTAAAACTACTCTGCATCAGCAAAACTGTACAATGGCTTACAACTACTTTCCAAGTTTATGAGCATAGCAGAGCTTTTTACTTTCATTCAAACACCATTTCTCATTTTAAACCCAAATGCATGTTTCCTGTTGTGGGAATCTTTACAGAATCAATAAAGACAAAGTCAGTCTTTTTGGGTGAATGTTTTCCTCCAAGCAGATCAAAGCATCTGTTTCAGGGAGAAAGGAAGGGCAACCGACGCCTGTAATCAATACGCCCAAAATGAGCCAGTCAATTGTAGAATATGCAAGCGCTCTAATTAAATCAGATGTTCAGAACTGATCACAACAGGATTGAACAGGTGTAAACACTAGACCGGCTGCGAAACTCACTACAAACTGTCAACCAGAAGATGTACGATACAAATCAGAGGCTTCCAAGGCACAAGCACGTCAGACAAGCTCACCTTGAAAAACATTTGTGAACATTGTTGTTGTGATGTTTGACTCATGACGCGCTTTAACATGAGATTTAACACGGGCACAAACATCGTGGTACCACTCAACCGACCCCTACAGGCCATTTTAAAGATGAATCTTGCACCTGTTTTGACTTGTAGCTGAGGCGAGAGCGAACAGGAGTGCTCACCGCGAGGACGCCTCACTCATTTGTTGCCTGTGTCAACAACATCCTTTCATCTATATAAGCATGAAAAGTGTGCTGGCAGCTTTTCTTCCTCATTAAGACAAGCTGTCATCCTGAATGCAAGCTAATTACGGTGTCAAAGCGGAGACCATTGTTTCATGTAGACACATGTACATAGACAAATAAGAGGATTATATGGACTCCTTCACTATTTTCATTATTTATCTTTGCTACTTATTCATGTTGTACAAAACACAGGCTTGTTTATGTCGCAAGCTCTAGTTAAACATTCCTGTTTTGTGTTTTTCTGTCTGCAGATTGGCTACATGCAGCTGCACAAAGATGCATAGTGAAATGTTGGAAGGAGGTGAAGAGCCTGTAAAGTACAGAAAATGAGATAAAAACAGAGAAATATGGAGATTGTATTGATGCCAAAATGAAAGGAAGAATTCGCAGTGAGGTGTGGTATTTTTAGTCAGCTCGTCTCACCTTCCTAAAAGGATGGTGATTGCCAGAGATGTTTTATTTTTATGTCCAGCAGCACGCAGAGAAATACACTGCATTTCTGCCTCTGTCTTAACGAGATGGAAAGAAACCCTGCCAAGGCGCACCTTAGAACCGCGAGTCAGCACTAGAATTTCAAAACCCAAAGAAAACTCTTTCCACATGAAGGTTTATGAATGAGGAGAAAAGTCTTTGTTGTCATCTGAGCATGTCTAACGAGCAGCCGGCCGGAGAACATTTGATCATTTCGGGATAATTGTGCTGTCAAAGCCACCGAGGAGTGGACAAAGAAGTTCATCTTTGCTAATGTTTACACTGTCTGGAGGATTTTGCAGCGGTGACAACCTGATTTGAGGAGAATGTAGCAGACAATGGGCTAAATATGGCACACATACACACACACAAAAAAAAATGCATGAACTGATGTGTCCTTTCTGAGCTGTGAAAAGATATGCTGATGTTTAAACTGGCATTAAAATCAGCTTTACAGTAAATCAGGCTGCACTGCTCCTTTAAAACTGGTTAGAAGTTTACTTGCATGAATCAAATTCTTCACTGTATCGTTAATGGGTAAATCCATCCCTGTTTTACTGTGAGTGATTTCACGCAATGATTAAGGCTGATACGACAGGTGTCACAAAGACAGGTGTAGCCAACATGTGCAGCTTCAATCCTTCCAGTCTTTAATTTAATAATCAGGTTTGTGTTGCTTACTTTATTATTTTTTAATCAGGTATTAAACGTGTGCATCTGTTTGCTGGTACTGTATTGTTTATGTGGCTGTTTCATTAAAACTGCAGCTCAGCCTGCCTTTTAAATGGATTAGAAGCGTCATAGCCAAAATGACAAAGTCACCGCAGAGAGCATCTTTTGTTTTGGCTTTTCCACAGTAAAATCTCATGTGAAAGTTCCATGTTTCAACTCGTGTCTTCTGTGATTTGTGATAATGTGTCACACATGGTGTAAATTGCTGCGGGACATGATAATTTAAAAGATCGAAGCAAAAGGAAAGACAAGTCATTTAGTATCATTCCACTGTTGCTATTAAAATTCCACCACCTTCCCGATGCAGGACATGTAAATTTATCATCTAATTTGATGTATTTTATTCGGGACACTGTTTTTGTTTGCTTGAGTTCACATTAGTTATTAGACCAGAGTATTCTAATGTCTAAATCTGGATATATGAGTGTTTTGCAGGCACAGGTTCATCCATTCATTCTCCTTTTTTCTTGTTTACTGACTTACTCACTGGTTGAGTGCTTTTCCTGCGGAACATTTAGCAATGCCTGCACTGCGTTTAAGTTGTGTGTGTGAGGTTGAAAAAAAAGAAGAGGGAATGAGAATACTAGCCCACAGAAGAACGCCTTAGAAAAATATGTGTTTTTAAACCTTTTTATCTTATAAGTTACTAGACTATTTCTGCTCGGTGTTTCTCCGCTCTGAGATTTCGCCGCCTGCAGGGAGCGATTGTGGAATTCGTCTTTGATAATAAACTGGCTTTCTGCAGGCAGCTACTCACCACTGCCAGTATTAATCCGGCACAAGAACTTTAAAAGAATGTCCTTGTAGTCCTTGTGCGGTTTGTTTTATGAAAATGTAGGTTAATGAAATATGGAGTGTAACATGTTATATTCTGAGAGAAAAGATCTGATTCTGCCACCGAAGATGCTCTGGAAAATAAACTGCATTCTTACAGCACATCCAATCACACCGTGTGCACTGTATGTTACTTACCGTGACCTACATACCGTATGTCAACCCATTAGACTGTATTGCTATTAAATCTTTTATAATGGATAGTATAAGAGATTACACTTAATACCGCCCCTCCCCCGAAAAGCCACACACATGCACACACGCACGTACATGCATAATGAACTGATTTAAATAGCAACGGGATATGTGTGGAAGAATTATACATGAGGACAGCCTCTCACCTCGTCAGGCGTAATTTTAGCAGATTATAGGCTGGCAAATTTGATGATTCGACAATGAAACTGTCAAGAAGACATCCTGCTTTTGTGCAGTGTCTGCTGCTTTTGTAGCTTACTAGCCTGTAACATTTTGCTTAACACAACTATATTCTTTTCTATCCTTTCGCTCTTAGGTCCAAGGGAACGTCACAGCATCAGTAAGAGGACGCTGGACCCAGACAGGGGCTCATCAACACTGGACACAGAGAGCGATCTCCATGCTGTCACCACTGTCTCACCAGTGAACATCCCCAACCACCAGCCCATCTTCAAGGGCCTGCTGCTACATGAGCACCTACTTACAAGGGACTTCCAGGGGGACCAGCACTTTTTTAGGAGGGATGGCTCCGTGGCTGCATATTCCACCATGCCGGGCTCTGTGTCTGCCTCAGATGCAGGAGACCCTGTCACTCAGCTGGTGCCCCATGAGGATGCCCCGGCCTTCTCAGACATTGCCACCACTGCTACTGCGGCTGCCACCTCCCCGCTGACCACGTTTTCTCCCACGACGCCAAGGCCGCCCATGTCTCTCCCTCAAAAGAAGGCCTCTAAGGAGAAGACCGTGGGGGGGGACAAGGTGGTGCCAACAACAGACTCCCTCACCACTCAAGTGACACCAAACAATAGAGGTTCAGCCAGTAAAAATAACCCAGCGGCTTCCTTGTCCTCACAGAGAGGCAGACCTCAAAGTTGGAGTGCTTTCCCTGCAGAGACCACCCTTGCACCCTCCTCAATGAGGATGGAGAAAGGTGAAGCTAGGGAGACAGCAGTGAAAAACAAAACCGGCCCAGACCATCCACCCCCCAACCCAAATTCAGCATACCGAGAAGAGGGTACCACTATGACGGCTACAACCGTTACAACAACTACCACCATCACCACCATGCAAACAGCAGGTAGGCACGCTGATGTTTTCTATACTGAGCAGAACATCCGAACGCCTTTGTGAAATAAATAGAAGCAGCATCCAAGTAACTTTTTCCCCGACAGACATTCAAACTTCAGTGAACCTCCCCCCCAACGATTTAACAAAACCATCCCAGAGGACAGGAAAATTAAGCATCAGGTCATCAACGTCACTGCTGTTCATTTTGCATGCTGCACACCGCTATTCATCTCTCCACCAGGGATAACAGAGTTGCTCATGTGTCAAAAACAATCTGATTTTCCCTGATGTGTCCCGCCTGTCCTTTCCTCTGGCCACAGAGGGCTGAAGGCGCAGATGAGCAGTGTCGGAGAGGAAATCTGTGGAGATAGTTAGAGGGTTACGGGGCCATGGAGACACAGGTGGGCTGTCAGAAAGATCAGTGGTCCGGGAAAAAGGGAATCACTCGTCTTTTTACTGTCTCCCACAGAGCCATGCAGTCTGAATTTCACTGACCCTGAGGGTAACATCGAAATCCTGCAGCAACTTGACTCTGGAGTGGAGTGTAACTACTTGGTTACCGTCTATCTGGGATATGGCATTGAGGTTCAGGTCAGTGCTAAAGGCTATGCTGATGTATGATGTTATCCCTTCAATTTTTAAACCACAATATGCAACTTCTTGCAAACTGGTTCAAAATTGTATTGTTAAACTTTTTTTTTTTGCATCTGTAAATGCAACGTGGGTTAGGGTTGACACAGCTGACACAGAGCAACATTAGCACACGTTTGGAATTGTGTGTCTGGCAAATATTTCCTTTCTTCTTTGCTCTACTTTTTGATCTCCACCAACCCATAAGAATAATGTGTCTCCTCAGTAGCCAGATGCTCCAGATGATAACTGTCTGGGGGTTTGCGGCCCAGTTCACGTACAAATAGCCAATATTGATCATAGCCATTTGAACAAGAACTGTGCTGTTTGATTCTTTAACAAGTCTGAAAGTAAAATAATGCTGCAAAAACAGCTTTTTTCAACCAGTAAATAGTAGGGACATATTTTAGTTTCCTCGTAGCTGTTACAGTATTTGCTGGTCTTGTGTGGGTTGACGGAGATAGACAGAAAGCAAATTGCTGGGATGAGTGGGTGGATGGGGGCACAAGCGATGGGGTAGGTCTCAGGTTGAATGTTTGCTTGGTAAGTCTTTTCACAAAAGGTTATAAAAATTAACTGTCAGGGTGTGTGTTTCCTGGCATTTGCAATTTCTCAAATGCCTCATTTACCACTGGAGACTTTAAAATGTGTGAGCTTTGTCTTGCTGCCTCTGGAGGGCTGAGATAAGTCTTGACAGAGGATAGGTTTGAGAGTGTGTTTTTCTCCAAAAGCTTCCTCTGGGTAACTTAAGTAAATCTCGAACCTCTTATAAGCACACTTACCTGCACACGTGCATGCGCACGCACATGTACATTTCACAGTTTTCATCAGTTCTCAGCTTGCTCTGCTTCTCTGTCATATGGCAGAATATTTCTTTGGCGCTATAAGGCGGAAACATATCGACATTTTATCATCACATCTGTCAGAAACAGGAGGAATCCATGTGTCGCAGTACCACCATGTGAACAGACGGCACAGTCTGCCTCCCTCCTGCAGCTTAACCATAGACTGTATAAAACATGGGGCAGTCTCTGTGACGTCACCCATAGGTCCCTGAAGGGACATAGTGACAGTCCCCATCTTGCCAGTTCCAGAAACTCCCAGCTAATCCAAAAATGGACAGAGAGGTGGAGCATGGGTGGAGCTGAAGCGGTCGAATGAAGTCTGGTTGCTAAAACTTAGCGGCTAGTTGTCACTCAAAGCGGCCATAACCCATAATTATGCAGAACTTTAAACCTTAATGTAATTTAAATGAGAGACTTACAAATAAAGTTGGCATGAATTGGGAAATTAGCCAAAAAGACCAAAACCATTTTTTGAACCAGGCTGTGCACATGTTTATTACATGTTTATTTCTGCTGTCTAGTTGGGCATTTTAGCAAAGGGGACTGACTTTTGGAGCCAGCCTCCAGTGGCCATTCGAGGAACTGCAGTTTTTGGCACTTCTTCATGTTTCTCTTTCCGGCCCCGGAGGTTGCTGCTTGAGCTAAACTGATACTGATCTGATGGCAAACTACACAGAGGACTTGCTTGGCACGGCTGAATGGAATGAGGAGCCGTGGTTTCTGTTTCAGGCGAAGACTCGACCGACTGTAGATGGAAAGATAGAAATTGAAGTCAAGCGTGTGTCATACCTCCTCGTCGATGTGTGGAGCTCCTCTGCACAGAGGCTTTACGGGTCCCAAGGTTTTAAAGGAGAGAAGGAGATCAGAAAGTAGACTTGTGGAGCAGCAATGTGCACAGAAAATGTAACGCACGTAGGAACATTTTTACCTCATATTTTGAATGTTGTTGCACATGGTGGATTTTTTTTAGTTCTCAGCAATTTACAACCTCCTCACTCGCCTGTTTAAGTCCAG